>NC_084545.1:6466500-6824500 GCF_024500275.1 Phycodurus eques
CATTAGACATCGTGCAGGTTCGTGCATCTTGTTCCAGGCTCAAATGTTCGTTTTCTACATCAGGCACAGGGTGTCTTGAATCTGTGCAGGTTCCAATGAAATCTCAAGACCCTCAAGGCATACTGGAGTGAACTGTGCTACCGAGTGTCAGAAAACTTCAAACATGGAGTGGCTTAGTTCTGGGGCTGCTTTTACACATATGGCATTGGGTGTCTCGAATGCTCAAGTTCGGCCTGATTATCGACATCTCTCTACCTCGCTTTAGAATGGAGATTTTCTATTTTGGAGCCATTTGGAAACAATTCAATCCAAGACCATCCGTTCAAATATTATTCAGATCTGTCATTTGTTTGCCAAGGTATGGAATGAAGACTCAAACGGTCACATACAGACGAATGAAAATTGAGTAGGCTGTGTAGGAAATACCCTTAAAGAAAAAATTGGAGGTCGACCAGCATTTGGGAACATGTTGTGGTCCCACTGTATTCCCTGTCAAATGTGATTTAGTTTCCCTGAGGTATAATCACACGTGGTGAAATGATCCCATTTAACGGTGTGGCTAAGCGGCACAGTTCTAATAGCGTTTTATTGCCACGCCGCCTACGACGTCAAAGCACTCGGTGGCAGAGTCTCGTGTAACTGATGGAACCGGCGATCACTTTAATGGCAGCCCACTCAGGTCCTCGGGGGCGGGCTGCTGTCACTCAGCCATTGAGCGTATCTTTAAGGGGGTGGGTCATTTCTTTTGCTTGCACTTTCCCAATCTGCCAGTAGACTGGGAGCCTCTGCTGGAATTAAAGGAAGGAGGTTTTGGAGCGCCGTGGGTTACCTCGCCTTTCCACATGACAGAAAAATCCTGACTCAATCAAGCCGCGCACCTGGCAGCATTACAGTTAACCATTTCTGCATTTTCAGCCGAGCTGCATTTAATTAAAATGGGGACATCCAAAAGGGGTTGGGACCCTGCACTCCCTCAGCAAGGTCCTCTCCTCAAATATACATATAGTATTTTGTGTGTTTGTATCTAAATATATATATATATATATATATATATATATATATATATATATATATATACATCAGATATTTGACAAATTATAATGTAAAAATATATTTTAATTTAAATAATTATTATTCAATTATTTATTGTTGTGATTATTTTTAGTAGTAATAGTGGCAGTAGTAGTAGTAGTACTAGTGCTTTTTTTTTTTGCTATATTTTACCACAGACAAAAAAAATAAAGATAGTAAATTAAAAAGGTGTACACAAAAATATGCTCCAAACCTCATGTATCATTCAAGCTGCTCGACTTGCTCACCGACGGCGCGTCCACGTCGTTCCGCGGGTATCAGCTCAGCAGAGGTCAGGCTAGGCAAATTATTCGGAGGGGTGAGGTGGAGACATTTGACTTAATGGCGTGCTCGGGGGAGACGCGCGCCTCTGAATGCTGAGTGGCCACCTTTTCCTCAAAGATTGCCGACCCCGCCGCAGTGAGGTTACTTCTTAATGTGTTTGTTGCTCGTGTGACAAGCGGTGTGCTTGCCTTGCCTTCATTCGACACAACATTTCTTCTTGTGGACTTAAAGGACTGATTTGTATCCCGAAGTGTTTGCATGGAAACAGCCGTCCCGAATAAAACTTCGCATTATGTAGCGGTAAATTTAGTGCAATTAGCATTCGTATCACAGAATTGTTTGACTTTTAAGAAGTGACCCCTTTAAATGGCCCCCGGAGGGATGATGATTTTTTTTTTTTCTGACAAGGATGATGGATATTCTGACAGCTCTCATTCCAGATGCCATCGCTGATGCATTTTCAAGACCTGCATTTAGTTTCCCTCACCCCCCAACGTCTTTTATTCCCTGTTCATCCCAGTGAGTGATCGTGCGATGCGGTCCAAGGTGACATTCCAGAGATGGAATAAAAGCCACGCATACCCCCAACAAAATAAAAAAATAATAATACAATCATAGTAAATCATCTAAATAGGATTTGCAATGGTGTTTGCCTCACTAGATGAGATCAAGCTGTTGTTATTCCAAATAACACGAGCGTGACAACACGGAGCAGCATGGTTCAGTGCACGATGACTCAAGAGGAAAAAAGCCAAAACAGGATGACGCTCAAAATATCTGCTTTTTGAAACCTTTGCAAGCTGCACGCCAGAATGGAATTGGTCTTACGCTTTTATTAGAATCCAACAACTGTAAAACTGACAGCATGTTTGACAAACTAGTTCATGCTTTTGTAGAGCTCAATAGGCTGGATTAGTGGTAACGGACTATCCACTAGCAGGCTGCTCCAGAAAGTCTTTAAAGACTCCAGCTGCTCCAAAATGTTGGTGCCCGAGTACAGAGTAGAACTCGGAGAGGAGTTGCAATTTCTATAAAATTGACTTTGGGCGAGAGGCGGGGTAAATAATGGACTAGTTTCCAGGGTACGTATAGAAAAACACCCATTCACACTCACATTTGGACAATTTAGAGTCTTGAAGACTTTTACATTGTCAAAAAGGCAGGTGCTTGAGCACAACTGAGGGTCTATGTGTGCACGTGCCTGTGTAGTAGTCATAGTAGTAGAAGAAGATATAGAACTTTTCTGCAAACCAACTTCCTATTGGGCAATCGTTCCGTTTCAGTCACAGAGTCTGTGGCTCGGCCAGCTCAGTTTTGAACACAAACGTAAAGATTTGCCATTGTAAAAAAGCTAACCACTTTATGGGAAAAAAAAATATATATATATATATATAAATATAAAACTCTGTCTTGAATAAATAACGGTGCAGGTGGATTGTTGATTAATTGTCACAATTGTAAAATGAAGTTAACCACTTTTAATGGTAAAATCAGCAAATGGTCCTATACTGTATACGTTGACAATTGTTAAGCTCCAATTTATTTTGTATTTCTTGACAATTTTTTACCCAAAATATGAAGACTGGTGGTTCTTTTAGAATAAGTGTTGATTGAAATGCTGTACAAGAAAAACTCTTTTCTCTAGCCCTTTGAGGTTGCCAAGGTGCAATTTCAGAGATGTCATAAAATATTAATACATGATATACTTGTAGTATTCCTGCACCTCTTTTTTTAATTAAACCTGCAATGTGGTAGAGACGTACCCTTTAGCGCCTCCACTTGTGCCCGTCTTCTTGAGTGACAGCTTCTAATATGCATAACCCTGCCGAGACCTCACCATAGCGCAGCTGACTTGCTAATTGAGTGCGCTAACAGCTAAACCCCCCCACCCCCCCACCGTCCCCCTCCACCCCCCGCACACATTGTATTGTCATGTCACCCGGAGAAAATAGAGCATTTCACTCACTATTGGCTCTTTCGTCACACTGAAAGTCTTGCTGATTGTTCTCATATAATGTGTTGAGGGATGAGAAGCTTAGTTTGTTCCCCCACCCATAATTCAGACTGTCAGAACAAGTCACGAAGATGTTTGCTCTATCTAATTTGTACAGATCATGTTTATTATTTGACATATTTTTAATATTGTTAGTAATTTGGCATGGCTGCTTTGCCTTGTGGGTACTACTGGAATCGTGAATTTACCTTGTGGATGAATAAAGTACAGCGTCAGCCCCAAAAGATAAAAGTAAATATCTGCATAGCTTCTTTAAAAAAAAAAAACAATTTCTTAGAGGAGTCGGCCCTCGCTGCTTCAAAAGTAGAGTGCGGAGTACGAGCGCACGTCCTGCCGTAATGACACACTTTGTGGCAAATCAGAGCACACAGAGATCAATGGAGCTGAGGCTTAAGGTCCACGTTTTTGCAGGTTTTTTTGCTCTTGGAAAGATGGAAGTGTAGCTCCTGCAGCTTTTACACTGATTTCGTGCTGCACTATTAAAGTGTGTTTTGTGCATCTCTTGTCATAAACAGGACTGTAGGAAGTATACAGGTGCAGTAGTTATAGATTTCATTTAAATTTCATGTGAAGGTGAAGGAATTTAAATACAAATACTGAATACAATAATTTATGCAACATAGGTTCATGATTGTGTACATGCTTGATGCATGGTGTTGAAGCTTTGCTGATTATGTTTTGCTTGTGTTGTTACAGACCACAGTAAATAAATAAGTCCAAACGGATATGTCTCTTAAGTGATTTGCCACCATCTTGTAAAGGTGGGGTGGTGGGGGTGGGTGGTATTCACGGCAGGGCTCAGTCCCTATCCCATACAAATAGCAAGGGAACACTGTAAAAAAAAAAAAAAAAAGAAAAATTCTAACCCAATGCTTTAAGCTGCAGTTTTATGCTAGATGAGTAGCAGTTTCACAAAAATAAATGAATTCCAGATATTCTAAATTTCAGTGGAAACGTTTTGTTCAACCATTAAAATGTTTTGCTACTGTGGTAACTAGTGGCACTCAGTGATGCATTGCAGATAAGAGGATTTGAAGCATATTTTGTCCTTCTCGTCCCCCCCGCTGTCACCATCGTTCTTGGCGAAACAGACGGTTCGAGCTCCATATGGCTACCAGAGAAAGAATTGGGAATAAATGGTTCCAAGTGGGGTTTGATGTATATGAAAGACCACATTTGGCCAATTAACTATTAAATATCCCGGAAATAGCGAGTGTATTTCCACTAGCTTCAACAAGACTGCGACCTCGTGCTTTTTCTCAATTGTTCTCGAAGAGTTCTTTCATGCGTTGACGTTATCAGTCAGCTGATTTCAAAAGGTTCTCGGTTTAAGCCCTTTATACACTCCCTCTCTGGGTTCAAATAGTCCAAAGCTTCTGAAGGATGTGGGTTAAAAAAAATAAAAAATCCAAAGCTGCCTGAGTGCTTTCATTCAGCTGGAACAGCGAGGGTACTATGGTAATGGTTATTAAATGGCCATTCGTCGGCTTGTTCGGTAAATGGATCCCTGGGAACGGACATATCAGATTGTCATTTTCTTTCTTTGTGGTGTCAGAATGTAGAGAAGTTGCTCAAAAATATAAAGTTACAACGTAATTACAGCGTAACGGGAAGCCCAGATGTCCTTTAATTCAATCATGTTGATTTGCGAAGTCGATCAAATCTTTAAAAAATAAATCAAATTAAATGAAATCAGAGCGAAAAGAATACCGATGAAAGAACTTTGACCCTAATTGTCTGAAAGGATGGATTTTTCAAAGATGCCCTGGGGCAGTTTGGCATACGATGCGCAGGAGGCTTTCAACTAACGCAAGTGCAAACCTTTTTAACAACAGCCTGCGCTCACTTGCTTCAAAATGTCCAAAAGAGAGAGATGAATTGCGTCATCACTGCGCGTTTTAACTGCCCACAGGAAAACCAAACCCAGGTATCTTAAGTCTTGCTAAAGACAAGCATGGTCAAGACAGAACGATTGTAATTCATATCCAGAGGTACAACGATTAATCGACAACTAAGTGATTAGCCAATTAATCGACGACTAATTTGATAATCGAGTAATCATTTAGAGACCTCCTTTAAGTTAAAATTGTAACTCCAGTAAATATTCATAATAAAAAAGACTTTATTTTGGTGTTTCATCAAAATAAGACATTTGCAAACATCATCTTTTACCCTTGGAAATCAATGATCAACATTTTTGCTGATTTTCTGACAGATGTTACGGACCAAACCAGTGACTGAATTCTAATCAATTCATGTTTGTTCATTTTCTGCACTGTCAATTTTGTAATGTCCCGTTTTAATCCGATTCATACATTAATCGTAAAAATGATCGAGAGATGAATCGATTATTAAAATAATCGTTAGTTGCAGCCCTATCTCAAAGCGCCGCTGTGCTCGGTTACATCACGTGTTGCTTTGGTTTCCGCGCAAATTCCTCAACTCGATCTGCAGGTGCCTCCATTGCGTGCCGCCCGTTTCACACTCCTTTTCCACCTTGTCATCGAGCGCCTCGTTCTGCCCCGGAGACAAGAGCGGCTTGCCGTCTCCCTTCCTCCCGACCCAGTACGGCGTCCACATAAATGACACGGCCAAATGGGATTCGATGTCGGGAACACGGAGGTGTTTTTCATGCGCGTGTGTGTGTGTGAGTGAGAGGGCAGAGCAGGAACACAAGTTTGCGTTTGGAGCCAATTTGGAAGTAGAGTAAAGGTGCTGAGCCCAGTCGGTGTGTGGACGCTTTGGCAGCTGTGTCGCTGCGAACAACAAGACGAGCTGAGAGAGATTTGAAAGAAGTAATTCATCACAATCTGCCACTGTGGGATCTCCGCCTTAATAAAGCCTGTTGGCGTCTAAGCTTTATTACGCGCAGTCAAATGCCAAAAGACATTTTCGTGTCTCGCTCAGGAGACCTCATCGCTCTTCTACTGACAGAAGAAGCGCCCCCTTTTCTTACATTTTGTGAAAATGTGCTTTATGTTTGGCTCTCTACTGGTTCACAGTGTTGTGGCAATATTTTTTATACCACTGGAAAACACCAAGAGTTGTGCAAACCTATTCTCGGTAACGATGTCTGTCAAGACTGTCGGGCCCTTAAAATAGTCCATTTGTCAATAATATGTCACAATTGAGGTATACTGTACTGTATATAGCTACTGTACTGTATATACATATATTTTGTGCTAAAAATGAGAAGTCCAGACTGCTGTTGCTTCATTATGGCGCTTGCACCTCAGACAACACTAAACGACTTTCTGACGTCGCAGATGTTCCGCAATCTGGAGCCTCCACCAAGCTAAAAACAGCACAATCTTATCTTGACCTTAACTTCTTATCTTAACCTTGACCCCAAGTGTAATAAAGAGCCAGATTGGGGGGGGGGGGGGGTGAGATCTCTAACTTTTATTCCGCTTTTTTCCCCGACATCTCGTTACGGCTTGTGATGGGTTTTCTGGCTCTATCAGATTGGAGAATGGCGCATTCCTGTTGAGTTCGGACTTTCTGGGCTGCTTTTCTGTCTACCTGCCACTGAAGACAAATTAATTTGATCAGTGTACTGGCTGTCACTCAGCGGCACAGCGCTAATACTGAAGGACAAGTCAGGATCAAAAACAAAAAAACTCTAACTACCTTAGTGCATATACCAGATTGCGCACACTTATTTCATTTCACCATGAGGTCACGCTCTTCTGCGTGGCAAAAGCCTTGGCAATTCTTCTGTCATTTGCCCAAGGTAGATTGAGAAAATTAAGAAAACATTACTTCTTTCAAAAGAATGGAAATATAAATGCCGGTACTGTACATGATATAAGAGGGGTTTATTTTTAAAAAAATTTTGGAAGGGAAAATGAGAAAAACAAACGGCAGCCAGTGTAATCGATTATGTTTTGCCGGCTGTTTCTCATTTAGCGTCATGAGTCAGCCGGCGAATATCGATCCAAAACAAGAACGGGGGCGTCCTTAAATCTATTTCATATTTAGTATTTCCACCTCATTTGCAGCTTGTTGACAGCGTAAAATAGATACTTCTTCATTATCTCCCTGTTGCACACGATATATAAAAAAAAAAGTTTACTTCTACATTGTAGTTGAATTGGATTATAGATGAAAGAGTCAACATGATATATTGTTGCTCACTACTAACTCGAGTGACTGTTAATCTGTACATTTAGAGAGAAGGGGTTTCTCCCCGACAGTGATGATTTATTACATACCTTTTTATTTCGATTTATAAAATTCTACAAAAATGTATTCTCATTTCTCGAATTTTATTGTCATTATTTTTGTTTTAAAAAAAATAAAATAAAAAGGTCTTTAGCACGTAAAACAACATTTTCCATAAAAATATCCATAATTGTCATTGGCAATATGCTAACCCTCATCTCTAACACCAACTACGTAAGAACTGTTTTTGTGGTAACAATTTTAACATTCGCAGCTCTTTTTGGTTGAACACTCCGACCACCCTAAGTTACGCCTCGACAGTCAACGCATCGCATTAGTGTAATTCCCTTTCATTAACCATATATTTACTGCATTAGTCGAGCTCATCTGGAAACAATCGCACTAATTGCATTATTAGTCTGAGCGGCATCAACCCGCTGTGACGTCCTCTTCTATTTATTATGTGAAATATTTGTTTCAAATGAGAGTTTTGCTTTGTCTATGCAAATGTTTGCCTGCTTGTGTAACTGTGTTTACACTCATAATCATTCCTTATCACGCTCATGTTGTGACCTTTACAAGCCGGAATCAAACACCTGCAGAATCACATCCACACCCACAACACCACTCCAAAAAAAAAAAATAAAACCTGTGATGTATTTTGTATTTCAATTTGCCGTCTTGCAAGAGGAATAATTAACAGGCCGGTTTGATTCATTAGGCTGTGGAAAGTAGACAGGAAGTGCTCTCTTCAAAGCGTTTGTTTGATGCGCAACTGAGGAGAGCGGGAGATGCGTGGCAGGGTGACGTCGCGGCGTGATTACGGCCTGCGGACTTCAGCTCTGGAAGACGGATGGCGGCCGTCGGCCACCTCGGAAAGATCGTTTGATTTGATGCCGCACAGGAGAAAGAGAAGTTGCCTCCGTAATTTGCTCGGGCCACCCCCCACACGACTTCAGAGTTGTAACTTGGGATCGGTGATGGAAAGTAAAAAAGCAGAAATTAACTACATAAATAGTTTCATTGTGGTTCACAAATTCACCTAATTGACTATGACATAACAAACAGTAAAACTAAACATAAAACTAGGAGAATTACACATCGTTTATTTAAAAAAAATGCATACATTTAGCGTACTATCTTAACGCTAATGCTAACACATAATAGGAAACATGTATAACCCTTTAAGCAACTGATATTTGAATACAAGCGGTGCAGCAACACATTTAGACATTCAGTAAAACAGTACTCACCATCATATTCTTTATCCTCTGCTAGTAGCTGAAACGTCTATACTGTACAGACGTCCATCGACGTACATATATCCATCTGTCTGTCTTATACTACCATGTTAGGCAGCAGCACAAAGGCCATTCAGCTGATGCAAAGTGAAAAAAAACTTTATTTTGAAATATAATTATGTTGTGTTGTTTTTTTGGGAGGCCGGAAAGGATTAATGGCATTCCCGTTCATTTCAATGGGGAAAGATGATTTGAGATACGAGTGATTTGAGTTATGAGCGGGATCACGGAAGGAATTGAACTCTTATCTCAGGACACCACTGTACTTGATCGTTCCATGCTTAGTCGTCAAGGTAGCAAAAACCGCACTCTCCCGTGGCTGGGGCTGCCTAGCTAATTTCAGCGACACAATAACAACATGTAAAGCGTAATATTATTCTTGATCCTTGAGACATTTTAACAAAAGCATGTCACAGATATCGAAACACTTGAGCACTGTTATGAATTGTGCAAAAATCATAATGCCTCTGTTCAATGCGTTTTCTCGCAGATAGACGCATAATCCCATTTAATTCAGAGGTCGTTTTGTTTCGGCCGCTCCTCGTCGGATCAATTCTCTGCAAAGGAGGGAAACGTAAAATCATTACACATCTTAAAAAAGAAACCGAAGTGAATTACAGTAATTATTTAATGCTTGCTTTTGGTCAAGCTAAGTGTCTGTATGGGCTCTTATTTCTTTCTTTAATAGGACCGTTCATCTCCCAAGATTCCTCTGCGGATACTAGAAACATCCATAAACGAGGCAACGTATGTATCGAGCAGTGAGGGTGAAAAAAATCAATGGAGTTCTTGCTTTGATGAGAAAAGAGAAGGAAATTGCGTGCTGAAAATTTTACATTTGACCTGAAGAGTTTTCACGAAGTTTAAAAAAAATAAATAAATCATGAAATACTATGTACAGTGACACCACTGTATTAGATAGACTCATTACTAATTTCTATTTCCATAAATGACAGCTAAGGAACCCCCTAAATTCATCATCTCAGGATATTTTAATATTACATAAAAAAATATCAAAATGAGTTACAGAAATTAGATAAGAATTGGCCTTCTGAAAAGTATTTTCATGAAATAAATAAACTTTTCTGGAATATTCACATTTTTTTTTTTTTAGATCTACCTGTATAAATGCGGCCAAGCCACCTGCTCTGGCTTCAAAAGTAGAAAAGTCCATTTAACATAAAACAAGTTGTGTGAAGCTAACTTAATACGCGAATTTATGTCCCATTAAATACAACGTACATTATCTGATTCAGTCCATTAATATTACCTTCTACATTAGGCATTCTAACACCCTCAACTGTTGTGCTAAGTTGTACTCTTAAAATGTAACAGTGCGTAAAATAAGGTTTGTTGCCTTATTTATTTGCTGTGAAATTTGCTCTAAATTTCCCTCTGACAAACTCGTTCTGTGGTTGAATTCTAAAACGTACATAGTTACAACATTAAATACACTCTGATGGCCGTTTAGCTCGAACGTGTTACTAATTTCACACCTTGCCGGAAGTCCTTTTTTTTTTTTTTTCAACCCGAAACTCCTTGTGGTCGTGTTCGACAGCGATGATGAAGTGTGAAGCAGGTTTTCGCCGCACACTTTGTCACTTCTGCTGTCTAGACAATTGGGGGGACTCTCTGTGGCGGAAATGCGTGTGGTTCAACCGCTGGACCGTGAAAGTGAGTTTTGCCCTCGAAGCTCACCGGTATACCCTTGTCAAAACACTCAAGTTGTTTTGGGATATTAAACTTGGCTCCTGTGAGGGTGCATCACGTGTTATAAAAGTAGCCAAAATTTGATGTATAATGAAAGGAACTCAGAACTGCTGTAAGATGAGAGACAGTAATATTGTCATTTAGATATTTTATTGTGAAAAGAACGTACTAAAAAGGAATGTATTGTGAGTTTAGAAGTAGCTAGCCCTACATTGAGCACGACTTTGACGAAAATAATGACTCATAGCTTAATAGCAGCAATATTGATTGTTGTGACGATTGACTGCGCGGAAAGCGACACCCGTGAAGGTCAATAGAAAACATTTAATGGAATTGTTAGGCTGTTGTCCTCAGGGCTTGCAAACATTACCTTTAAGTGTGACTGCAGGTATAATTTTTCAAATGGGTCGCTCGCAGTAAGTCATTGTCCGAGGTCTGCGAATTGGCCTGGCGTGAGAATAAAAAGAAAAGGAAAAAGTGTGTGATTAAATGGGAAGTGTGACATAACTCATGTTTAATGGTAGAAAAACAGCGGCCAGTGTGTTGGCATGAAGCCCGCTCGGGCGAACGTAAATTCCGACTCCCCACAGATGTTGCTTGTAAAAGGTCAGCACGACTTTGAGTCATGGTGTTGTGTTGGATGTCAAAAGCAGAAGGGGCTAATTTGTCAGTTTCACTTGATGCGTGTCAAAATTCAGACACCCCAAATAATACAAAATAAATAAAAAACTAATACCTATATGATTGTCCTTCGGAGGAAGTGGTGTTCTTCATCAACAGCAGAAATGGCCAAACGTTTTCACCATTTCACCTTGTGTTTATTAAAACTTATTCAATTTGCTTAAAGAAAAAAAACAGTCTTTGTGTCATTGCTAAAAAAATAACACTGAATAAAGAATTGCACAATATTGTACCTACAGAAAATTAAAAACAATTAAAAATAGTGTAATATCGTCTCCATCTTTTTTTTTTACATTTGTATTTGTAATTATAAAAAAAATAGTGTGCCATCTTTGAACATTTTTATTTTTTTCTCAGAACCTTATTTTATTATTACAATATGTACTGCGCCAATAAAAAATGTACAGGTGGCCGCAACTGCCCCCGCCCGGTCTGCACTTTGGACACCCCTAATCCAACAAAACTTTATACAACTCCGCTTACGTTTTGGCTTTGAATGACAGTGTTTCCGGCAGTAAACTTAGCTCCACCCCCCCCCCCCCGACGTAAAAGGTTTGTCTCCTAGTCAAAATGTAGCACATACGTCCTTGACACCAATTATGCCATTTTGAACTAGAGTGGGCTAGCTCCAATTTTGTCATGTTTATGTTGTTTGTCATCTTTATGTTAAGTTTCTTTAAAAACAGTAATGCAGAAGACGTAATCCTGAACATATGGATCACCAAGATATAAATTGACTAGATTTTATTGCAGCCATAAAACTTTAAATCCCTCTCCTGCAAAATGACAACAATGGAGTTATGGAAATATGTACATTTGTGAATTGTGAACCACAAATATTTGGGGGCTAACTGTTTGTCCACTTGAAAAGATTTTCCAAGTTTTCATAAAACTCTGATCCTTAGCCACAATTCAGGTGAAAGCATTCAAATTATGACAGCATCATGGCGGTAAAGACAGCGTTGATTTCTGGCAGCGCAAGCGTACCCGACATGACGGTCCCTCTGCACCTTGATGAATACGCTCTCGCCATTAAGTCACTTCATCGCCGGCTGACAACCGTGCCTTTAAAAAAACGCAGTGCCAAGCATATGGCATAAAACCCACACTGCCCCCAGGTGCTCCTGAGCGTGACCGAAAAGTAACAACTCTGTGTGACTTATTGGAAATGATCGACTTTTCTCTTAGAGGATACGATGAATAATTCTCTTTTACCAATAGTGGGAAAGAATTCCTGCCTGGGGATATTAGGTCAAATCGTCTTTTCTCTTGTCATTTAAAGGGGGGAAAACGTCGACAAAGTCTTATCAGCACTCTGCATTCTTTGCCGTCGGAGCTCGGATAATTGATTATGAGGAGGAGGTCACTGTGTCCATATGCTGCGCTTGTCTTGGCGCTGGAAAGATTTATACTGTAGCATGGAAATAAAGTTTACCTTCCCGTGGCATATTCGCTGACCTGAAGAGATGTGGGGAAATTGAAATTACATTACGGCGGCGGGGAAAAAAATAGTCATTGGGAAATATTATCCCAATTGGCTTCACTGCACGCACATTTCCTCCTCTAAACGACCGAATCGTGATGTGAGCGTTCACTTAACGTGAGAGGCAATTTATTCAGCCATTTCGCGTGACGCTGGCGTCCAGACGGGAAGGACACTTGGCGAGCGCGGAACTCCTCCAAGGCGAAAGTGGCAGGAACGAGGGATGGGCATCTGACGACATTTCCCATAATCAACAGGTTGTTTCTCGGTTTCCGACGGCATTCCGTTCATATGGTAGCAAACAAACCCAAATTCCGATGGTTAGTCTAACACTAACCTCTGAACGCCATTGCTATGTCGGAGCGCTATCTAAATCACTGTGCTAACTTGATCTGCAGAGTTTGTAAGCTCAAAATGTTGAATCTTATCTAATTCCCATCCAAGATTATTAAAGCAGCCAAATGATCGCTCTTGGCGAGTAAGCGGAAGAATGCGAACGCCTCTAAAGACAATTTAAGGATTTTATCTGATGGAGGCACCGGTTCATGGTGTGTGTATATGGTGCATGGATACATCAAAGACAAAATACCTTCCCCCATACCCACAGCTTCGACCGAGCAACGCGTCGCTTATCAGAAACTAAGGTTGTCGGCTAACGCTAATCTGTGCGGCCGGCAAAACTGGCTTTAACATGATAGCAGGCGCGCGGCACCCGAAGGGGGAGTACAGCAGGCGCTTCTGCCTGCGCGTGATACTGTTTCACAGTGCAGTCGGCCCTCGCTTCAAAGTTGCTCTGAAACTTTGCCCAACCTAATTGATCATGTCATGGGCGGAGAAACTCAATGCGGGGGCACTTCAGTAGATAACAAAAGATTTACTTACTTACCTCTCTAATTACACACTTGATGAGTGGGCAGGCACTCCAGAGACACAACGATTTGAAAAGCTCAACTGTAAAAGCAACTCGATTTTTTTTTTTTTTTTTTGGGGCAATCGAGTAAATTTAATAATTTTGGGGGGTATTCAAAGTCAATATAAATTAAGTAATTAAGAGATTCATTTGGAAAAATCTAACTTTTATTGAATTTCAAAGTGGTCTTTGTCATTTCATCGCAATACCAGACAACTCCTAGAAAATAATTCGCTTCAAAAACAGACAACTCCAAAATGTTCACATAAGTACATACATAAGTATCATGCTTTGTAAACAAAAAAATAACAACACGAGAGTGTCTCTTGAACCAATGCTTAACCTTAACTTAAATTAACCCTTGATTGCACAGAGTCGGTTCTCTTCTTCGTTGCTGCTATCCTCAATATATCAAAATATCCTGTCGACACACTTGATTGCGTCCAACATCGGCAAAGGCTTCCTTATAGAATCTGTAGACCTGGATCACTAAAACCAATCTCCCTCTCTACTTTCTTGCCATTAACCATATGCAATACTTTTGAAAGTTATATGTTACGCTCACTTTTGCGCACAATCGAAGCTATAATAGCAGCGAGTTCACCATAAACAATGGGTGCAGGAGATGACGCTAGCTGCTGTAATAAAACCTTCATTTTCGTCGAGTCTTACACAGTAATTGTTTGGTTTTGCGAAGTTACGATAGGCAACATGGACCGATGCTGTGATAGGCAGTCTGCTAGTAGGCGCGGCTCTACTTTTGTCCAAATGGCGCTTGTCGACTTTTGCGTTCGAGCGCTTTCTTTGTATACAAACAATTACAATGTCAATTTTCCGTAATATGTACCGACTACAGGTGCACCTACTACATTTATTGCAAATCCATCCCCTGCTTGAGTGTTTGTTGGAAGTTCAGTGGATCATGACCAGGCGAAGGCCACATGAGGTGAGGCACGAAGGCCGTCTTTGCGGCAGCTTAACAAGAGCCAGCCAGCAAAGCTTCCACCCTGGGAAGTATCATTGCGAGGCTTTGCTCGGGACATCTGCCTCGATTCTCTTTGGGAAGCTGCTCCTTCACAACTGTTTTGCTATTAATCTCATCCATTGGCCCGACTGCTTTTTTTCCCCTTTATCATTTTAAGCCACAACGTAAGGCGACAGATATCAGAATACTTTTTAGTTGGAAAAATTTCCTTTTTGAAAATCGTCACGGCGGCACGGTGGCCAACTGGTTAGAGCGTCAGCCTCACAGTTCTGAGGACCCGGGTTGAATCCCCGGCCCCGACTGTGTGGAGTTTGCATGTTCTTCCCCGTGCCTGCGTGGGTTTTCTCCGGGCACTCCGGTTTCCTCCCACATCCCAAAAACATGCATTAATTGGAGACTCTAAATTGCCCGTAGGCATGACTGTGAGTGCGAATGGTTGTCTGTTTGTATGTGCCCTGCGATTGGCTGGCAACCAGTTCAGGGTGTACCCCGCCTCCTGCCCGATGACAGCTGGGGTAGGCTCCAGCACGCCCACGACCCGAGTGAGGATATGCGGCTCAGAAAATGGATGGATGGATGAAAATCGTCACCCATTTGTGTTTTTTTTTTGTGCTATTTCTGTAACGCCCTAAGAGGATGCCACAACATGGTGCCAAAGCCCTGGCTAAATTGGAAAGTAGTAATTGGTGTCAAGGAAGTATTTTGATTAATACTGTAATTCTCGACTGAGAGAGACGCTTTCTACGTCCTTGAGGAGCTAAGTTTAGCCTGGGTTGTTAGTGGAAGTTATGGAGAGTATTCGCTGTATGTACATGCGTACTTCCGGTGCATTTCTTCGAAATCAAATCATCTGTATGCCGCTTACTTTTAAGGTAATGTTGTAAGATGAGTTGGAAACGATATTAAGCTGTTTTGGGATCATAGTTTCTGATATCTTTAGGGTTTCGACTATCAATATAGGCAATTCGACACAATTTTGCCTCACGTTTTTTTTGTCACGATTCGCGGTCGGGGTCAGTATTAATCCTTTGGGAATAGCGGGGTTTGCAGTGGACCTCATTTCGGCCAGTATCAAATTATGAACTCGAAATCCAAGTAGTTTTTTCCAAAGTGTTTCAGTGTCAAGGTACACTACATTACAAATGACAGACTGTCATTTATAGGAACTATTTCGGAAAATTTGCGAAGAAAATATTGGCATGATAATTTGGAACCGATCATCAGTAGTCCTGCGGATGCTTTATTACCAATGCCGTTGACTTGATAGGACTCACTGCTGCAGCCGGTGTTGAGATAATCCCCAGCGGTCAGGTAGCTCTGTAGAAAAGTTACCAGCACTGAACATTTAGAATTCTCAAAGAATCCCATCGCCGCATGCTCAACGTAGGAATATAATAAATGAAAACGCACGTTTGCTTAGCGATTAGGGCTCTAAAAAATATTTAGGAAGGCCCGGCTATGTGTAGAGCCAAGGAGACGTTCTCATCTTTTAGTTAACCAAGTGTGAAATAGCTCTTGCTAAGTTAAGGAGGGGGACAACCATTAATTCTGATAAAAACGGGCCGAGGTACTCTCAAGGTGAAGTGTGACTGAGCACCGAGAAAGTGATTTATGTCACCTTCGCCCGCAACCCTGCATAAAGATCCAACACACACACACACACACACGTTTTAGCCTCGCCTTGCTTGGATTTGTATGTCTTTAACGCTACAATATTAAATCCAAATCCTAGCGCCGGTCCACTTCTAATAAAGCCACGCAGCTCAGGTCTTGATTCTTGGGCTCAGAAATTCATTTTAACGTGACCCTGAGCATAATCTCCACAATCGGTCGTTTCGTCGCTGGTGCGATTGTTTGTCTCCCGAGGTTTTGTGACACCAGGCTTTGTTATGGTGATAAAAAAAAAAAAAATTACTTTGCCAAGAGACTTTCTATTAAATGGAACTCTCTAAACGCCTGACCGCATCTTGGATGTTGTAAATAAGGTTTTCGTTCATCTTTCTCTCAAGGCAGCAACCTGAAAATCCGTCTGTTCGAAGGTTCTCATCATGAAAACAAGATTATTCTTGAATATGGTATCTCAGGTCAGACATTTCTTTAGGTGTAGCAGTTGAGGTTATGCCAGTGAAGTATTTCAAAAATGCAAAAGTGACACATCTTAGTGAGAAAACCTTCCCGTCTTCCTAGATGTCAAAGCTAGCTCGGAAAAACTAGGCTAAATTTAATGGATTTCTTTCAAGTCCAGTTCGAAACATTCCTCCCATGCGTCATTATTCTCACATGCGATACGGAGCATCATACATAGAGAATATGTCCGTGATTTGTCACATCCCTAATTGGGCAAATCAATGTGCCATACATGCCCGTGGATCTGCTTTATTAGCCTAATCAGCTCTCTCGAGATGGGACCCGGCAGCTTAAGACCCTTGTCAAATTGTTAATAAGGTCCTTGGTCAAGATCAGGTCGGAGCGCGGCGGCCTTCTGGTAATTTAACGGAAGCGCAGGAAGACTGCAGGAGAGGAGTCTTTTGATGCTTGTGCGGAAACCTCAGCTGAGCTTGAACAAGAACTTTACATTAGAAATGTACAAGTACACTCAAAGCTGCATCAAAGCTCCTGGACAACAGCTGTGCCCCGCCAGTCTGCCGTCCAAATGAGCTGCTGCACTATTCAGAGGTTTATCCTCAACATGTTGCCGCATGAATAATAAACACCCGGGTGGAAATATGCACATACACATTTAATTCTGCCGGTAAACGTGAGAGGATATTGCCTCCGTGAGCGCCTGCTCACTCCAATTAAACAACGTAACGGTTCTTATTGACTTACTTACTCTGCCGGTTTGGGAAGGGTTCCGCTCAAAGTTTTCGAGCAGAAATGGAATGGGTTCATTACAAAATGGAATCGCAGTCACAGATTAAAAGTATGTCACGATGTGGACAGCATAATGAAGAGAACTGTTTAAATACCAATTCTACCCGAACCAGGAAATCTATTGGTCGATTCAGCCATCACACAACTGTTGTGAATTTTGCCATATAGCTCCTTCCTAGAGAACAGAAAGTTATGAAACAACTGAAACATTGAACTGTTAGACATTACATTCAAATGTTTAGACAACAGCATCATGTGTGATGTACACATAACGATAGCCCTGACCTGTTTCCAAGCATATGGGGGGGGGGGGGGGGGGGGCACTCTTAACACACCTCACACCACAGGATAATCAGGCAGGATAATCTTTCAGAGTGATATGACAATCAGGCCTTTGCTGACTTTGGTCAGAAGAGTAAAAAATGTCAAATTAAACCCGATTGTCTGTATTTGTGTACCCCGCTTAATATGAAGGATGGAACTCCAAAATTTTGCAGCATACTTACATTTACAGTGTTCACACTTTCAGTTACCATTGTAGTTATTGCATACTCGTGCTAACTTACGTACATACAATAAACCAAACATTGGCGGAGGCCGACTGACCCACATTCAAGAGCAAAAAATATTTGGGTATGTAAAGTTTAATTGGCACGGAGCTGTTTTGATAGCTAGCGTGAGCTTCCGTGAGTTGGGCGCGTACAGTACGCGGAAGCAGAAATGTGACATGCGACGGATGAGCATGCACATTGTGTAAGGTTGCTGATACCTGCTCAGGTTTTTGATCCGACGCCGAGTATGTTCACCAAATACCCCGGCAGATGCTCTTGTTGTGCATTTATAGCTTTCAGCAGGGATTAAGTGTTTATACGTGTCACTACATGCACGTTTGTGGGTGAGAATAAAGTGCTGGTAGAACGGGTGCCAGTGTGTGCGCGTGTGTTTCGGGCTGGTTGCGAAGCAGCTGCAGCGGTTGCTAGGAGGCATGTGCGACATCTGCTCGTGGCAGCGAGAGGCAAGTCGTGGTGAGCAGACAGCAAAGAGGCAAGGGCAGCCAGCGGTGACGTGTCGGCCATTCTGAGCCGAGGGCTGCTGGGTCGCACACTCCCCTGATGGAAGAAGTTTTGTGGACAGCTCAATGCTAATGGGAGCCTGGAGCCTTCATTTAAAAGTCCTACTGTCTATCATCAATGCAATGTGATCCATGATGTTTTGTTTGTGTATGCTAGGTGCTCACTAGGCGACCTCAGTCCTGCTGTACACTAAGCGATTCATCTACCAACACGCTGAAAGAGATAAACTGCATCCCTGTGTTGGATGTTGAGGCTCCACATACAATATTCTGTACAGGATGATTTTTATTGAAGCACAAAAACATGGCGCGATTGTCAAGGAAGAAACAGATGGCTTCAAAGAAAAGGAAATGGGCAAGAATGAAGACAGTCTGTGGATATTTTGGAAGGCTGTTGGCAGTGATCGATCGCCCCATTCACTTTCGACAACAGACTCTTCACACTTTGCTTTCCAGCCACGTGTACATATCGCTGGCATCGGGTCGAAACCTCCTACTCTATGTCCAAATTTGGTCAATTTCATACGTGAGTCTGTTATTTTTACAAGTTATTGACCAAATTAAAGTGTTGGAAATGGCTCGCTTTGACGATGGTAATGGTTCACACACCAAAAAATATGGCCCCAAACAAAATAGGTGAATTTGTGAATAGTAAACTAAACTGTGTTTATGCAGGGGATTACTGTAGAGCAGGGGTGTCCAAACTTTTTGCAAAGAGGGCCAGATTTGGTCAGATGAAAATGTATGGGGGCCGACCATTTGGCCTGACATTCCTCGAACCATTAACATTGTAAATTAACATGTAAATATTTAACTATATCACTTTGCTGTCTGCAGCTAGGTCGATATTGCAAATGAGAATCTGTTTTCAATTGCATTACCAGGATAGTTAAAGGTTAAAATAATAATAAATTAAATACAAATTAACTATTTTATAAAAGTTGACTGAAATTTTTTAGAAACATGTATTTATTGATTGTGTTTTAACAAATCACATCCCAGTGCATTTTGACAAAGAATAGTATAGTGACTATGCAGCTAGTATAGTGATTACAGTATTATTATAATGTATAATATAGTCATCTGATTTGACTATAGTATAGTCAAATCAGATGATATACTATAGTATATCTATAGTATATAGTATATAGTATATATATACTATAGTATATCATCTGATTTGACTATAGTATAGTCAAATCAGATGACAGAAATTTGACAAAACTGTGGATTGATCATCACAAAAAATCAATTCACTGAGACTCGTAGCTCGCCTTTGTAGAATTTTCATTTGAATCACGGGCTCTAGTGAAAAAGCGCTGCTGTGCTATCAAAACAGCTTCCAGTGGCTTCAGTTTTTCAGCGCGTTTGTTCTCCGGTAGCTTGTCGAAGTGAACATGTTTCGTCTGGTAATGCCTCTTAATATTAAATTCTTTGAAAACAGCCACAGCCTCTTGGCAAATTAGGCAGACACAGTTGTTTCGCATGTCAGTGAAGAAATCCACTTGTCCTCGACACTGCGGCCCTCGTTGTCAACTTTCCTCTTTTTAGTTTCAGTTGCCATTTTAGAAATGGGCTAAAAACATACCACAGGGGTAAAAGTTCACAAAGGGGTCACACAACGAGAGTGCGGCCACAGGTCTACTGCCACCCTCTGGTGAAATATAAAATGGCTTTTTTTTTTTTTTGTATGTCTGTATTGTTTACTGTGGTAAACTGTGCTGGCGGGCCACATATTATTGATTTTATGACATGATGCTTCGGGCCGGAGGAAATCTGGACACGGGCCGGATTTGGCCCGCGGGCCGGACTTTGGGCATGCCTGCTGTAGAGCATTCTTGTGTGGCCTTGACGGAGGTCTGCACTCCACTTAGTTGTATTCTAGTCGCCCGTTCTATTGAGGGGCAGAAAACAGCCTGAAAAAATAACACGAGACAGCAGCATGACAGGACGTTCATCGGGTTTGTCATCTATTCTGCTGAAGTGTTAATAATGACAGAGAATAGTTTCTGTCGTGATCTGTGTTTTTGTGGCAAGTGGAGCTATTTCTAATGAGCATGAAGCCGTAATGGCTGATCTGATGGATGGCTTTCATAAAGAAAAGATCTATGCACTTTCGGACATTTCCAAAAGGACAACAGTCGGATGAAAATGTCATAAACGGTTGCTCATATTTCAACGCCGGGTCAGGGAATCAGTCATTTTCCAATAATGATGACAACATGCATAAAGGGGTGTGGAAAACAAAACAAAACACTTAAGTGGGACATATTGTGGGAAATTGGCTTTTTAATGTTTGTACTCCAATAGTTGGGTCTCTTGAGTGTTTGGGAAAAATGCTGTAAAAATATTAAATGTCTATAATTCATGATCCCAGGGGTATTATGGCGAAATAAAATATGCCTGTGAGTATTGCTATATTTGTCTGTCTACATGCGTTGCTCCATTGTTTGTGTTCAAATATCAGATGCTTAAAGAGTTACATTACGACACCGATGCTATTCGTTAGTCCGTCTATGGCATTGTGCATTTTTTTTGTTAGTACTAAGATAAACACACTTATCTAATGCAAAGCTATATGGTTATTTTAAATACACATGTAATTTTCTTTGTTATACGTTTTGTTTGACAGTAAACTGGGAGTGGCAACAAACAGCTTAAAGCTCGTGTGTCGAAAAAAAAAAAGTTGGATCACTCGTTTCTCAAAGCACCACTGTTCCTCAGCTTCCTCCCACAATCCAAAAAGACACGTTAGGTTCATCGAAGATTCTAAATTGTCCATAGGCATAAATGTGAGTGTGAATGTGTGTTTGTCTGTATGTGCCCTGCAATTCAATTAAGTCAGCTGCGATTGGCTAACCGCGAACCTGTGACCCGAATAAAAACAAGAAAATGGAAAAATATTGTAAAATCAGCTTAATTTTGTCACTATACTTGATCTCCTGCAGTTCATTGTGACTATCACATTAATATGCACATTAACATTGATCTGCTTCCTTGCTCTGCACAATGTTCTTTTTTCTGCCAGGGATGTCGAGCGTGGCAATTTGCTGTCAAACAATGTGATGACCGCACGGGTCAGTCCACGCTGATAGTGACTGTTCCAAGCACACAAACAAGAAGACCCGGTTCCCGCCGCGTGTGACGCTAGTAATAAAGCGAGCAGCGGGTCAGCCAGACACCAATCAATGCGGACCCGGCCTCACGCAGCATGGCCTCCGATATCAGAGACGGCCCAGCGCCACCCACAGAGTGCCATCTGCTCTGCATTTCATGTCAAAGCGTCTTAACCGTCTATCTGCCTGTCCTCTGCGCTGTGGGGGGTGGTGGGCAGGAGGCTAAGTTCTGAGGGTCCGACCTACACTTGCCTTCACCGTCCGGCGTCGGTTGCAGGTGAGCATGTTGTGTTGCGTATAACACATGGACCATTTTTCCCCCCTCTGATTTGTATCACTGCCAGTGAAAAACATCACTTTTATAAAGTGTAAGAGTCACACTCTCTGCATGTATTGGAAAATTATTCATACATTTGCCCCGTCCCATATTTTATTCTGCTCACATTTATGTCGACCCATAGTCGCGGCCTCATTAGTACTCCTGTATCCCTTATTAAATTGGGATTTCATTTATTATACTGTTCGCTTTTCATTTTTCATTTTCACATCTATGGAAACTATGTTCTCTATTTTAAAAAAAACAACGTTTTGATTGTCTTTTATGCCTTAAAAAAAAAATGATCATGCTACTGTATACTGCTATAGGAAGGCTACAAGGCTTAGTTAGGACAAACTAGCCTGAGTTAGTGTGGAGAAACTCAACTATGTATGCTCCAAGTTGGTGGCACAGCCCAAATGTCTGTCCTAACTAAGCCTTGTCGCATCAGCTGATGAAGCCTGCGCTGATGAGAGGCGAAACGTCTTCTAAGACAACAAGAACAGTCCAGTTTTGGTGAGGACTGGACGTACAGAATTTGACGGTGTATGTTTGTAGGAATATATACTAATTAATGTAATATACAACCTAAATACATTTTAACCTTGAAATGACTTGGATATCATAATAACTAAGTGAAACACAGTCTGTAACAAAGTAAAGCTGAATCATTGGGAAATTGGGGCGACGAACGGTGATCAGACCATTTCAGAAATGGGTGGAAAAACACTAACAAATAGCTAAAGCTAATACAAAGAAACCCTCAATCCCCCCTACGATATTGCAGCTTTTGGTACAGTCCATTGAACTAAGCACTGCACAGTATAACACAAATCCTCGACTCTTTCCTGGGTTTTCTGGACTCAAACCAGGAAGTGTTTCTCCTACAACCAGGTAAACCTGAAAACAACTTGAATATAACACAAATAAGTAAACTGCACAAAATAATGTCAAACCTGTGGTGAAGGTTGATGAAATTTGGTGAATGTGTTTTATTTGTTGTTTTTTTTTTTTACCGCATTTCAACCCCAAATAATATTCATGGTGTCATTCAATTCAATTTTACTTTATTTATAGAGCACCAATTAGAATACCAATACAGGTTATCCCAAGGCAGGTTAAAAATGGAGCAGGTCTAGAAGCACACTCCTCACATATTCAGAGACCAAATGAAGCTCACATTAGCAAGCTCTTGGCGGCGGAGGCGAGTAAAAACTCACTCTTCCTGGACTTCTGTTCAAAGGTTCTATCGTATAAAACACTTCAAATGCAGGTGCAATTATGGCCCGGCTTGTGGCTAGTGGTATGCTTTGTGGATACAGATGTGATTAGCCCTACAAATATTGAAGCTGTTGTTTTAAAATGTCATTCCATCTGTTATTTTAAATTTTTATTTTTTTTAACATTTTGTTCCCTTACTGTACCAAATACGGCTGATTAGCCTGTCGAGGGTAATCGGTACAATACTCGAGTCTAAAACTATTCGATACTTCCAACCCTGATGCAAACACAATATCACCACAAGTGAGTGTTTTTTTTATTATTATTTTAACATAAGGGAGGACAGTGGACACTCCAACTTTCTGGTGTCGTGCTGCCCCCTTTTGATTCCGACCGAAGCGTGGAATATTCGCTTGTCTAAGTCAAACAAGGAATCCCAATTAAAACAAAGTGCACCCTTGAATGGCATGTTGGATCCGAGGCTCTATCCTGAGCACTTAGTTGTTAGCCTTTTAGCTGAAGCAACCGGATTGAGTCGGCTCTGACGCGCTGACATCACCTACCGTTTGAAACCTCAACAGAGAACACTTTTCTTTTGAATCTCTCCTCGCTCCTACACTCATACCACAGTGAGATATCAAGCTAGAGACAACTTCAAAGGCTACGCTCCCCCATCCCCTCCCAAAAAAAAAAAAAAAAAAAAAAAACACAAAATGAGAGAAGCTAATGTTTGGATCTGAAATCAATCTGCTCTCTTACATTCTATCCATAATGTACACGCCGTCTCAACACTCCATCTCTGTAAGATGTAGGTCTCGTGATGATTTCTTTGTGTGTGTGTGTGTGTGTGTGAGAGCCGTGTAGCTGCTTTTTTAAGAGCATTGATATTTTTCTCTTGTTCCGCCACACCGAGACGCTCGCTCTCGCTCGCATCTATTTTAGATGGATTTAACAGTGTAAATCCAGTCAGAGTGCACAAACAGTTGCAAGACGCACACTTGAAAGTGGCTCTTGAGCTACGTTTCCATTAAGCAGTATAGTTTTGTTTGGTGCAGTTCAGATGATATCATAGCACACTAGCGAGACGGCGTGTAATTCCAAAGAATTAAGCAGAAACCAAGAAACGTCAATCCACCCCTACGATATTGCAACTTTGAGTACAGTCTAACTAAGCACTGCACTACTGCCAGGTTTTGCCAGACTCAAACCAGGAAGTTTTTCTCCTGCACCCAGGCAAACCTAAAACCAACTCAAATAGGACACAAAAATAAGTAAACTACAGTGTGCTGACAGTCAACAACTGCAATGCCCTGGCTTCACCATGTCTAAAGACAAAAGCGTTATTTGTTCACATAAAACATGTAACAGCCTGCTCAAATTTTTTACACACATGCTAAGTTTAGCTTATCCTGTTGATTGTCAACATCAGGGGACACAGATACAGATTTTGACATCTAACTGATTTTTACAATGTGAAAGAGCCACACAGAATTAGAAGAATCTAACTTTTAGCTTACCTGCACACATTGCGTAAATCACATTGCATTTGCCAACTCTTCCCCTTATTATTATTTGGTTGTTGTTGTTGTAAATGACTTGTGAGACATGTTATACCAACACTCAACACATCCAGTTGCTCCACAATTTGTGTTCATCAACAGTGCGATCTTCAGGTCGCTTCCTGAGTGGCTATTGTTCGTTTCGCGTCAAAATCACGGCAGTCCGTAGCTCGGCCCAATTCTGTGTGTGATTAAGGATTTCGTATCGTAAATATTGAACGGGTTTAACATTTACAATTGTCGGCCCTGACCGTTTTTCCCCGATCTGCTCGGGGAGAAAAAAAATAATTACGCATAACAGACATCACGCCACAGGAAAATCGATGAGGATAATCTTCCACAGACATCTGCCAATCTGGCGCCAATTGTAATGAGAGAAAAAAAATCCTCAAATTCAGCTTGATTATCTGTATGTGTGTGCTCAGCTGTACTAATCATTATAATTGGAAAAGCGACCTGGTTGATCTCAGGCTATTTTGGTGCTTCCAAGTGGCCCACTCTTGGGTATCTTTATGAATGAATAAATTCATAATGACACTGCCTCATGGCCAGCCGTTAGTATCGTGATTCACACCGCAGTCTGCCCTCTCAAGCATCCAGACGTCCTTTTATTTTTTTTATATCCCTATTTATGTTTGTCGTTATTTCCCTGAGTCCGCTGAAAGGAACCACGAGAGTGTGAGGATAAATCACATCTGACTTTTTTTTTTTTTTTTTTTAATTTAAGGTGGCGAGTGAGCAGGACGCCACAGGTGAGGAGCAGCATAGGGAAACCGGAAAAGGGGCGGGGGTGTCGTTCCTCACAGAAGCGGACCACAGTGAGTTCATTCAAAACCTCATTGTCCGTAACCGTGGAGGAAAAGGAAAAGTCAGCCTCAAAGCGAGGACGTCGATACGGTTGCGTCTTTCATCATCGTTACGCACGGTCATGAAAAAACGGACGCGAGTGAAATGATTTTTGCAGGAACGCTGACAGAAGTATCATGATTTTTTTTTTTTTTTTTTTTTTTTTTTTTCCTCTTAGAGCTTCTCCTCCTGGGAAAATTTATTACCTCTAACAAATTTGTCTGTAGAAATTACTGTTATATTAAAGTTTTTATGGCAGCAACCTGGCGGAACGGTGGACGACTGGTTAGAGCGTCAGCCTCACAGTTCTGAGGACCCGGGTTCAATCCCCGGCCCCGCCTGTGTGGAGATTGCATGTTCTCCCCGTGCCTGCGTGGGTTTTCTCCGGGCACTCCGGTTTCCTCCCACATCCCAAAAACATGCACGTTAATTGAAAACTCTAAATTGCCCGTAGGTGTGAATGGTTGTTTGTTTGTATGCGCCCTGCGATTGGCTGGCAACCAGTTCAGGGTGTACCCCGCCTCCTGCCCGATGACAGCTGGGATAGGCTCCAGCACGCCCGCGACCCTACTGAGGAGAAGCGGCTCAGAAAATGGATGGATGGATGGATGGATGGCAGCAAACTGTTGGATGGTAAAAATGGAGACAGAAATAATTCAGTATTGCTGCAATTTATCGAACATGATTCTGACTGTCCGTGGCAGAAAATTTGAAATTTGAAGAAATTGGAGCTGTCAATAATTACACATTTTATCCGATATCCTGTGGCCTTTTAATGTTTAGTTTTTTTTCCCCTTAAATATATCTGCAATATTCACCATGTTGTGCTCTTTCTTTACCGCCCTACGATGCCACAAGATGCTGCCAAAGACCTAGCTATTAAGAAAGTAGTCATGGGTGTCAAGGAAGTATGTTGAAGTGATAGAGCTCGACTCTTCTCTGTATCTTTGAATGTCATGACGGAGTTAAGTTTAACCCGGGTTGTTAGCGAAAGTTACTGTTTTGGGTTCATAGTTTATAGTATATTTATGTATACTTGTATGATTATTAATAGTGGTAAAATGTAAAATTTAATCAGTTTGTATCATTGTTTTATTCCAAATTTGATTAATCTCAATGGGAAAATTCGTTGGTATTCAAATAAATCGGAGGGCGACCTGCATCAAAAGCCGGATCACGTTCAATTTTGGATTGGATTGCCCCAACCTGATTTTATACATCACTGTCATTTCATTTCACTAACACGCACATGGCCTTCTGCATAATATCAACCAGGTGATGTGGAACTGCTGAGCGATGAAAATATTGAATTCAAGGCACACTGACAACTTCTGTGCATTGTTTCAATAATTAGTATGCGTTACCTAACTGCAGCCTGACCTTTTACGACAGTGGTGCACAAGAAAGTCTGCAGCCAGACATGATTAATACATGAATTTATTAAAATACACCTTGATATCCAGTAGTTTGAGTGGTGAATAGCGCACTCAATGAACAGGGAATTCTGATTATT
The DNA here is from genome assembly GCF_024500275.1 of Phycodurus eques. Taxonomy (NCBI): domain Eukaryota; kingdom Metazoa; phylum Chordata; class Actinopteri; order Syngnathiformes; family Syngnathidae; genus Phycodurus; species Phycodurus eques. The sequence continues at coordinate 6,493,622 of NC_084545.1, forward strand.
TTCATTTCATTCTGAGAGCCTTTGTGGTCTTGGGATTCTTTCTGTATTGTAATAGAAAATGGGTCAGTGTTCCCTTTGTTTCCGCCTGTTGGGTCAATCTGGTTTGATTCTTAAATATAATCAAGCTTGGTAGAAATGTGTGGACTAAAATTCTGCTTGAAGAATAACTGAGGAAAAACAAAACCCTTCAACCATCTTGTCTGATGTTTGAATGTAGGAAAGGTTCTCATATTGCAATTAGAACATGAACGCTGCGACAATGAACAATAATTACATTGCAGGCCAAAGTCGGATCAGTTGCGTGGAAACTGATTGCTGCAAGGCCCCAAGTAACCAATGATTAGCTGCTCTCGAACAGCAACTGATTGGCTGCAAATTGAGTCTGGCCATTCATACCAGACTAATGAGTTCACTGGAGAGAATGTAAGACTGTTTCAAAACTTTGTTCCATGTAATTTTGCATCTTGACTATTCTCTCTTCACGTCCAACAGGTTGTCAGCCTCTATGTGTTGCTATGTTGATCAAATCTGCCCAGGGCCTTCAGAATATGTAGTGCTGTAGTGCAAATGTAACTAAAACTATATTAGTAATGGGACTTTAAAACCTGTCAGATTTCAAATTGACCTCACAGGGCCCATTAGCTAGCCCACAATAACGTTAGCATTTGTTTCCGTCCCCTGATTGGTTGGTCAGGGCACAACCAAGTTCGACTAGCAAAAGATATCTCTGTGGCACCCAGAAATACATTTAATCATGAGCAGAAAGTACTGATTGTGAACTGCTCCAAATGGTGTGCATTTATTTTAACCACATTGTGAGTCTTCTCTGTGGAAAGCGCTCAATAAAATGTATTTACTTAGCCTACCTATTTACCATGTAAAAACATAAAATGTCTATGCATTTTGCCCTTATTTGCACATTGGATCCCTGAAAAGTGACCTTATAGAGGTTTTCTTTTTCTTTTCTTTTTTTAAGCGTGTTAATGGGATCTTTGTTTCATTTACCTTTTATACAGGTCCTTGATTCACCGTTGCTTTTATTGCCCCTTTTACTGAATTACTTTCTTCAGGATTTCAGATTTGATTGAAAATTAAAACCTAAGTAGAATGGCCTCACTATCAGGGGCATGTGCCTGAAGATTTTTGACAGTGGAAATTCATTTTAAAACATAACTAGTCTCATTGAGGCATAGTTTGAATACTTATGATTTTACAGGTAGCATCAATGTAAAAAAAAAAAAAAAAAACATCCTTTAAGCACTTTGTTCCTCTATTATCTTCAAAAGGTATTTTTATTCCAAGGACTGAATCATGCTGGCTTTTTACAGATGACCATTTAGATTTTTTTTTTTAAACTTCTCCCAAAATTGCCTGCTTGGCTGATTATCTTACATTTATGAAGCCATAACAGTTGTGCTTGAGGCTATGTTTGAGGTTACTGGTTTCATTGCACAAAAGCGAGTCGTGCTTTGGGGAGATTGTCTGCCTGCGAAATGCACGGAGGTGAGATCCAACATTTCGGCCGGTGAATACGACCAAAGTGCAAAACTGAAACGTGTTCCTTCTGCTCGCCTACCAACGGAGAACCTCATGCCCTGTATTTTCTTCACTGTGAATGGCAGAAATAATGACTTCCTAATTGGTATGCCTTTTTCTTGCCCCTCTCTGGTGGAACGTTGATTGTTGGGGCTGAGAGAGCCAGTGCACCGCCTCTCCCTTATTATGTCAGCTCTGTCTGTGTTCAGTATCATTTCACATACACAGGCAGGAAAAAATGAGCAAGCCGTTGATGTTAGATTGTCTGACTGAATGGTGAATATCAGGTGCATAATTTGCTTTCCCTGTTGGTGCGTCCCTCTTTTGTAATGTAAAGTGGTTGTGCACCTCAGAGAGAAGCTGCGGTGTTACTTCCGTAAACAACATTTCTCCCAACCGCTTCGAGGTTCTTGGTGGCATGAAACCAAAAAAAAACGAATCTTTGTGATTAAAAAAAATATATTGAACCATTGTTGAATACCGTAGCGCTCCTGAGGAAAAATACACACACACACACACACACACACAAGAATATCTACGGAAAAGCCTCAAGAGTAGGAGTAGGATTCACAGATTGCCTTGCCATTCGATATTGCAATATTTTGCCTGCCAAACAATAATTAAGGCTGAGCCATATTGTATTGCAGTATTATTGTGTATGAACAAGACTGCCAAATTGCAATGTTAACAATAAAACATGTTCCAACGTGTGCGCATGAGCCCAACCATGAGAGGAAGGAAATACAAAGGAAAGTTCCTCCCTGCTGGTGATGTGCGCCACTGCGCCCTGAAAGGTCAACAAATAAGTCAACAGAACATCACTGGAGTACTTCTCAGTCCACATGAAAAGAAGACCAAACAATAAATAACAGATTTTGTCACCTATTGTAGCGCTTCCACAACACAGAGGCTAGGTGACTATAGAGTGTTGACGCTTGGTGCTTTTAATGTTATTTTTAAAAACAATTGAATGAAACAAACTGGTGTTTGCACCGATCTGATCGGCCTGATCGGTATCGGCCGATATTTATCATTTTATGCTGATCGGCTGATCATTTTAATGTCATAATTCGCCGATCATTGATCGGCTCCGCAAAAGACATTTACTCCGTGTCGCCATCGTGCACAGTATATTTGAATCCAAAAGCTAGTTTATTTTTAGCCTTGTCGCATGTCTTTTGATGTAGTACTGTAAATATCTGACAGCCAATAAACGTCGGCGGTGTGTGACAGACAACACGTCTGAGACATGCACGCAACACTAAGATTTACTTATGTAAAGGGGTCTAAGGTTAACAATGGCTTACAGAGTTTCAAAGGTATGCACGCTAACTAGTTTCTGCAGCGGCTTAAGAATATGCTATCACGTATTATTTTTCACATTTTATTTAATTTTTTTACTTGCCTTGAAGTCTTTTGTACAGTAAATATGACTATGGTATTGCCTGAATCAAGGTTATAAGTTATAGCCATCGTAAATCGAAGACACTCTGTACACTGTTTCTCAAAATGTGAATAGGACTGATACATTATGAACAAAATATTACATTCACAAAAGAGAATTCAAGTCTACATTCTTGGACATCAGACAGCCATAATATTGGTAGATATGTCCAGAATATGTCCAAAAATTATAGTAGAGAATGGCTTTAGCTATATTTTATTTCCTCCCCGTACCGCTTTAATTAAACCTTGTGAGCTCTGAGATACTTAACGAATCAGCAAAGATCAATTATGCGCAGCAGAAATTCGAATTATTTCTTAATTATTATATCTCAAATGAACATTGATGTATGATTCAGCGGGAAATATGGCCCAGTGTTCACCCCGTCATCGTTGCAAATCCGGATTTGTAATGCTCAAACAGCAATGTCTGATTTCTTATATTGTTACTGCACAGCAACTTTGCAAGCGGCGGCACTATCATCTCTCCCGTGTTTGTTTTGATGCAACGCCGCTTCCCGCAGCACTTTTGATGAGACTGCAAAATCGAAGTACAGTATGTAAACAGTGGGGAAAAATTGAATACTTACGTTTCCCGTGTAATCTCTCACTGCTAAAGAACGTTCTCTGTATGCTGTACGTTTTTTTTTTTTTAATTATTAGAATTTTTTTAATCAGCAGTTACATTTTTCTCCTATTCTTAGAGTGAGTCATACAAATGCCAATGACTGGGATTCAGGAAGATTTCACTCTGAATACTCTGGTTATCATTAGCTCTAATTAAAAAAAATGTTTGGACGACTGGTTGGAGCGTCAGCCTCACAGTTCTGAGGGCCCGGGTTCAATCCGCGGCCCCGCCTGTGTGGAGTTTGCATGTTCTCCCCGTGCCTGCGTGGGTTTTTTTCCGGGCACTCCGGTTTCCTCCCACATCCCAAAAACATGCATTATTTGGAGACTCTAAATTGCCCGTAGGCATGACTGTGAGTGCGAATGGTTGTTTGTTTGTATGTGTCCTGCGATTGGCTGGCAACCAGTTCAGGGTGTACCCCGCCTCCTGCCCGATGACGGCTGGGATAGGCTCCAGCACGCCTGCGACCCAAGTGAGGAGAAGCGGCTCAGAAAATGGATGGATGGAAATTAAAATTTTAAAAAAAGGCATTTATGGAATCAATTGTATGAATAGTAGTGACATTATTTGCATATACAATATTTTCTTTTTTCTTTGTTTACTTCTAGCGCTCAACAAATTTCCTGTCCCGTGCCGTGTCGTTGCAAATTAGTCCGTCAGTGTCACAGTCATCGGGGTCTCTTAAGACTCTCTGTTTTTAAAGAATGCATTCCGAGCTGTCGTGTGGCTACGACGAGTGACAGTGCATTAAGGATGTTCGGTGCATGATTCATCTCTACTTGCCGTCTGTTAGAAACATACCAAGTAAAATACTCTTTGATGTAGTCCAACGTGAATCCAAAATACCCCACCCCCCAAAGTCCTGTTTAACTGGGTGAAAGGGACCTTGCTTGCCTCCCCGAAAGACGGTCAACCTCATTGCATTCGCAGTGTGATGCGGTGCAAACTGCAACCACAATGAATATAATCAATATATTGTGTACTGTGCAATAATAGCTCCTCATTGGTAAAGAAAATAGTGATCATACAATTGGCTTTTCTCATTGAATACAGTCCTGTGTTCTTTTAAAATTAACATATCAAGGTTTCTCAAGTTTCTGTTCATTATTATGGGATGCCAGCCAAGAAGGCCATAAGTGCTGGCCTTGGAGACTTTTTTGACCATTAAAAAAAATAGAGTTAAGGGTTTTATTTTCCATCAGTGAGTCAATCGTGGACTTAGCTTTGATGGTCATACTATCTGAGGCTAGCGAAACTCCAGAATATCTACCGGGACTCAACACAATTTCCTCCTCATTCACAGATAAACAGATGTAATTGAAAGCCTCAATGGTATTCATATCAACAGTCAACACAGTTTTTAAATTGGCAATATTCTAGGACATTGGCAATATTATCTCCTAATAAAGAGGTTGTCATGGGCATTTATTATTGTTGATGACTGTTGAAAATTGGTAACTGCGTCACCACTTGTTGTCATCTCCATAGCTTTTTTTGTTGTTGTTGTTTGCTGTTCCTGTTGCCTACTCTGGCTGAGATGAATTACTCCTGCAGCCAGCGCTGACAATGGCGCTTATGAAGGGATGAGTGCAGATATGGGTTTGTCTGTTATTGCTTATTTGTTTGGCTCCACCGCAGGAAAATCACACAGGAAGCATGATATAGGGATCGAGATGATGAAAGAGTCTGGCCTAGCGCGTGCAGGAAGTGGAACGTCTCAATCCGTGATCCATCTCCTATATTTCGTTTTGATATCTTTTGCCCTGCTGACGCCAATGATGTTTATTATTATTATTTTGGATTATCTGATGATTAAAATGGATTGCCCCATGAATTCAAGCAGACTTAGACACATATATAGAAAAAGAAAAGTGTCTGAACGGGCTTTACTGCCAACTGGGTTATTTCTACTGTGGTATTGCTTTGCAAAGCTTTTACAAAGACGTTCAAGGACAAATTTCAGCAAGGTAAAATTCAGAAACATCATGTTACTAGCAAACTATTCAGTTCTTTGTCAACGATCAAACAGACGTTCTCTCCAGTTAAGGTAGAATATTCATGTAAAAACATTTTGAAGATGACCTTTGCCCACTGGTGTTGTTGGCACTTCAATTTTAGAAAAGCGTTTCCAAACCTTGATTGAGTCACAGTGCATATTTTACATTGGAAAAATCCACACCACAACAAACAAGAATGATTCAGACAAGTTAATTGTAGCTTCTCGTCGATGTACCCCAAAAACAGTTTTCTTTCATTTCCAATTCATTTTATAACATTACAGGAATTTCTCGTTTTATCGTGGGGGCTAGGTTCTACTCCCGCAGTAGGTGAAATATGTGCAGTAGCGCCATTATTTCGGGAGAGAACGCCGTACTCTCAATAATAAATGGCTTTACAAATGATTTCACTCACTTTTTTCGAAGACCATACCCGAGTTTTTCATTCTGTTTGTTGCTGGGTTAACAAGCAAGACAACAAAAAAATACCTTAACCAATTTCCACAATGTGGGCAAATGAAGAACCAGTACATTTTGGTGTGAATGCGGCGTGTTTCGCTTCCCATGAATCCTAAACACAACATTCAGATACACGCGGGAAGTTAGCATCGTTTGTGCTGATATAAAGGAGGACTGTTCAGCCTTGTCTGAGGGCTGAGCTCTAGTCAGTGCCGTTCTAGTTTCAGGTTGTTGTTTCTTCCCCTGTTGCATGTATCATCTTCGGTGTCCACGTGAGTCAGTGTGCAGCATTCACAAGCTGCTATAATAATATGGCAGCGAAGAGCCTGTGGTGCCACCATAAATCAGACCCAAAGAGGAGCGGAGAGGCAATTCTATCCCTTTGCCACCTGAAGCTGCCTCCCAGGACCACAATGTTGGCAAATAAGCGTCCTCCTCCTCTTGGAGCAATGTGGAAGCCACCTTGAGAAGAATCCCTCACATCCTATTACGCCGCAGGCAACGCTTGGCGTCGCGTCACTGTTTCTGCAGCCATCCATCCATAACATCTCCCTGGTTGCAAAGCCCTTCCTCGACCGTTCATATCTTTTTACTCGCATAGTATCCTCCGGCTGTCTTTAAAGTCTGATGAGTAGTTATCGATCCGACTTCTCCGCCCCTTGTCTTTATTATCTTTTGAATTAACGTGTCGCAGATTGGAAACATGTCACCAAATGAGGCCTCTCCAGATAGTTTGGGGATTAAGGAAACCCAAAGCAAAAGAGAACACGAGTGAGTCCCAAGCGGTTCCTCATGAAAACATTTGTTTACGTTCCAGTTGAAGCTCAGTTGTGATCACGGATTCACTGAAGGCGCAGAAATCCACCCAGGCAGTCACATTCAAACTGTTTGCTGTTTGCCCCTCTCCGGCTCCCCCGTGCCCAACGCTCCCTCATCTCCCCACGACCCCCCTTTCAATCCTCCACTGGCGTTCTTGTACTCAGCTGATGAAAGAGATTGCTTGGGTATTGCACTAATGAATTGGCATTATTATTAAATGATGTTTATAAATTATGACCCAGTTTGCCCCCGATGAATGGAGCAGAAACTTTAAAACCCACATTGTCAATTAGGAAGCTCAGTTATTTGTAGAGTTGAAAGCGGCTTGGGAGTTTGGAAGAACTATTTGCAGCTCGTTGGCGCCTCCTCGTGTGCTACAGAGGAATGAGCGCTCCTGTATTATAGGATTAAACATTAAATGACTGCTTACTTTGAGCAATTACCATGTTTGCTGAAAAATGTTTACTGCACCTGTTGGGCAATCTGATTATCTGAAGCAGGGCCTCTCAGACTCTTTGGGTACAGGTAGCCCTTACATGTGTAATACTACTGCTAATTAAACATAACTACCATGTGCACATCTAAATCCATTAGGATTTATTCCTTCTTTGCAACATTTAAACCTAAATATTATTACCTGTTCAGTAAAGAAGGAACTGAATCAAATTCAGTCGAAATCAATACGTATCCTTCCTCTCTAACTGATGTGCACCGTTTACACTAACATGACTGCGAACAGATTTACAAAAGCACAGTCCGTGTTGACAATTCAGCGACTTTTTCAGCCCCTGAAGCGACAATTACAAAAAAAAAAAAAAAGTGAGTTGCTGCTTTAATTCCTGCTAGCAAAAAGACTACATGATGGCAATCATTTTCAAGAGCGTGAGAGGGCTGGAAATGCTGTGATATGTGTCATACAACGCAATCAGATTAGAGCTTTTAATTGGCCCAAAACTAAATCAGGGATAAGTAATTTGTTCAGTATATTTATTTTATTGTTTGGGCATCGTTCTTTTAAAAAAAAAAAAAAAAAAAAAAAAAAAATATATATATATATATATATATATATATATATATATAATACATGATACCACACTAATTTATTCCAAATTATTTTGCAGACCTCCATGTTACAACTCGCAGACCCCCGGGGGTCCAGGGACCCCAGATTGAGAACCTAAATGTCTGGCCACAAGGGGGCATACTAGCTGCAATACTCACACGGCCCCTTCTCATCTCACTCATCAAATATTTCATTTTCATTTGGAGTTCTGCTTTGTTGTTAATTATATTGACCACAACTTCACACCAAGCTTTTGAAGGCAAACTTGACTGAGTAAATGCTAATTAGACTACCGATTCAAACAATCTTTTTCAAAGCCTTTTTTTTCACGCCATGTTTTTTTTTGAATGTGTGGATTTCTAACATGCACAGGCAAAATTAGAGGGCTATCGAGTTGGTTTATAGGGAAATTTGTCGGCCGAGGATTGAACCCAATTTACTTGGCAGTTTTCACGCACTCATGTTCACACGAAGGCTGGCACCAGGTTTACATTGCTAAGCACACGAGTCATTAGCGTCATCTTATTTCTTTCCTTCACTTAGTTTGGGCAGCTGTGTTGATTCTTTGGGGTTGGAGGGTGCAGACGATGGTACGGCAGCAGGGAAATAATTGTGGCCCCATAAATGACAAGGGCCCTGAATTATGGGTATTTGTCTGCTTTGTTGGAGGGTGAGATCTGGAGGACTTGAAACTGAAACTTTGATAGACTGAATCATTTTTGTTCATTTTCATTGTAATCTGTAAGCAGGTAATACCAGCTATGTTCCATTTTTTCGCATTTGTTAGATGTGCTAAAATGAGGGCTAAAAAGTTGACAGGGTGAAGAGAAACTCCCCTCTCGATCGGTATTGAAAATGGATGTAGGACTTTATATCTAGGATAAGCAACTTTTGACTACCATAGTGTCTAAAAGAATTTCCTGGATGTCCGTAATATCTGATCCGTGGAGAGTGAGGGGATTGTCGCAGTCTCGCAAGATTGGCTGCCGTCCACCTCTGTTCTTCAACGACCAGATGTCTATCCCCCGTGATGACTACATTAGAGGCTCACACGTAGTTTCCAGCCACCTGGAGAGAGCTCCGTCTTGACTGATCGTCAACTAGTGAATCATGCTATGCAGTGCGTGCGTGTGAGTAACTGTGGATGATGTATATCACTTCACGTCATTTCAGTGATATATTCTGTTCTCCGTTCTGTCTCTGTGGGATGGCAGCGGTACTCCATCAGTTCACAGTAGTAACATCACCATTTTGGCATTTAGCTTAATGTTCCATCCGCGCTGGGACATAATGGAGGAAAAACACTCAGTCTGTTTTTGTGGGGCGCAGAGGAGGGCATTACCCTGCAATTTGACAAGGCTGACTTACAGCGCATTTCTGGAACACGCAGTCAAGAAAATCATCATTTTAAAAGGTCTTATTGTTCTTTTGTGCTGCTTTAAGTGTCTTAAGTACCATTAACTACACAACAAATTTCACTGAGAAACCTCTTGTAGATAAACTTTGAGGCTGACTTTCTGCAGATTATTTTCAAAGCCCCACCAAGACTTAAGTTTACGACTGGTGAGGGTGGGTGTGTGTTTAAGGGGGGCTGCATTCCAGACTTACTGTGGCTGACAGGATATGATGTCAGCCCTGCCCAGACTACCGTGACTCATTGTTATGTTCATGCCGTCTTTTCATGTTGGCCCACATTTTGGGGCATGGCCACAGCAGCCAGGAGATGCACTTTTTAAAAAAGAAATTGTTATTATGGGAAAGAAAAAAACCTTTCACTGGTCTAGAAGTCTTTTTGGGTTGCTATGGTTTGATGCGCTGCGATATTTAACTTGAAACGCAGTGGAAAGTAAACACATTCATGCACGATTGCTTGAAATGTTTCAGTGCTTTCCTACTCGTTTGATTGTTGATTGCTTTACCTGGTTACCATTAAACCAAAAACCTGTTTGAACCCTATTTATTTGACACAAATTATTAGAGTATGGATCTTTATGGTTCTTGCACTAGAATCGATCAACAATTCATGGAAAGTTTGAAGAAACTCTGTTGAAAATTGAGTCATGACATCCCGCGCAACATATGTGGTTTATCCTCAACAGTCACTTTCTCCCCTCATTATAAATGTAAATAACCACAAAAGAGATTAATACGCCTTAGGAGATAGTTTACTAAATAGTGTTTGGGTGGCTTGAAAAGGTATCAACAGAGCCTGGGCTATGTCAACAACTGTACATAGTTGGTGGCCACGTGCACGCGTGGCATTTTGACTGCTGCAAGTGAAAATGATCGGAGGTTGTGTGTGACTCACGCGCCGACCACAAACTGACCCCAGTTATTTCAGCTTCAAGACTAAATGAAATTAGTCCCTCGAAAGACTCTCAGGATATTTTTTACCTGGAAAATGTTTTGGCTCCAGGAGTATAGGGGGTACCAGACCCCTTAACAAGGGCTGTTCGATCCCTGTACGACCCATGTCAGAGTTTGGTCCGCATGGCCGGCGGTTTTTCGGATTTCTTTCCAATGAGGGTTGGACTCCGCCAAGGCTGCCCTTTGTCACCGATTTTGTTACTGACCTTAATGTACAGAATTTCTAGGTGCAGCCGAAGTGCTGAGGGGTCTGGTTTGGTGGCCTCAGCATTGCGTTTTTTGCAGATGTGGTTCATCCCAGGGATGACCCGATAAATGCAGAAAATGGATGGATGGATATTTTGATTTATATTACCATTAATGTGCCACAAAATGTCATTGTAAACTGATCTTTGATGCCTCAAGCTTTATTTTGAAGTGTCAGAATAATAGGGCGCTATCGAAAAAAAAAACTTTTCATCAGATTCCTGGGTTCATGTGGCTTAATATTGAGTATTTATATACAGATGCTTGGTTTGCAGTTAACAAGGTTTAGAGCAAATTAAGCCATAGTTCCAAAAGTGGAACCATATGTGTGACGGCATCTCTGATTTCCCTCAATAAATCATAGTTATGGAGGCACTTTGCCATGTAAATAAGTTCAAAGGGCTGCTATCAAAATATCAAAACAACACACAGGACCCCCTACAAACAAGTATGTATTTTAAAAATGTGCACATGTATGTTTGGTCTGTGAGAATCGTGGGTGGTAGAGCTACAGGAAGAAGAGGCTTGATTGAGCAGAGAGAGGGAGAATATTTGAGTTGCAAGCCAGTTTCAAGCTTTGCAATCCTGGGAGGTTGTGTTGCTTGAGAGGGCTGAGGGATTCCTCGTGCATCCTTTTGGTATCTAACCTCTGTAATTAAGTGTATGTGGAGGGAGGAAGTGGGGGAGAGTGCGGGGGTGGTCCTTGGTGCTCCATAATGACCAGCACTTGACTTTGGCACTGTACTCTGCACTTGCGTTCCCATCTTTACCTTCCAAGACTAAAGGTGGTCCCGGAAACCGGGTGAGATCCCACCTGGATATTACACAATGCAGCACCTTGTCGATATACTGCTGTAATTGCAGTGCGTCTCCTGACTCCTGCCATTTCAAACATCATGAAAAAATGCCCAGTGGAGTGATTTTGTAACACGAAGAAAAGTGATTACAATCACACACAAAGGAATTGTCCATTCAACTGTCCTTACAAAATGTACTCAAGGTATAGCCAGTGAATGTGTTCTCATTCAAATATGGCATTGTCTTATGCCTTTCTTGTAGGTGGGCTCTAGAAAGGGCAACCAAGTGCAGCCGGCATTAGCTAATTCAAATACTCTTCAAAGGTGTGACAAGAATCGATGCTCACAAGAAAAACATAATATCACACAAAATCATCAGTTAGGAGACACAACAATACAACAAGAAACATGTCAGGGAATCACTTGTAATTCTTGGTATTTTCTCTATGAATGTGCATTTTGTGTTCTGTCTCTTCCATTCCAAATTTCCCAGGATTCTTATTCAATCAGTCACTGGACGGCAGGATGTCGAGCCGCACCATACTGTACTATAAAAGGTGGGTTAAGGGTTGATTATTGCAGTAGCTGTACCTTCTACCTTGTGAGAAACACAAAAACATCATCATTTGCTTTTTTAAGAATGGGGCTCTGGAACTACGTACAGTAACTTAAGCATTATATAGCCATTGACCATGATCATAAATCATCCCTTCACGACAATCTGCCAAAGTAAAACAAAAAGCAGATACTTGGCAGGATGCCCTTTGTGGCGGAAAACTGGCTCAGCGTCGTGCTACGGACCACAGTGTCCAGCGCGGACGACTTTCTTCAGTAGACGTATCCAACAGAAAAATGCCACACTTGTGGTCTGTCTTAAGTCGGAGCCAGAGTGTCATTGAGGAGGATCAGGGTGGATCACCGGTGGTTTTGTCAAGATGGCTTGCGGTTAACGGATTGCTAGTTTGCCACTGCCGTTCTGGTTCTTTGGACTCCTCAGAGGGCAAAAGGTTCGATGAGAAAAACAACACAAAATAATTAGCCGCCCCTTCTGGGCAATTTCTCTTCAGAATTGGACGGACTTGTGGAAGAAGCGCCATCAGGAGCCAAAGAAGCGGAACGCAAAATTATAATGTAGCAATGAATAAACAGCTCTTCAGACAGAAGCCAATCCAGTGAGATTGTTACGTGGCATCAATGTTGAAACGGGTTCTTGGGTGAACCCTGCACGGACTGCAGCTTATGTGGTAATTTTGGATATTTGTTTGTTGGGAAGTTGAGTTCAATAATCCTTGTAACATTTGTACCCTCTTTCAATGTCACCTTCATTGCTCAGAAGGCTAAACTGGAAAAGCTAGCTGGAAAAATGTCCTGCTTTTGCAATTCCCCTTTTTCAAAGTGTTGAAAAACCCCCACTGTTGTTTGCTGTCAGCTTTCTTTGCTGTCATTTATTTCCAGTTACAGTTGGGGCCCCAGGTTTTCAAATGTCATTGTGTCTGCCAGTGCTGCGATTCCGATCAATCATGGTTTTGCTTAAGCAGTGGTTGACTGGAAAAAACATTCCTTCTGGCCAAACTTCACATTTGAAAGATCTCCACTACCTTCCCATACAGCATCCTAAAATGTCTCAATTTATTTAATCGGACAAAGAGCAAATCCATGTTGGATTATTTATCAAAAACATCAAACCCTAAGATAATGTTGTCTGGTACCATGCATTTGCTGATGAAATTATGTTTTGTCTTGTAATTAGAATCTATTTTTAGAATTAAATAACCTGGTTCCAGAGTGTTTGACTCCAAAATGTCTGTCCCCACCCTGCAGCTTTTTGTTCTCCATTGCTATTTCTATTACCCACACAAAGACCCTCAGACGCCCCCATTCTTTCGTCGGCAGACACGGGAACCAGACAAAACAGACTGAAGGATCATTAAAAGTGTCCAAAATAGCTCTTAAAAAAGCATTCAGTGTCACTAGCATTTTTTTTTTCTTGCTAGCTCTAAACAGAGGTTCTGTGGTTTTGGACAACCCCCATCGTTCCTTCATCCCGTCTTCATAAATCAATATCTGTCTCAGTGGGTGGAGTAGTTGATTAAAGCCGCTGTGTAATTTGACAAAGTAGTACTTTCACCTTTTTTACTGATGGTAAACAGTTTGGCTTGTGGGGATGGAAAAAAAAAAACACAAAAACACAAAAACCTCAGCTATATTTGATCTTGTACACTGTGATTGTGTTCTATCGCAAAGGCTCTCTGAAGACTGATGGGACGGTTATAATAAGTGCGGTTTTACATCACATCCACCGTATCACACGGCACCCATTATATAGTGTATATTTTATTCCCAGCACTAAATATCAATATCATTTACACAAGCCCAATAAAGCTTTCGAAGGAAAAAAATCTTTATGAAGTGTTGGAGTTTCTTCTTCTGCCAAACTCAATATGTTGACGTTAAAAGCATATTCTGGTACTTCACTTACAGCCCCTGTTTTAACATAAAAAAACCAAAAATAAAACTAGAAATGTATTTACAATGCTTTGTCACTGAATACAGGAAACAGCAGAAGGTCTTTGAACATTTTCATTTCATTTAAGGTGTTGAAAACTTAAAATGACTCCTTATAAACCCACATTTCCAAACATATGCAAAATTGACTGAAAGTGTGACGGTGCTCTACATTGTATAAATCTTGCAAATAGCCGTAGTTAGTTTGTAAATTAGGATTGCACCGATATTTCAGACTATGAGTACAAGTATTTCGATTTGCGTAGCCTACTCGTCGATACCGAGTACCAATAGCTGAAACCATTAGGTCTTTCAATTCTGATGACAATGTGTTTTTATTTCGATCAAACACACAACTCGAGCAAGTACAGATGTACAGTATCGCGGCACCAGTAACGGTATTGGTGCATCCCAATTGCTAAGCAACCTGTACTGTAATTGTTGATTTTTAGCAACGGTCTAAATGCGGTACAGATTTTGTGATTTTTATTGGCAACCTTGGTTTATTAGCCGTTCTGTTGTGAAAACATTTACTCAAACACTTCACGGAAAAGCTCGATACTCGTATTAAGCTTTATATTATGAGGAGCCCCCATACTTGACTCAGGTTGACATGTCTCAATTCTCACTCATGGACCACTGAAGATCCCGTTGACGATTATTTCAAGGTTGATATTTTTGCCTACTGTATTCGTGCATTGGTGGATATACTGTAATTGTCTAAGGACAGACATGCCCTTGGGGCAATATCACACATGATTGCATACACTTGATTTAAATCATATGTTTCGTCAGGAGTGTTTACCTCCTCATAGTTAGTGGTGGCCTTAAATCTGCATTGTAGAGAAGCATGTTTGGTTCCCATGGACCCCAGCATAGCTACCAGTTGAGTTTGCAGCCCTCGAAACGTTGACTGTGAAAATATTGTCTCCAGCTGGAGTCTCTGAAGCAAATGATCTCAGCATGCAATCATCTCATTTCAAACACCCGCCTGCTATAACTTAAGCAAGACTATTTCTTACTTGAAAAGCTTTTTTTTTTTTCCTCCTCCGTTTCTGTCGTTTGCTAAAAAGAACCTTGTGAGGATCAGCTAGTTGGGGAGGTACGCAGGTTTTTCTGCGATCAATGTCACCTTTGAGAGTGGCTGGATGCGAGGTATTCTGAGGGAAGTGATGACCACAAAGGGCTCTTTGAGGAAGAGGGAGCTGACCCAATCCTCCCCCTCACTCACCTTACTTAATAGTAGCTACTCATACATTTAGCCTTCAACCAAGGTGGACAAGCAGCTTGTGCTTTAGTACAGGGGGTCCTTGATATGGGCTTCATTGTGGGAGGCCAGTCACTGTAGCCTGATTTGTAAAATGTAACCATAACTGATGGGGAGCTCAGATGATATTTAGTTCATTTCTTGGTGAGCTAATTATATGTAAACTATCCGATAAATTGGATTACGTGTCTATCCAAACAGATCAGATTCCGACATATACATCACAGTGGTCGACCTTCCACCTCTGCCTGCGCAAGCCCCCCTTTCAGTATTCTTCCACTAAGCTTAACATTCCTCGTGTGCAACTTTCACGTGCACACATGCATGTATATAGACTCTTTTCCCCAAGATAAACTGAACTACCGTCGCACTTGTGGAGCTCATCGGTCGACACGTAAACAGTTGCCGCGGTGCTCGAGTCCAAAGGCAAGCATGATTGTTTCTACATGTGACGTTCGCTGAAAGACAGGTTAAAGGAGTTGAAAAGCAAAGTTGATATTGTGAGAAAGCCGTCCATTCCTGACGTACAGCATTATACCTGAAGAAGGCATGTTGCATTATGGGGGAAATCTGAAGTAATGCCTAATTTTCATTCAATACAAATAATAGTCTTAATAATCAATGAAACTCTCAGGGATTTTTTTTTTTTTATTACATTTTGACAATAAATTAAAAAAAAGGCAAGAGTAGCAAAATTCATTCATACAAGGACATTGTTTTCAGATTTTGGTTTCAGGAACGAAGATGAATGTCAATTTTCAAAGAGGCAAGTGACAAACCTTCAAGTAACAGACTCCATTCAAACAAAACTCACAGCGGGTTTTGCTGACCTGTTTGTTTTTCTGTCTGCCGTGCAAAATACAAAAATAGATTATCAAACCAAAAACACCTTGACTCACTTGCATCACCAATTAATAAATTCTGTCTAAAAAGACGGAATGATGATTAGCACCAGTTGATTAAAAAAATAAAATAAAAATAAAAAAAATAAAAAAAGTTCCATTTTTCAAATGTTAACACATCAGATCTGCACAATGTGCACGCTAGCCTGATACAGCTAAAAGCCAAAATGACTTGGAAAATCATGATGAGCTCACTCACTAAATACACCATGGAAGTCTCTTGTTTGTAATAACTGGAATACGTGTACCCAGCTAGCAAAATGCCTCTCCTTTGTGTACCTAAACGTGAGAATTTACTCACGTCCCATTTCCAGTCAACACTCTGTCTGACAGAGATTCGCTTATTTGCAATCACTCATCTTTTTAAAGCAAATAGCTTTAAAAATGCATAACTACAAAAGATCGGGGCACAAAAACACACAAAACAAACACGAGGAGCCAAGATCAGTCAAAAGTTTCAATTACAGTGGAATTAGACAAGTTTTCTTTTTTTTTTTTTTTTTTAGGGGTCGATGAAGGACACCGCGATGTAGCGTGTGCCGTTGGTGGTGGGTAGTCCTTCGTGGAGATGAGTCAGTCGTCCTGGGTGCATGAAGCTCCAGCCTTTCCTGGGCGACTCTATGGAGCAGTTGTAGCGATGGAAACGACAGCCGCCACCCTAAGAGGAGGCAGCGCATGGTCAGATAATGATTCTTAACCACATTATAAGTGTGCCGTGAGAGATGAGCGAGTGTGCTGCGGAAAATGATCCAATCTCACGTATTGGGTCCAAAACCTATTATTTGACAACGAATAATATATCTTTGTTCATCTATTTTATCTATGCCAGCGACGTACAGTGACAGGCGGGACAATTAAATGCTCTTCTTCCATTTAAAATTAACCTGTGTTCAACTAAACAGATTTCATAATTGGTAAGTAAATGTGTGAGTAGATTGAGACAAGATCATTATTTCAGTATTTATACACACACAGTACTTTTTGCGGCATTTTTGTTTGGTGGTATGCCGTGAGATTTAAAAAAAAAAAAGTAAAATACGTGCCTTGGCTCAAAAAAAAGTTGCGAAAAGCCAAGTTTAAAAACAAAGTATCAGCATTTTCTCTTCTTACCTGAAAGTCTATGTCTTTGTTATTAAGAGCAATATTGATAGTGAAGGTGGAGGAGTCATGGTGGGGCCTCAGGTATGATTGCCTCCCGGGAGTGTACTTGACTACGAAGTTCATGACCGCGTAACCCTGCAATGGGATGGAAAATATATCAAGTCAGTTGGCGGCTCTGTCTTCGCATATCCAAATGTCACATAGTGCACATGTAAAGGCACGTTATGTTGACTTGACAAGCTGCTCTGCTCCTGAAGCTGTCGGGATTTGAGATGCAAAGGTGTGTTAGGACCGGTGTCCAAAAAGATTTGAAACCTAAACTCAAAATTTTCCCCTTCAGTGTGAGTCAGACAATCAACTAGCACGTCTACAAAGAGCTCCTGCGGCGTTTGCGTCATCTTTTCTGAGACCAGTCCTAGAACTTTTCTGACACACCTAGTTAGTGGTTGGTTTTCTTCGAGGCTTTACCGACCTTTGTATAGTATCCAGAGAAAACTTTTAGCGTCACAGGCGCGATGAACTCTCGGATAAAGTGAAGCCACTCCTTGTCGAATCCGATTTGCTTCATGTGGATGTCGTCCGTCGGGACTGTCTCGTAGCCGCCGGCGATCCGCTTGTCCTTTTTAACAAGACAAAGTACACGAGTGCTAATTATGAAGCCACCTCGAGTGCGATGGACAGATCATGCAGGTCGTTTCCTAACGCTGCTTTAGTCTCAAAATGTGCTGAGTCGCTAACACGTTCCCAAACTGACAATTTACTCACGAGAGCTTTGGTACTATAATGAGCCACCCTCGTCAGTTTATTGCTTTTCATTGCAATTCTTGCGTATAACACCCTTTCTATTGCTCCCAGTGTTGGGACCTTAATTACCAATGTCTTAAGACATTACAGATGTAATCAACGCAACATCATAACCCATTTTATGACTATATTTATGCCGTGTTGCCAATCGTAATCCTAAAGACAGTCCACTTTCTTTTCACATCTGGTCACTATACCACCCCGCCGCCCCCAGCAGAAAGAGCTTCAAAGTAACGGCTGTCAGACAACAAAGACACAACCTCATAAAAATGTTTTTACAAGTCATCACGAGGGATGCCCCTAATATTTTTTTAACTCTCACTTCTTATTGCTGCCTGGTTTTTATTTATTTACTCATGCAGGCAACACTTCTTTGCAGTGAGGCAAAACCATTGTTTATTTTTGTTGCAAATGAGAATCGCATGGGGTAAAGGGGAAAACTCTAGGCACATGCACCAAGCATTAGCGTACTCTTTATTCTCCGTATGGGCTCACATTTCATATGAGTAGTGTTTGTCTAATCGGGTTGACAGCCAATTGTAAAGTAAAACAAAGCAAATTCCTCTTGGCTCATAATTTTTTGCGACCCATCAGGAAGGGAAAAGTTAAGGAAAAGTCCTGATAGTTTTGTCGCTCTTTAAAATGCAGAACTCTCCCGGGCCCCATGTTCCAAGTCATGCAATTTATCACAAGATTTGTTATTTTTCGGCCAGAGACTCTGGACTGTTTTTGCAATATCTAATTGATCCAACCAAAGATTTATTAGGCTCTTCCTCAAACCATACTATAGCCATTCCACCAAATGCCATAAAAAATTAAAAAATAAACTAGCCGGAGGTCAAATTGTCCAAAACACTAAGGAGTTTGGTTTATTTTGCAACGCTGCTGGCAGACGCGTGTATGAAGAAAAGGCTAGTGTGCGTGTGTATTGACTACAGCGCTGTGTTCAGTGACGCGGCGCTAACAGGACTGACCTCATGTTTGCCTCCAGACCACGAGCCGTGGTTCTCCATCTCCTCCACTAGTTCGTCACAGGCCTTTTCTGTGAAGACCGGAAACCAAAACACATCTGGACAAGGCTGCAGGCCAAACACACAGAGAGACGTATTTTTCAGTCCCACCTTCACCTTGAGTTGTTCGCAGTGCGGTGTGAATTATTCATATGAAAAACAGATGGTGGAATCCATGTACGGCATTCAGTCAAGACTCTGCTTGTCAACAAAAATACAAACAAACCTCTTCCAAGTAGTTTTCAGTGAAGATTTTCATGTAGTTGGGATCAATGTACTTCTCCTTCCAGTCCTGCAGTGAGTAATTCACATTAGAGGCCATTTGCTGGACTATTTTATGACCTGAATTCCAGGCTGCACTAATCCTCTCCCCCCTCTACAAATGGCACGTTAAGGAGTCACATCTCATAACTTCATTCTTTTCATTACGGCTCCGAAGCTTCACACGTGGTTACTCTTTAGCTCTGAAAATGAAAGGTAACGGCAGCAGTGACTTACCAGGGGGTTTTCGAATATCTGCCACAAGTCGCTGTTATAATGAGAAGTGTTATAATTGGCTGCGGAAATGAGCCTTCCAAAGTCGTGGCGGTTTGTTAAGTACATGAAGACTCCCTGCAGCAGACAGGAAAGAGTTAGTTACACACAAGGCCTAAAATGTACTCTTAAAAATGTCTCACAGGAAGGTCCAGCTATACATTATCCATGCTTATACTTCAACATAATTAATGGTTAGCACTCTGATAACACATTAAAATTGTCGTGTTTGTCCGATTGAGGTAGAGCAGGAACAGAAGCCATATAAATAATCTAGGATTATTTATGGGTGATGTAAGAGTGGCTCAGGAGGGGGCGTTCACACGGGCATTGGTGGGGTGGGAAGAGTTCACGGTGGGGGTCGGTGAGGTGAAAGGAAGGGCAGGAGGACAGGGACAGAGGGGGTGCAATCCCAGGAGCAATATTCCCCTCTACAGGGAGGCACGAGGGAGGTTTTGGACTCAAAATCAGACTGGGCCTTGTAAGGATTAAGATGAATTTAGTATTGCTGAAACCCAAATTGCCAAATGTGCATAATAAAAAGAAAAGATGTGATGTTTGTCCAGGTGGATTACAATACATGAAAAGAGCCTAGTCTGATAGCGGTCGGTGTATCGAGATGAAGCAGCTGGTTTTAGGGTCAAGCATCAGGACGGGGGTCTTGAATGTGTGATGATTTTTTTTATTTCACATTCTTCCTCCTCCTTGATTGTTGGGACGGCAGAACAACCTTAACGGCTGTTTTGTCTAACATCAACGCGACAATGACATATTGATGCTCCTGAACAACTGATACAGAATACAAGTGTATCTATGAAATACTTCGGCATCCACCCAAAAATTATGACAAGCCGAAGCTTGGAATGGCTTCTGAGTGCTAACCCGTTGGAAATGGATGTTTCAGATAACAACAATAATCAAAACAAATGGCAACCTTTGGGGGCCTGAGCATATGGAATGATTCCGGAGAAGGGGACTCTTTTTCTCTGTGACTGGTCTAAAAACGAAGGAGAAGCATCATGTAAATACGATAACATAAATTATTTTTTCAGATTAAGACACAGGGTGACAGATCAACATAGGGGGCGGCGAGGAAAATGCGCCTGCATGGGAAAAGAAGCAAGATTCCCTCTGAAGCTGATGTTTTGATAGTGTGGGAGAAACGCATGCAGAGGTCCAAAAGGAATTAGACCTGATGGCATGTTAACAACTTGAAGCAACCATAATAATCAGTTTGTATGTTAAAAAGTAAAAAGGATAACTTGGATCGGGTCATCACCAGCCAGTGGTTAGAAACAAAAAGGGCTCATGTGACCAGGAAAGACAGAAAAGCTGGACTGATGGGATACGACGACAACACAACACAACACAACACAAAAAGCTGACCGTTACATGGACGCAGTACCCGTCATGCCGTCACAACACATAAGAGCCACTTCTAACAAATACTTGCCATTTGTCACCTTCCATTGCACTGTTGACTTTATAGGGTTATGATTCATAGCAGTCTTTTCTCTCAAATGTCTTTGTCGAAACATAAATAGTTACATCAAAAGTCGTTCTTACCAGCTCTCTGGTGTGTTTACACAAAGCCATATCAGGGTCCAGTTTCTCAAGAACAAAGTAGTTCCTTTCTTTCAACTCCTTCCTCAAAACGTCGCTCCGGACCAGGTAGATGTGCGCCATGTAGGGAATGTTCCACACACCTCTGGAAACAACGCAACGTAGAGAAATGAGGCGCTCTTCTCAAATGTGCCTTGCTGGCGTTCGCGTGGAGATTTGTTATTCTAATCCACACGCCACATGTCTAAAGGTGTGTGGTATGGCGGCGTAATGGTTTCATGTTGTTTTCATTTGCATTTCTGAGGTCTAGCTGCCCATTAGCCCGCATGGATGATCTATTTTAATGTCGTAAGGGTGCTGTTTATCCCTTTGCCCCCATCTGGGTGCAGTTATAAATGTATTTTTAGAAACATACAAGTGCTTTCGGCCAGTAAAACGTGGTGGACTTGCCGGTCCTTGGTCAGGATGGAATTCAGTGATTGTTTGCCATTTGCAGCGTACTGTAATTTTTGTATATTTCTCATCAGCAGTTGTTGATGTAGACGTTAAAAGTCATCGTACTTACACTCGTTTTCTCTGCACAATATCGACATAATCTTCCGAGCGGGCGTAATAACCATCCAGACTCAACGCTCCCCAGAAGTTGGACCACAGCTTGTTGTGGCGAGTGACGAGGGGGCCGATGATTTTCCTGAGGCAGAGCGGGTATGTGATATTTTTGTCAGAGGACAGAAAATGGTTTGTGACATCTCAGTGAAATTATACACAAAAATATTGTATGCAACATCAAGATAGAGGTAGAGCACTTCAAAGAGGAAAAGATGCAAAAGTTATGACCAAAAGTGTATCACCCCAAAAAAAATATAGTTTTGGTACTTCTGAAAGTCAGAAGGCTAGCAAAATGATTACCACTTATGGTAATACCAAATTGCTGTATTTCCTTTATGGAATTATTCAATGTCCAAAAGATTGAACCAACCCCTAATTCTAACCCTAAAATCATCAATTTCACCCCCAATTTATTCCCTCCCCCTATTTTACCAAAAGGCAACGCATATGTCCATCCCACTGATTTTAGCCTCAAACCAAACTGCACACATTTTTATAGCATATGACAATAAACCTGACTGTTAATACTCCAGTAATGCCAGATTTATTTTGTTTTTGTTTAGCAACGTCACGGTCAGCAGAGACTTCCCATGCTCCATTGAAATAACCCAGGAAGACTTTTGCTTTGCATGAAACACAAAGCAATGACCACAGTGACTAGATCTAGTTTGTGGGTAGCTGTCATTGTATCTAATGGGCTGCAGTAAGGAGACAGGAGTTTGCATGTTTTTTGTTGTTGTTGTTTTTGTTTTTTTGCGCAATGCAAAGTGGCACTCCGGGGTTAACGCAGTAGACGCTTTCGCCGTTTCCATGTGGTCGGCGAAAACAGGAAGACGGTGGAGATTATTTTTAAATTCTCCGTTGCCCCGCTGAAATGCACCTGTGGTTTTGCCACTGGCAGAATAAATTCAACAGTCCAATGATATTAACAGCAACACGGGAGGTTCCCCCCCCCCAGTTAGTGCCGCACTTACCTGTTCTGCT
The DNA here is from genome assembly GCF_024500275.1 of Phycodurus eques. Classification (NCBI taxonomy): domain Eukaryota; kingdom Metazoa; phylum Chordata; class Actinopteri; order Syngnathiformes; family Syngnathidae; genus Phycodurus; species Phycodurus eques. The sequence continues at coordinate 6,516,256 of NC_084545.1, forward strand.
CAATGAGGAGCTTCAGAGTCTGTGTGTTGGTGAGCATCACGTCTGAGTCTATGCTGAAGTAGAAGTCACATGTGGCATCCTGGCGGCAAAGATCCCTAAAGACAACAAGGCAGCAAAGAAAACAAGTCATTATTTAAATGCGGGGCTAAAGACAGCAAATTAACAGGTCATTACAGAGCCACATTAAAACACACATCAGGTACAAAGCATTGGATGTCAATTTCAATTATGGAGTTGGCCTTTGCTGTTAATCTCCTAGTATCTAATAGATAATTTAGATTTTTGATTAGAGAGTGCTTATGAACCTTAGACTTCATTAAGACTTATTTGCATTATCAATACATTCTCAACGCAAAGGAGTGTAATTTTGTAAGTAAGAAAACACAAAACCACATTTTATGTTACAGCCCACACCCCATAATGAAAACGTCCGATTGATCATTTCTTAGCGAGATCTAAAAATGACTGTAGCTGCTCCTCAGCCAATCTGATGGAGCTTCATAGATGCCCAAAAGCGCAAGTGTAAAACAACATTTACTTCTTCAGTTAAATCTGTACATACATGGCCATGTTTCTGGCCTCTCCTTGGCTGAGAATTTCTTCTGGTCCAACGACCTTCAAGCTGCTGAACACATTCCTATGTTCCTCCCAAAACATCTGCATGTGCCTCTCATGGTAAACCTCCTGACAATTGGACAGGCATTCATAGGTTAGAAGGCTATGCATGGGGAAAGTATTGGGGGGGGGGGGGGGTGATCAGGTGGCAGCGTACTCACATTATTGTGGATGAAAACCTTGAGTTTATCTTTGGGATAATCCAATGTCATCAAACGTTCGAAGAACTCAGGGAGAAAGGGCGTCGGGTGCTCGATGAAGACGCCGACCAGCACGTTGGGGAACTCCTATTGAAATTAAAAAGAGGGAAATTTCAAACATCAGGTCTCGGAAATAGAGCGCTGTTTAGCATCAATCACGGAAACGTTTGACATCTCACATTAGCTTTGTTTGAACTTTGAAGTTGTGACGGATGGCATTGTCATCAGTGGAGCTTTTTGGTTTACTTTGTCACTTAGCTGACATGATTTAAACAATACTGGGTATCCTTTGCGCTGATCGGCATTACGATCTGGTATTGCGTGTGGACATTTTCAACAATAGCTTGTAGGAAAAACATTTATTCTGACACATTGTGCACCAGCTGGGGGAATTATATTTCTCAGTTAAGACCTAATTTCAAAGAAGAAGAAGAAAGACAGGGATGGAATTGCTCAATGTTACAAATCCTACTTATTTCTAGCAGTGTTAAAAGACGTATTCCAACAAAATGTCTCACAGGAGTACACGTTTAAATGTGTCATGATTTTAAGTATGTAACTCGCAACTGAGCAATGTTTATTCCAGAGAAGACATTATACTGTATCAGCGCCTCACAGGCAATACATCAATCAGGAAATAATTTTTTCACACCAAGCAACAGGATCATTAATCAAGTGACGTCCATGAAAAGTCCCCGTTAAGATTTTCATTTCTACTTGCGAGTGCTTTACAAGAACTACTATCCCACATCGCCACGTATAAAGTTATATTCAGAGACAAGCCTGTAAATGCTCAGTTGGGGGGGAATTGAGGAGGAAACATTTTCCCAGGAAACTCTGCTTCAGCCACGAAGGTTCGCCCTGGACTGCAACTCCCTGTGACCAGTTCACAGCGAGGGTCTGGGACAGCGATGAAAAGGGATGCAAGCCGAAGCGTCTAATTTGAAGGTTTGCGATGTCTGGCTTTCAGGCACACGAAGGGAGACTGAATAATTCTGCCAGTGCGCAGGGAGGAAAAAAAAAAAAAAAAAAAAAAAAAAAAGACTGACCCTGGAGCAGACGAGTGTCCACACAGTGTTTTTACACAAAATAAAGCATCGGGATGTGGTTGCCTGGCTTGTTATTGTCTTTGGCGGTAAAACTCAAATTGTATATAACATTTCCCAAGAAAAAGTACACAAAGGTTCAAGCAAGACTTCCGTCTTAACTAGAGCTTGACACTGTGTCCCCAATATCTCCGCATGACATGATCCCCAAACACACAAGACAAGAGACAGTAACAGTTATATGGGAAAATAAGGTCAGTGGGCTTATTTCACTAATAATAGCGTAGAAATGTTCTTACTCTGCGCAAAAGTTCAGTGTATACGTAAAATTACCGTGGGATCCATGACACGTACGCACCAGACAATTTTCCTCTCACCACCTTGCGTATCTTAGATAATCAGCATTCACTTGAATCGAGTTGCTCATGCCCGCGATTTACAGTCCGCATAAATCACACCTCTATTTCTGTTCATATGCTACATCAAAACGATATCGGCCAGGAAGATTTGACGGAGGTTTGAAAGAAGAAATTCTGCAAAGGCAGAAAATGAGGTTATCGTGTCAAAGGTGGAGAGACAAGCAATACCTGGGCCTCTATCGTAGACATTTTTGCACACACGGTGTTTGTGAATGAGGCCCAACAAGAGCTGCTTTGATAAAAGTGAATTGCAGCTGTCTTCAATCGGCTTCAACTATTTAGGGGCATTCGTTCATTTTACTGAGCTCAAAGCCTCGCAGGGCTCCTATAGCAATTAATGTACATCGCCGTTCAGCAGTTTTCTTCACGACCGTTGATACCGGTTAGTGATATACAATTACACTGGATCACTATTGTGCTCCCAAATTTGGCTATCATTAAGCAGACACCCCTGCATAACTTGAGATGTTTCCAAGTTCCTGCCATTCCATCCTTGTGTACGTTGCCAGTCTTCGCTGAACTCTGCAACATTGTTTCCACATGACCACTATAACTGGAGATGGTGGATGAAACCTATACTGAGAAGCCCACAAAAAGGAAGGCTGGTCAGCAGCGACACCCCTTTAAATGAGGTCCTCTGAAAACCACAGAAGCCATATCCTGCCGGGCTTTCTCTTGCCCGAGTAGTATCCCTTGCATTTACGCTTTTTTAAAAGGATCCAAAAGGTCCAGCAGGCACCTAACCTATTATTTTTGTGAAGGGGGTGTGGGGGGCAGCAACAACCAGTCTTATCTGTTGAAATAGGACAATGAGGGCCTGACTCCAACTGTCTAGACCGTCACTGATGGACGGCAGCCGGTGTTTAAACATTTCCTACATTTGCAGGGAGGTGTGCTGAAGATAAACTTTCCACAAGACCAATATAACACAGACTCAAGCAAAGGAAAATGGGACCTACTTTCAACTGAGACATATCCACGACATCATCGTCACAGTGGCTGCAGCCGTGCTCATAGTTCCATGTGTTGGGAACGTAGTTGCCCAAGTAGTTCAAGTACATCTGCGCAGAGAAGAGAATTCAGAGCTGGTTACAGAAGATTAATGTCATCATAAGCAACAATTCAAGCATTTCTTTTCTGATTCAGCAGATCTATTTTAATACGGCTGTATTATCATACCCTAAAATTACACAGTAAACACAAGGATGTTCAGCACACAATTCTCAGTTGCAGAAAATTACAACATTTTGATCATGAATTTGAGCTTGGATCGGTGTAATGTCATCGACCATTTTGACTTTATTCAGCAGATGTTGAAATATCTGGGAAGAATGACTCAACAATTTTGGTTTTTAACCCAGGAAGTCAAGAGAAAATGCCAGAGGATGTTCCAGAAATTGTTATTCCATAGAACAGAGAAAAGACACAGAAGCATTACGGCCTAGTTTGGGTCAGAGCTCTTCCCTCAATGAATAATTGTCAGTGTGACTCATAAATAAGAAGGAACAGTGTGTATATTTCCTCTGTAAGTGCGAAACTCATTAGTAATCTTTGAGGTTGAGCGTCAAGAGAAACTTGTCCGACTCCCTTGTTAATAGATCAGGCCCAACATAAACAGCGCCATCTTTGATGGGATTACTTAATCTAACGCATCATTTGAAGCATGAACTGAGATTACTTAATCTAACGCATCATTTGAAGCATGAACTGAGGTGAAATGGTGTGTTCAAGAGAATCATTTGTTACTTACTTTGGTATTCCCGTTGCCATGGACAACCACTGGCAGAGAGTCGTACGCTGTGTTTCTAACTCTCACGCGGTTGGTTCCAAATTTGAGAAGCACTTCGTCTGCCAAAAGCGGGAACACTCCATTTCAGACCAGGTTATGGAAATGGACATAACGCATGGGCACAAACTGCAATGGTTTATTACTTAAAGAGTAAAGAGCCAAACCTCATACTTGTCTTTACAATACACACAGTCCACAGTCTTTCAGAAGATGGAGTAAGTGTATTTGGTATTTCAATCTTGAAAACTTCAGACATTAACAGGAAACGGAATAAAGGAACTCTCTGGGATTTCTCACCAATTGCGCCATTCAGGTTCTGGAAAATCTGGCACTTGTGGTCTAGTGTCAAGTTGAGAGAGTCCTAACAGATGAGTGGGGACACAGAGTCTTATTTGGCTGAGAAAAAAAACAACATTATTTTCATATTATTATTATTGGAGTTTTTAACAGCACTCACTCTTTGTAGTGGATCCACAAATATTTTAGTGTAGAAGAGCTGGTCGTCGTCATTGTCGTGAAGGTTCCACTGTGAAACGATTCGGTTTATGTATGGGGCATATCCCATTATTCCTGCAAGGGATAAACAGTGTGAAACACATTTCAAGCGTAAAAACATAGGGTGCGAGAGAATTAAAAGGATATATATATATATATATATATATATATATATATATATATATATATATATATATATATATATATATATATATAAGTAGCAACCAGTTGGAGTTAATTATGTCTGCCAGGACCATAAACATAATTGTGACCAATGTTCCCAAGGACTGGCGTTCTTATCCCTAAGGAAATCTGAATGTACTTCACCATACGATTTGAATGTCTGTCAGGAGAGCGTCGAGGACATTGTGATGCTATTAAAACACATCTAAATGTATGTTCTCATGGCGATCTCCACTCCCACTTTCTTCCCGTCTGCTCGTATACCTCAAGGACACTGACCACATGGACTGATTGCAGGGTTTAGACTATATCATTTAGAAAAGCCCACAGGAATTGAAAACACGTAGACATGTTGGTTAATTGCCAAAAAATGAAGATGAGGCTCAAGTCAAATTATGATGCAATTTTTTACTTATTTTATTTTATTTTTTTGCAAATGTTATTTTTGTGTCTGATCCAAGCTTTTGGGCGTAAATGCTGGAAAAGGATTACCTTCTGGGACACTTCCCACTGTAAGAAGAGTCCGACTTTGTGATGGTTTTCTATGCTCATAGTACAGTTAAGCCCCACAAGAACCAATTTAAAGCATTGAGTTTGTTTTTTAGTGACATTGTTGTTGATCTGCTCAAATAAACGCAGGTGCACATCAGCACCAACTGTGTATCTTGATTTCGAAGTCAGGAGGCTAAAACTTTACTTTCAAATGGTCACTTTAGTAGTAGCCATGAGAATGCTTGCAAACCCAGCAATTTCATACAAACTACGGCGCATAAGGCAAGCCAAGACAAAGCCGCATGTCATGTCGGTGAAAACGAAAGCTAAAAGCAGTCTGTGATCAGAGGGAAGGCGGCAAGGCTCCAATATGGGAGGTCTCGCCATGTCGATGACCACTGTAAAAGCAGTAATTAGGCGTCAAAGACACCAATGACCAATGATGTGAAATGATTGTAAGGCAAATCAACTCAACTCTACACTCCATTTGCATCATCCTGTCCGGTCACCCTAATCTCGATTTAAAACAGGAATTCAAAATAAAAAGCAAATTCCTATCATATTTGGAATGTTTTGGAACCCACCTCCTGAGTTGAGGTACCGCTTGCCACTGCGGATCGTGGGATACTTGTCGGCCAGTCGCTTATCTGGCCATATCAGCCCTTCTGCAGCAAAAAGGACTTTGTGATTCGCTTGTTGGAACTTCCTGAGAATCTCCTCTGGTCCTCCGGCAAAGATAAGATCGTAGCTGGAATGGGGAAAGGGGAAGATGAAATACAACAGAGGCAGATTTTCCTTTAAGGTCAGTCTGTCACCGCTTTGGGCCCCTACTTGCTCCAAATCTTTTTTAAAACAAGAAGACATTCTTCACATTGGCGAGCTTTCCTTCAACGACCTTTTGTCAAACCATGTTGATGCTTACGTGGCCTCTAGAATTCTGTGACAGACAGGAGAAATTGTGCCGAAGTGTTTACACAGGAAATCTAGGGAACTCCAAATGTTTCAAGTGCCAAAGCTCTCGGTCAATATACACAAGAAACGCCACCATTAAGCCTGTGAGATGAGACGTCTATTATAGGTGATGAAGCCTGTTTGCTGTACTGTAAATACACGTTCCTACAAATACAGTACCTGTCCATCATAAATCATCACTGATTGTTCTGTGCACAGTGGCCTCTAAAACACGGAGGTGCATTCTTTGATAACGTTATTGACACCAACCTAAGTTTTTTGGTTGTCCCCCCCCCCCCCCCCCCCCGGTATTGCAGCCAAGGATGATGAAACAACAGCAAAAAAAAGCATTGTTGGGATCTCCTGGTAAAAAAATGAATGCATTTTCAGTTGTGTCTCATCACTAGTTAACAATTCTTGACCTTTTTTTTTTGTGTGAGTTTGTGGTTTCTGGCTAACTGGCTTGTGAGAATGTTGAGGACGAGCTTAACTCTTTGTTAAACATAGGAAAAACAAACAAGAAAATTCAAGTTTGCCAGAAAAGAAGCCAAAACACACAGCACCCTAATTAAATCTGGGCTGCAACAGATTACCAGAAACAAAAATATACGAATGTCTCAGACTAGCTCGCATTTCATGTGGACTCGAATTTTGGTGATTTTGACATTTTATCTTTTCCAACAGCGATGAGAGGTTTTGAACTAAATTCATCTTTTTATACCCAAATTTGAGTTGGCTCACAAGGTTATTCTGAGAAGTCAGAAATAAATCAATCTTAACATTCAACCACTTTATCTATTCTGGAATAAAAGTAAATTGCAATAATTAGATTTTTAAGCAAGAAATAATCATGATTTCCGATTTCCTTGTTTTGTAAAACTACGTTAACTTGGATCTCAATAATATTAATATTTTAGCATTAAATAACTCTTGTGGAAAGTATTAACCATGACAGGAACATGAAAAAAATATTTTGGTTATTACCAATTCTGTTAATTTAGGGTGACTACGGCATAAACCTACAATATGTGTTAAACACTGTATACTTAACTATGGAGACTTTCAGAACACTAAAGATGACTCTGTGGGATTACATGTTTCTAACATTTACATTTGAACAGTCTGTGAAGCACAAGCGCAGTTTTTAATGCATTAATTATCATAGTCTAATAACCTGCTCCGAAAGTGAGCCAATTTTTCACAGAAATGATTGACAAGACCATCCACAGACATTTTCACTTTCTGCTCGGACGGCCACACTTGACTCAGAAAGCCGTCATTATTCCAAACCACATTAACGCTGTGAAAATTTCCTTCGGTTTTGGAAAGTCATAAATCATCTAGCAAGCTTTGTGACGCGCTTTACTTTTTTAATAATACCTTTGTTTGAATGAGTGAGGGGGATTTACGAAAATCTGCAGAAAAACCTCTCTCAGGAGCGCTTTTAAAGTAATTAATGCTGTCGGTCTCATTATAGAGCCAGCATGGATTTTAAGAAAAATTAAAGGTGTTCTACTCTTGATATGACAATCTTAAAATGCCACATACCTATCCACAAAGAGGACCACAAGGTCCTCCTGGTCAGCTAGACTTTCCACGGCCTCTTTCAGTAGTCTGACTTTTTGGCCGCCGCCGATAGAGCGGCCAACATCACCGCCCTTCCATTCTTCCCCCATTCCCAACACCTGTGACAGAACACATTGTCAAGTCCAACTGAACAGTAGGATTCATTAAAAAAAATAAAAAATAAAAATAGGCGCATATTTGTTTAACCTTCAGTTAAAGGAGACATTTAGGGTTTTAGAGTGAATTTCCAGAGTAAAACTATGTGATGTCATCACCAATCAACAAGCTGGTCAAACAGCCATTACTTGCCTTTGCCGTGTCTAATGTACATGACTCTTCTACAAAGTATGAATCGGCAACAAAATATTGCATGACGATAACTTTCATTTACCTCAATTGATTTATGCCACTAATCCTTCAGTCTTATTTCTATAAAATGATGGATCCTCACCAAGGAGTTTGTTAAAGTTGTTTTTAGTTTGTGCCCACTTCATTGTTTTCTTTACCAGGCCGAATCAGTCGCTTGCAATGTGTTGTTTACGCAAGTGATCATTTTTAGAACAGGGAAATGACCATCTCTCACCTTCACAGTGTAGTTGAAATAGTTTGCAGATTGTATGAAGCGGCGGAAGCCATCCGTTTCTTCTGTTGCCACTGTTAGCACAAGTAAATCTTCTGGGGGGGAAAACAACAACACATTTCGTCAGCCAGCTATTTTTGAATTCATAACTTAGCAAACAAGTTTTGACACAAAGAGATTTGGCCATATTCTGCTCAAGTGGAGTTTGCGGATGTTTTGCGTTCTCAAACCAAGGGTAATATTTCTGTTTCTGTGAAGCATAACCCAAAAACTGATGACACAAACTGTTTAAAATTGTGTCGAGTCTCAAATAATTAACATTGTAACATTGTCTTCTTTTAATTTGATACCAAAAAAGATGCCTTTCCACATGGATTACTGTCATATTTCACTCCCCAGAACTCCCACAAACCACTGCTGACATTCCTAATGGCTCCCAGTGCTAAATTCTGAGGTTGAGGAAGGGTGAGACCAAACATAAATTAGTGACACTGACCTCGCAGAGAGAGTTGGACTACACCCACTCTGTTGTTGTTAAATATTTTTATTTTTTTGAGAAACCAGCTGATTAATTCACCAAGAAGGTTGCAATCTGAGTGTACAAATTGGAAACAAGTACCACAGAGCTACTCTGTATCACTGTAATGCAGAAGAAGCCAAAATCTCTAAAGTATGCTAAACATAGTTATTGGACTGGGTATTGGGTAGAAAAAAAATAATATATTCAACCCCCTTCCAATCATTCCACCACTACTGACAATGACGGTCTCATTCCATTTCCTGCTCTTCTCTAGTCAAAGATCAGTTACTGAATGGGAATGAGTCCCGGCCTTACACGTAAGAGCTGCAGGTTACACGTAATAAAGGGGTGGGGGAAAAGATGACTTTGAGACAATATGAATTTCATATTCAACACTGCACTGGCCCTTTTGAATCGCAGGCGAATCGGCGATAGCTTAAAATTGTAAAAACTACGTAGCGTAGACAGAGTAGGAAGATACGCTTCTCACATGCATCTGGGAAACGCGTTCTCTGTGCTGTCATGCTGGTCTGGAATATAATGTATATTAATGGCTCTTTGAGGAGCTTACATTCTTTGTATTTGCCTGGAATTTTTCCCCACTGGGGCCGTGCATGTAACTCCTTAAATGTTTTCAACTAAAGTCACAGGAAATGCACTTTCCTGCAGATGATGCAACAAAATCAGTCAATAGTGATCATGTTGATGACCACTTACTCCCCTATGGATCTGTGTTTGCTTGGCCACCGCCTAGTCACAGACTGTCTATGTCCACTGTTCGGAATAAATGAACAGTACGTGTTTTCTGTAAAAACAACTGCCCGCTGCGGCAAAAAGCAACGTTAGCGGGGCAGCGAGAGTGAGCTACCGAGTAAGTTTGAGGACGAGGCAGATAAACAGCGAGCTCCAGAAGGCCCACAGAGAATTGACACAGATGGAAGACAGTAAGCGAGGCCTCCGACACTGAACACTGTCATCTGACCCACTGCCGTCCGCGCTGTTGTGAGAAGATGACCCGAGCAAAAAAGAAAATACTTCAGCATGTTCCAAGAAGAGGTTGGGATCAAGATGTTTGGAAAACTCCGCAACATGGTCTGTTCATGTAATTACAGCCAGATAAGTCAACTGAACCGAATAAAGGGAATTCATTGCCAGTATCTCTGGTTCGCAGCAGTCATCATTCTTTAGTAGCCACATGCTGAAAATGAACTGGCCTATCATGTGAATCAAGAAGAAGTAGGCAGACCTTTTCCACCAGTTATCACTCCAAGAAGTCCAGTTGCCTTCGATTCTACTTTTGTGGATTTCCACGACTGAAGAAACACGCGTTCCTCCGTGTAAACACAAAGGTGAACATGCATGCCAACCCTGTTTTCTCCCGCTTGAACACGTCTTGGTTGTAAAAACAGATGGAACAGACACACTTATTTTTCTTGACAATTGAGACAAGACATTTTTGGAAAGTCTCTCAAATGTTCCATACACACTTTCTGGTGGAAGAAAATTTGGGATTCACAGTGGCCTCGTGCGAACTATGGCCGGAAACCACGTGTCGATATAACATTGTTTCTAGATGAAGCACAAAGTTAACAAGGGGAAGGTGGGATGATGTTATCTTTATTTTGTAGCGTAAACGTTCTGACTGCTAAAGCATGAGTGCCTGATCTAAGTGTTTTTTTTTTTTTTTTTTTTTTTTTTTTTTTTTTATAATCAATGTGATCGTTCCTCCCCACGATTATCAACGATAACCGCAGCCTTGCATATTAAATATCAACCAAACAACTCAAAATAGTCCACAAAGCTAGGAAAGTTGGAGTTAAACTGTTTTTTGTTTTAATGATAACATACATTTGTGGGAGAATAGAATTAAATTATTTTTCTTTTTTTTTTTTTTTTACAAAGTTGTTATTGTCATTGTAATAAAATCGGAGTGCAACTCCATGTTTGCTTACCGAAATAAAAAAAAAACACTTTAAACACTATATACTGTAAAACACTAAGACTAAAATAAAAATATTTAGTGAGTACTGTAAATACCGTAAATAAAAGTAAGGCACAGTGGAATGATTACGCCCGAACTATGTGGCTGTAGCTGAACTTTGGCCTACATTATTAAGCAGAGCGTCACAATCCACTTAGACCGTGATAAAAACTCAATTTATTTATTAATATAACCTCTTTATTTATTACGGAAGCATATTGCATTCACTTGGATTAAAAAAATAATAATTAAAAAAAAACTTTTACATTTTTCTGAAAAACAGGGATAAATTACTTGGGAAAACAGGAAACAAAAATACAGTGGGGGGGGGGGGAATTAGACAGAAAAACTGAGAGAAATAATTAGTAAAAAAAAAAAGCCCTCAAAAAAATTACTCAGAAAAACAATTTTTTTTTTTTTTTTTTTTTTTTAAATCCAAGTGAATGCAATACGCTTCCTTAATTTATGACGCACTGATGTAAGTGTAAATCTTGGGCTTTTGAACAAAGTACTAGAAACGAATCACTTCAGACAGGTCAAAGTACTACTAAAATACTAAAATATGATCCGATCAAATTTCACGCTGCCAATCGACATCTAAAATATTGAAGGGTGCATTTATTAATTCAATCTCTTAGCTTCTTGCGGGACTCTGAAAGGTATATATTAATAGACAAAAAAATTCTAATATTTATCCTATTTGTTTCTAATAGTATAATTTTACTAATTGTAGAATATAGCCATAGGACAGACGGCAAACATTTGAAGGAAAGACATAGCGCTGGCACTTCTTGACAAATGAGTGTTGCGTCAGAGTAAACACGCAGTGTCCACAGAAGGTGTGGAATGTAGCTCCCACTGCTCTCGTCCATGGAAGGAATTGGACTTCGAGTCGCCCACCTGCAAGGCCCCTCTCCCTTTCACCGTATTGCACGGGGTCCATCTGTCGAAAGTCAACGTTCACACTTTGATGCGCAAACGTTTGTGACTCACAGGCTGCCGCGAAACCCACGGGGACAGGAGGAAATGCGTAGCATGGGAATGTCTCCTGGACCTGGACATGAGAATAACAGAACAAAATTTCCTCTTTGACGAGACATCCAGGCTAAAATTCCCTCTGTTTTAATAGGCGAGACGTCTGCATGTTCCCTGTAAAATATATATTTTTTAAATTGCATGTTGGCCAGTTTTAAATGCAAATTTAGCACAATTATGGTAAATTAAAGTTATTCTTAAGCTATATTTTTGTGCTGCTGTTTTAGTTAGCAACACCTATGAGAATGACAGTGCCTCTGAACTAAGATAAATGCATGCATATGATACATTGCACAGTACATATTATAGCTTTCAAATGCTATTCAATCTTTCTAACAAATCTGATATCCAAAAGTCTTAACCCCCTTTCACATGTACTGTTGGTTGAGTACTCCATGTGTTTTTAATTATCTTGGCTTAAGAGACAACAGCATGACTGCTGAACCAGAATGCCGACTGCCTTGATATTGTTTTGGGTGTCCCCTGCGCAAAAAAAATAATGTTTATATTCAAATTAAAATGTCATTGTAATCATTGGAATGACAGCAAGAATGTACCACAAAAGCCATACGGCTGAATTGCAGGGAAATGCTTTTGTGGCAAACTCAGAATGTATTTAGTTGGCTCACATTGCTGTGTTAACTGAAACATTCAATTATCAAGTTGAAGAGTTTTTCAAAATTGGATGCATGTGTGTTCTACATTTGATTATTTCAATTTGTCAGTTCTTCTGTCACCGTTTGGAATGATTTTACCTTTCAAAAATCAGGGGATGATCAGCACCACGAAAGTGAAATCGTACTGAATTGTACAATTTGGTTTTCGACTGAAATTTTCAGAAAATAAATATGCCTCGAAAGTAGCATAACTCTCTAGAGTTGGAACTGCTGTCATTCGTTTGTACGTAAAGAGTGAGCTCGCACTTGCACAACAATTAAGAACGTTTAAATTTTACTTAAAAAATGTCTACACAGTTCACAAAGTTATGTGAGCATAAATCTGGAGGAAATTATTTCTATTCCCATTCCCAATTACTCGAAGTTGATCAGTGTTGTAGTGTGTTCAAGATTCTGTTGTATTGTGGTTATGATTCATATATATATATATATATATATATATATATATATATATATAAATTCAATATTGCAATAATAATGTTTTGTTTTATTCTTGTCTTTGACTAGTACCTATATTGACTTACTGCTCATAATGTGCCCATAAATAGAAAATCAAATATGGAAAGCACAAGAATAGTGGCCACGTTGCCAATTTGGAATGTTTTCAAAGTCCGTTAAAAGGGAGACTTTGCACACTTTCAGTAAAACAAAAACAGCCAAGACAATATAATACATATTTGTCTAACAAAAGGAGGTACTGGACAGATTTTTTTGCATGAACTGCTGGCGGTGTTCTGAGATATGATTACAGGCGATGTCTGCCAAAAGGGTTGTTGGTGTGTTAGACTGGAGCTTGAGACAATTGAGAGTGTGATTATACATTTTGGACGTAGGTGGAGTTTCCGTATCTTCCCTAAAATGACATTACAATTACATTACAGTAGACAAATCCGCACCGTCTAGAAAAAGTCGAGGATTTGGGGAGTTTACAGCAAAGATCTTTTTGACCCAGGAAGTAGGAAGATGTAGGGTCTTTTCTTAAAAATAAAAATTAAAAAATAAATAAATAACAATACCCATGTACAATTGTGAACTTATCCCCAATTTCAGGAATGTGTCGTATGTGGGAATCTATGAGAGATGGGGGGACGGGTGGGGGGCACCTGCTATGCATCGTCTTAATTGGCTGTGATATGGAGAAACGATTTGGAAAAATTGTCAGGGGATATAATTTGAGGCAGAATTGCAATGTATTACTTTAGGTACTGATACCAACTATCAGTATCGGATACTCGTGAAGGCTGCTGATGCAAGCCACCGAAACCGAAGGGAAAAAAAAAATTCTTATAACAAGTAAGTCCTCCTTTCCAGTAGTTGGCGCTATAGTGCGGCCGTTTGACACATTGGCGAATCATTATGTGCATTGTAAAGTAAGGTCTTTGTTCGCAATCATCTGTCATTGTTTTAATTGAAATTAGTATCGGTACGCTCTGTGAGTGAGTACTACTAGAGTAAATACTTGTACTGGTATCGGTCTAAAAAAAACAGGCATTGAGCGTAGCTAATCCTGAGCGATTATCCTATTATTATTTTAAGAAAAATTTTCTCCCCCCCCGGTAGAAAACTGTCGGGCCGACAATTGTAAATGTTATGTTGTAAATGTTGTCATTTCCCATCACTCATCCTAATGTGTAGTCAACACCATTTTCCCACATCCTGCGGCAACACTGACATTTTTAGAATCGGTTAAGATGTTTAAAATCAGTATGTGTGTACACCACTTTACTTACGAATGCGGCACTAACTTGTAGCCCAAAATATTCAATGCAAATATGTGAGAATTAACTAATAGGTTGGTATCTATAGTGATTGCGTCGCATGGTTGGCAGTGTGTCGAGCTATGTACCGCATTCGTAATCAGTGACTATTTCAAGGTGATAATTCAAATTTGGATTGATAGTATTCCACTTTTTTATCGCTTGTTTTTGTTTCTGTCATACTGTAGCTATGTTAAAATTGTTTTAATCCCCAGTATATTCAAATGTGTTCTCATACACTGGGTATGTTGAATCCTGTATATATGCTCAGAAGTGATGTCCACGAGGTCAGTTAAAATCAGTCAAAGGATCCTTTCAGGCAGTCAAACAGCGAGTTGGGGGGGGGGGGGGTCGGTGTTCTCGCAATTTTAGCGTTACTTTCCAAAACGGGACGAGCCAACAGGTGGCCCGACCCGGCAGAATCAACCCCATTGTGCTCGAAGTCATAGAGCGGCAGTGTGCAGGCGAATACTCGCCAAGGTGGCATTTAGCAGACAGCCAAGCGCGCCCTTGCACACTTTGCAGCCAGCGTAATAATATGGAGTTTGGAAGCGGGCTGCCTCGCTTCTTATAATTTAACCCATCGAGGGATCATTAACTGAGCTTTCATAGGCTTCTTATGTTGATTTGGCATCACGTGACACACCTTAACACAGGGGTGAGGAACCTGCGGTTGGTGCGCCATAGACGGCCAGTGAAAGCATTTCATAAGGCCCGCTGTGAAATTCTAAAAAACAAATACAGTGGTGCCTTAACTTCCTGTGGCTATCTCTAATTGTGATTGAGACACGGGATGCCGGGCAGGCGTTCGCTCCCACCATCTAGTAGCAACAATCGGACACAATTCCAGTTTTTTGCTCCCTTTCAATCAAAGGCAGCAAAAGCCCGATTCATGGTTGCCTCTGAAAGAGTATCCCAAATGATTATCCGATTAAGAGTGATGGGTCGTCGTTCCCCCCCCCCCCCCCGATTATTTTCACATCCTGTATGGGCTCCCTCACATTTTAAATGTTGCCGAAGATGTTAAATATCTGGCCTGTGTGTGTCTAGACCCTAAGTCTGAGGGCAGCTCCCAGAAGTAGTGCAAAAGTGTCATGAAAAGAAATGTTGTTTTTATTATGACAAAGCAACTCGCAGCTTTGCCAAAAACACACGAACAAAAACAGGAGCGTCCCTTTTTTGTGGCCAGTTGTGCTCCTTGCGTGTTAATGAGATAATGGTTTTCAAACGGGTTGTTAAATGTTGCTGCCACGGCAGAGCAGGCGCCTGTTGCCACACGTGTCGGTAGCTCGCTAAACTTTCCATCTTAAAATGCGGTTCCTCCCTGGGACACGTTAAAATACCTCATGTATTAGCATAATGTTGACATATTCGTTTCATAAACAAACGGTAAGGCGTCATTGTGTGCCTTCATGACGATTGATACAATAAGTTGTAACATTGTATTACAACAACCAGAAACTTCCGCATCTCGGTCACCGGCTCTTCCAGCTCCTTCCCTCAGGTCGGCGCTACCGATCAATGCAAACTAGAACTAGCAGACATTCCAACAGCTTCTTCCCTCTTGCGATCAACTTCTTAAACACCTAACCTACAATTCCATTACAACATGCTGGCAATTTTTTGACTTGAGTTCGTTGTCACATTTCTGTGGGGCCAATTATATATTACTCGTGCACTTACTGTAGTAGTCTCGCCACGCTGCACTATTTGCATATCTGTTGTTGACCAATACTGGCCACTCATGCCAGAGTAGCATCTGCTCCACTTGCACACTGATTGAGGAGGATCTGCAACATTTGCACAATCAACATTGTCCCAGATTATCTATCGCACTACTTGTCACTTTAAACCGCATGCACTCCTTGAAGTCTCGGCACCCTTTGCACTATGGTCACTGCACGGGACTATTGCAATATTAGTCATTCGAACTGCTCTAAGTGCTCGAGGACTCTGCATCTTTTTGCACAATTGTCAAAAAAAATAATAATAATAATGTACCGGCATTACCAGATAACTAGCAACCCTTTACTGCTCTTTGACTGTTTTTTTTTTGTCAATGTCTTACTGTCCCAAAAGTGTTCTCTGTCAATTGACTGTCTGTTGTCATACTAGAGGGACTCCACCTACCGGAGACAAATTCCTTGTGTGTTTTTTGGACATACTTGGCAAATAAAGATGATTCTGATTAAGTAAAAAGTGACCAATTTTGGGGCCCCAACCCTCAGTTTGGCCAACAATGACACTGCATGTGCTTGTAGCCTTTTGCAGGAGCAATAAAAGTCATAAAAGTGAACTACTTATGCACTTCCACATCACACAAGTGCTTTTGGGCTATCAAACTCATTTGTCTTTCTTGTGCAATTAGTATAAAGTGTGCCCAAAACTTTTGGGTTACATATTGGAGTGTTAACAGTGTTTTTTTGACTTGTTACAGCTCAGAATGCGTGTCAAGAAGCATGCAATTAATAAAACAAGCAGTCTGTGATGTGTTTTGACGTGGTCTATAGACCCCCACGCAGGCATGCAAGCGGCACCCCCCAATGTTGACACTGCGCAAACTTGCATCGCTTGCACAATGCTCCACAAAGAATAAAGAAGGTTCGGTCGTGCAGCTTTTCTTACCATGAGGAATAGGCGCAGGACCCCGGGGTGTGTCAGTGGACACGACCGCGTTTGCACACGTCATCCAGCACCAAAACACAATGCAAAACTTGAGGTACTCCATCGCTGTTAAAGTGCGTGGTTCCCGTTGAGGGTCACTTGAGTGGACGTTACTTTGCCTCCAAGTCCGGCGAGAGGTGGTCCGAATTAGAAGCAAAACCCCGCAGGGTCTTTTTTTTTTTTTTTTTTTTTTTGTGAAAAAAAAGTGAGGCAGGGGGGAGAAAGTTAGCTCCAAGTTTGATATTTTTTTTTTTTTTTTTTTTGGAGGGTGCACCTCCGGTTGTTAATTACTGCTGCAGCGTTGTGCGGTCCAGATGGAGCGAGAGCGTGTTCGGAGGCTTGGATGAGGAGGTAGGGAAGATGGCAGCAGTGCTTGACACGCGGACGTCCGGCGTGAAAGTGTGGCCAAGTGCAGCTGTATTTGAGGCCCCCTTAAAAACCCTCCCCTCCTTCCTCTCTCCAGACTCCACACTTAATTACACCCTCCCCCTCTCCACACCACTCCCTCTTCCACTACACCGTACACATTCAGTGGTGCGTGACATGAGGAGATACTGTACACCATAAAAACCCAATTAAATGTGCTTGTATATTTATAAATATCAAAACAAAACAAAAAAGGAGGCACAGGTGAGTAGATGTTAGCATATCTGCCTAACAGTTCTGAGTTTCAGGGCTCAAATATCAACGAATGTGAATGGTTGTTTGGTTGGCGACCAATCTAGGGTGTACCCCGTTGCTTGCACAAAGTCAGCTGGCATAGACCAGGGGCGTAGCTATGTGGTGGACACGGTTGGCTGCGGCCACCCTATACAGAAAGCTGGTCACCCCGACCGTCAACCACCACGTGTGTGGGGAATCCTCAGGAAATTACCTGGAAGTCACACCCCTCACCCCGTTGACGATCGGGTTTCGGGGGGGGGGTTCGATCTCTTCATACAAAATTTACTGTAATGGTGACTTTACTACTGTGTTAGGATAGGTTAGTGCTAGACTATGCTCAGGTTATATTGCCGCCATAGAAACAGAATTCTGTCAAAACGGGGGGAAAAAAAACATAAAACATAATCCACAACTGTGTAGTGTAGTTTGTATCATGTATTACCATATTAGTTTGAGTCAGGTTTGAAGCAATGTTGTTGTGGTACTATTTGCCTGTACGTCTTTGTCAGTGGAAAGATTTTGTCACTGCAATTATACCAACAACAACTCAACCAGCAGTAATGAGGCTAAGTGTGCAGTAAATGCATTTGGAATAAAAACAGGCAGAAAGGAAGGTGGGGCTCAGATGTAAGGAACAAGTGAACACACTTCTTGCTTCAGCCATACACTTTTTTTTTTTTTTTTGAAAAGCGAACCACCATCCAAACGAAACAATTTAATTTTCATTAAACTGTGACTTAGTATATACAGTGAATGCCTCAAGGCCATGCTGACCTTTGGCTCATTTACTCTCTATGGGTAACAGAATCTCCCCATCTGGCGAATCGTTCCTGTGCGAGGCAAAGCTCAAATTGTTGTGCTTAATGACATCACAAGGCTGCGGTCTGAATGTGGGGCAGCTTAAATTTTAACAAGAGTGATTACTTATCCGATATACCTTAAAATTGTCCAGAGCGACCATGCCAGAAAATTTTACCAGAAATAATTTGACTTCGACTCATTGTTTTTTTACAGTAATTCAACAAGTGCTGGGATGACGTTTGGAAACTATTGTGTCATGACATGACACAGTTACTGCCTGTTGCTGCTCCTCTTGAGTAGAAACACATTCAGATGAATCTGTAATCCTCTCGAATGTCGACCGAACACAAACCGAGCTGACACAAAGCAGACTTGGCAGTTGAGTATCACTTTGATTGCAAACACAAGAAACCCCTTCAATACAGGAGTCTATCATTTCTGGGTAACCAGTTTTTACTAGCTCTTACTAATTCAGTAAGTTACTCAGAAAATACTGTAAATGTTTGTCATGCTGAATCTCTTCTGGATCCTGGGTGCGTGTTAAATAGAAATTTGCTCGCTTGCCTCAGTGCACTGGATCCTGTCTCAGGGGGGAAAAAAGGATCTGAACATTTGGAAAAGCTGGATTTCATTACGCTTTGAGAAAGTGTCCAAGAGTTCTTGGTGCATGTCCAGCCAGAGCCCTCTTTGTGAGATATGACAGATCTCCTCTACCTTTCTAAAGCACTACTGGCCGTGACACTGAAGTTCGAGGTGTGCAAACTTATCAACTTCCCCCCCCAAAAAAAAAAGAATCGAATGATACAAAATACAGAAGCAGGAAAGCCGCTGTGGTAAATGAGGTCGTGTGAATCCCAGATGTAGAGCAACACCTGCATTTAATCGTTCACGGTCTGTCTACTTGGCCACGAGGAGACTTGAGAAGCAGAGTACAGAACAGGTGGCAAGTTCTTGGCGCTGCACTTTCTTTAAAGCTCCTTTGGGTGTCACAAAGCCCCAAACATCCAGACTTTGCTGTCCTTCGCATGAGCTCAAGCGCTAAACAGTGCGGCGGCTTCCTGACTACATGGAACGTCCTCTATTCCTTGCACCGTCGCGGAGACTGCCTTAACAGGCCGAGTTTGTATTTAATCAACTGAAAGAAGAAGCAGATGATGCACCAGGCTGCCAAGTAGATGTCTCCGTGAAGATGAATGAGAAAACCTCGTTGAGGGAAGCGAAATGCGGAACAAGAAAAGGGACAAACCAGGTGGAATGAAGTGCTTCCTTAAAAGGTGGGTCCCATCAACATTGTTGGACCTCATTTGAATAATAAAAAGTCTGTCTGTTCTTGTGAATGATCTGCTAAATGCAGCATCTGAGCCACGCAACTGTCTGTGGTTTGGTGATACTTTGAGTATGACGTTACTCTTCTTTGGTGGTATATCTGGCTGCTTTAGCAATTGCATTGGCAAGTCACATATCCTGGACACTCGGTCCCCTCCTCTTTGCCTGAAAAGCCACAATTGCACCATGACCGTAAAAGAATAGCTTTTCTTATTTTCTTTTTTAGACCTTTGATCACACCGCAAGTGCAGTTACTTCCCACCAGATCAATGGAAAGTTCCGCATCTTCCAGTCAGTCGGTTTTCACGGACTGTTCGTCTTTGCATCAGTTCCGTCCACGTTGGTTGCACTTAAAGAGGCCTGTGTGGTGCCTGAGGGTGTGGTTCAAAAGTGGTGGTGCCAATCCAGAGTGGACAAGGGAAGGGTTTACTGTCAACGACGTGTTTAATCTATGACCAAAATACTTTTGCAAGTCCACTTTTATTTATATTTATGTCTTGCATCCACATGATTATTTATAAAATGAAATGGCGGTGGACCACATAAAAACTATTTTGCAATTGGAATTTGGAACTGAGTCATTTCCAACTGGTGGCACAATAACCCCTAATGGGAAAGTTTTCTGGAATCTAAGATTACACAAAATGGCTTCAAATCCCCGAATGATAGGAAAGTAATAATTGGTGTCAAGGAAGTATTGTTGAAGTGATACAACTGGACTGATAGACTAAGATCTAAGATAAGTTTAGTCTGGGTTGTGAGTGGAAGTTATGGAGAGTCTTCGCCGCATATGTCCGGATACATGCGTACTTCCGATGCATCTTTTTCTAAATCATCTCTAAAACACTTCCTTTTAAGGCTAATGTTGTCAAATTAGTTTGAAATTATAAGAAAAATATTTTGGGATTAGAGTTATTTGTGCGTTTAGGTTTAAATTATTGAATGTAGGCAGTTATAAACCTTTGGGGGGGGGCATCAAGTTGTTTCGCTAGTATGCTGCAGGGTTTGGCCCCTATATGTACTGTACTAATGAATATTGCACTGGACAATAAAGTTAATGTCTGTTGAAGGGAGGTGCAGGACGGTTGAAGCAAATCTGAGTGTCAGAGTTATTCCGTTGATCCATTTCTGGTAATAGCGGGCACATTTGAAACACTTCCTGAGGGCGTCTTCAACACACTTGCCATTAAGACATTTTTTTTCAGACCTGGTAGAGTTATTAGACTTTCTACTTTTATGGCGAGTCATCAAATTTCTCTGCCATGCTCTGAGCACACGCAATGATGCCACTGTTCCCGATTAATTGTCGCCGTTCTGTCATGCATGTTTTTCACATTTAGTCGCAATCGGATAAAATAGTATTTGAAGAACACCTGGAAACTGGAAATGACCAGTCAAAGCAAAATGTTGGTTTTAATGTTTGTTCTAACGTATCGTTTTCTTAGACAAGTTGTCTGCTCACGATTGACATGTCTACCAAATTTCATGTTCCTAAGTCATTTATTTGGCCTAAGAATAACTATGACGAAACTAAGCAATTTCAAGGCATGGACGCTAATCGTAAAAAGGGCCCTGTGATGTCATACTCTTGGTGACAAGCCACAACAAACACATTTTCTCGTCGTGACGCTCATCGCCTGTTGCTTAAATTGAGCTTTCCGTAAAGTCAGTTTCTAGTGACTTTAAAAGTTTCCTTGAGGACAAAACATAGAGAAAAAGATTGCCGCTTCGTGTGGACATGGCGTTGAAGAAAGTGAGACAATTCCCATGAAGACTTGAGCTGCAAATGACTTTAAATTCGCAGATAGAAATGGATTCCCAGACTGGTTACCAAGTTTAGGGATTTGGGGACAATGTGCCTCCTAAAATTACAAAGGATGAGCTCCCTTATTTGAATCTCATCTTTGTTTATACTGCAGGGCTGCATAAACATTACAAGAAGAACAGAATTCTGGATTGCGTCAGTCCGGTCTGCTGCCTGGATTCTCATAAAAGAAATGAGCATTTCCGTTACAAGGGTGACATTTTTTTTTAGATATATATATTACCCAGAAGTCAGAGGGCCGAGCTCAGGGTGGGGGAGTTTGGATTCTTAATATAGTGGTCTACATTTCTTAAACACATGCTAAAGTTGGCATGTTAGTCATATTTTGTGACAATTAATTTGGTTGACTTTCAGATCAAAATGTCCAATTGAGAGCCACTACAGTTGGAATTTATCATAAAATCGTGAACTGTACAAGCAATGTTTGAAGTGACATTTTAAGATTTGCAATTAAAGTATAAGCAGTAAGTTTAACATAAAATCCAAAATAGCGGGCACTGTTGGTGGGCGTTTTGCGCCTGATTTACTCATCTAGATTGCGATTTACTACTAAGATCCCAAATAGCGGGCGTTAAATTGTCTGTGCACTCATTCTAAATGATGTGCACTATTGGCAACAGTTGTAAAAGTGGTGGAAACCATACTATATAAAAGAGGATTTTGTGCCTTACGTAGCTCTGATGGTTTTCACCACAGAAAATTTGGGAGAGCACGGCAAACGCAAAATGAAGTTTTATGTGTTGGAATTGGAAGTGTAAGTGGTATAGGCAAGCAAACAAAATATTACTGAGTTACAGAAAAGAAATCCATGGCGATCATTTTGGGGAAGTTGGCAACCACTTAAAGGCCATGATTTGTTTAACTCGCTGCAATTGCCTAGAAATAGGATCTTACAAGTATGTGCCCATCCTGTGTAACATTGTTTAATAAAAAAAATGAAGAGTTTACAATGCTAAATCAGCCATCGTAATTCATCATAGACTTGTCCCATTGTGCATGCTAAATTCATCTATTTGCATGTAGTCCTCCCAGAACTTATCTGACAATTCTGGTTGTGCCTGGGTTAGAAGATCAGCTTTCACTTCTATTTGCGTATCTACTCTATTAAGGGGTCGGTATTGTTTTATTCTGCATGATTTCTGTCTCTCTAAATGCAAATAACCATCCCCCATTTTATATCCTGCAGCTGTTGTCACTATCCCAATTATGCGTACATGGTGTTGTCCTTTTTCTGTTTGCACAGATGTTGCTTAGGCCATTTGTTTATCATGCTGGGTTGCGATACGGATACCACAGATTCCAGGCAGTCTATGCTGCTGGTAGCGACAATTTTAGTGTCAGTGCACAACAGAGAAATTGTATTTACTGTTAAAACTTGGTCTTTTCTGGCGAGCTGCTGGCTCAACCATGTAGTTGTCTGATTTGTATCACTGTGGAAAAGTGACTTTTCCATACCATGTGCTACATTTGCAAGTCATTCAGGTATTGCAGTTTTAAATAGTTTATTGGAAACGAAAGTGTGGTGTCCTTGCATTAGTTTGACATCCGGGAGGCAGTCCGCACCAAAGCAAAATGTTATAAGAACAATTATGTGGTTCTGCACAATCATTCACAAGACCTGATTCCAAAGAATCTTTATTGACATTTCCATTGACTGTTTGCGCTATTTAAAAGTGTATTCACATTAATTGGTAATTCCATTGTTTCTGTGCGCTCAGTGTTTCTCCAAAACAGATTAGTACTTTCAATTTGTGACATTTTCAGAGTATTTTACCCACAAAGTAGGTTTTAACACAAAGCCTGAAGGTTCCGTAGCATCTATTATCCACCACGAGACATAAATAATGCTAGTCACACATTTCTATAAATTATTCCACCAACTATTTGACATGAAATTGTAACAGACAGCAAAACTCACCCACAATATCAATAAAATATACTTGACAAAAATTGTTTTTTGCAAAATAAAAACATTTCCACATAAATAAAGAAAGCTATTGTTAAACTCAACTCACTTTTTTTTTTTTTTTCAACCAAGGCAAACAAAAATATCAACAACCGACACAATTGACTCATAAAAAGACTCATATCAGTCATTACTTTTGTAACTTATACTTGGAGTTCTTGCTCCAATACATGTACTATACAGTGAACCAAATGTTGACTCAACATATAAAATATAACTATTGAGAAGAAAACAAGATGTTCTTGTTTTTTGTGTGTACAATCCATCGTCAGTTGCAAGTGAGTGGGCAGTCACTGACACTAAATTCAAGTAGCATGCATTTCAAACCTGAGTTTGTCCGAAAAATATTCACTGGTCTCGCAATAAAAACATGGCACAAAGCAGATTTAGTGGTCATTGCGAATGTGCCTTACATGAAAATCTAGCGACCTCATGTGGACCAGGACGAAACATACGCTTTAAATCCTTATTACTCTTTTGATTGTTTCAAATCATTGTATTTAAATTCCACTTAACCGTTCACTTAAATCACACACATATAAAGCTGTGCAGAAAGACATTGCGCTGTTGAAAATAAACATTGGAATCACAAACTACACACTTAAGTCCTTTTTTTTTTTTAATGTTAAAACATGTAGTTTGCTATTGGAATTAACATCTGTATCAATAGGACCTTGCCACATAAAGCTATGCAGTCTTACTAAAGCATTAAAGAAAAAAAAAAAAAAAGAAAATTCCAGTGATTTCCAGCATAACTGAGGCGTCCCAATGTGAGCACAAGCCAAAAAAGTAAAAAAAAAAAAAAAAAAAAAGTAGTACCGAAAGACTAAAACAAACCTTGTTGTCTCCGCATCCATGCATCTTCACGGCGTACTTTCTTAGAACTTTAAACATTCTTTTCCTTACACGATTCGTTGGTGGACAGTCGTGACAAATTATGGCATTGGGGTCAGCTCACTTTGCGGGACTTCGTGGCCTCATTCCTTCCAGCAGCGTTGCATGATAGCATTTTGTAAAACTCCTTAGTTAGTCGTCTCAAAAAACATGAAATCCTGCATGAAAACGAGAACAACGAATGTTAAGGGAAAACACAGCAAAGTGACGATGATGCAACGCGAAACTGAAGTTGAAATGTCTGCAATGTCCTCGAAATTAACTGTGAAATCTGTTCTGACATTTTCGCTTCGGAACAAATATGGCTGGCAGATGTGTGTGTGTGTGTGTGAGAGAGAGAGAGATTTGAAAATCTGTTTTGAGTTCACGGTGGATGCGCTTGGTTTCATGTCACACTTCCACACTAAATGTAAACTAAGCGCTACAAAGAGTGGTCACTACGGGAACATTTGTGACAGCCAGCTAAGGGAAGCATCTGAGAGAAACGGCGTGTTCTTTGAGGACTTTACGACTTTAATTGGACACACAACAGACCTTTTGCGTACCTTACCTGAAAGGAATGATAACTAGTAATGCATTGTTGGATACAACCAAATAAAAGATGTCTGTGAATCCTTAATAAGGCACAACTTTTATTTGACTATACTTGAAAACGTCCCATTGCCTGCCACCAGCACACAGAACGGAATGAGCAGAACAACAGACAATCATTTTGGTATTTTATTTCTTTATAGGTTTATTTATGCGCGTAAAGCAATTTAGAACAGGATCTCATTTGCAATGCCGACTTGGTTGCGGACAGCAAGAGAAAAACAAAATGTACAATGTATGGTTATCATAAATGGTGTAGCAAAATTGATTTAAAATGGCTTCTGGTTATATACAGTAATAGTGAGCCTTCATTGCCCATCCCAATGGTCATATTAAGGGAATGAGAGGACTTAAATCTTGCTTTCTTAAACCTGGAGAGACCCTTATATCCTTCCAGACATGTTCTAGATGTTCTGGTAAAACTCCTCTTAGACAGATTCTTTGACAAAAGTGTCATAAATTTGGCAAAATTGAAGAAAGGAGTATCATGCTGAGAGCTCAAAGCACTGTTATAATCCTAAAAATATCTGGAGAGGCAGATGAGTGACCGTAAATCCATCGTGTCGCAGTGGGATACTTACAATGAGAAAACATGCCCCGATCATGACTGCTTTCATCCTCACGTCCAGGTCCATCGGAAACTGGATTCCGAAGTTGTCGGAATCGGTGAACACTTCCCGAAGGAGGCCTGTCCATTGCTTGCTGATTTTCCCAATCTTGCTGACCTCATCCATGGTCAGGATCTGGAAGAAGAGTCATATACGATATAAACTGCTGACATCTGGATCTTTAAGACACACAAATGTTGGACTTGTTGGTTTCTAAACCATGGCAGAATTCCCATTCATTTCCAGGCTCCCTGCCCGCTGGCCCACTGACTCGAGTTTTGTCTCTCTTAAAGGCAGCAAGGGAAAACAGAGGATTGTGATATTACGCTTACTTCTAGCTCTGTATCAACCAGCTCGAATCCCTGCTTAGCTCAATCAAATACAACGAGCTGAGCCGTGGAATAAAGACCAACTTGCAGCGCTGATCGGAACCACATTCCTTACCTCGGAGCACCGGGAGAAATCCTGAACATCTCAAGAAATGCCCTTGACGGAACGGTGTTTGGACAACTTTAACGGACTGCTGCTGTGTTTGCCTTGACCCACCTCGAAGTCCACATCTGGGAGGCAGCTCCATCCGCAGAAGGGCCCGTGGATCTTGAGGACGGGCTCTGCGTGTTCATTAGCAACGATGAATTTCGGGGAGAAGGGGTGCCACTGTTGCACCACGTAGCCCACCGTGTTGCCTGGGGGGGCCTGCACCTCCAACTGCACAAAGGATTGTGTTTGAAAGTTACGTGCAGGATATAATAAAATGTATACTTCAGTGGTACTTTGCAGACCACAATACTTCGATTCAGTCAACTTTTAAAGGAGAAAGAAAGAATCAAAATGGTCTTGAATATTGAAATGAGGTCAGAATCGGCCTTGTGAAAAAAAATTTCCCATGTGTTTAATGAGTCTGTATAACGTTAGTAAATAAAGAAATACTAGGGATGCACCGATACGAATACTGTACGTCGGTACTCGGCCTCGTTGACACGCTCCCATAGTATGACACTGATACCATGTCACCGGCCTGACATATACCTTCCTCGTAGGAACCATGTGAGCCATGTGGAGCTACTACAAGGTGGACATGAATGACAACACTTTTAGCAGACGACAAATTATGCGTCGCAAAATGAATGGATGAAGTCTGCCTGGGTGGCGATGGAGAGAGATCCTGCTCATCACGTTTTTAAAAACAGCATCCAGATTAGAACACATTCACTGCCATTGACGGCTCGAGAAGTGAAATATCCATGTTAACTGGGGAGGCTGGCAGTGAATGAGTTTTAAAAAGAAGTAGTGATGGTGTGATAAAGTATCATTTCAGATGTCTTGTCAGTTTGATTTTATAACTAAATGTCTTTGTGTTGTTACAGGCTAAATTAGGGTGAAATGTGTGGCTGTTAGTCAATTACAGTTCAAATATGACTTGGGCAAACATGCTATTAGGCTAACGGTAATGAGTTTCATGTTTTGAATTGAACTACTGAAATAAAATAATGTTTTCTACAATATTCCCATTTATTGGGATCCTCGTTGAGATGGAATGAAAAAGCTCCCCCCCACTCACAAAATATCCCACGTTCTATGTTGACAAAAAACTGCTCCAAATCAGCCGGCATAGGCTCCAGCCCACCATCGACTCTGAAGACAAGGATCGACGGATTTTGGTTCAACTCCAAATTGTACAACTTATGGTGCATTGGAACTTTAAGCTATCACAGTATTTTATTACCAGGGATGGATCACCTGACTTCAGTAATAGGTAGAGTATTAGAACTTCACCTCTTGTAGACAGCACGGGAAGAAGCAGGACATGCACTTGAGCGGGCGGGTGACTGTGATGATCTCCTGTCCAAAGTTGTCCAGCACGTGGATGGAGAAGGGGCGCATAGGACCGCAGCACTGTCGACTCAGGCAGTCGTTCTCCTCGACGGCATAAAACACGTTCTGGCCCAGAGCGTTGCGCACCTCGTACTTGTTGTTGCTCTCGAATCCGACGAGCGCTGCGAGGACCGACGATACGCCTCAACTCAACATGTATATTTAGGCTTCAGAACTGACAAACATGATTGTGTCTTGCCTCCTACCTTCAACCAGCTCTACCTTCTGTTTGATGAGCAGCTGGTCCACCTAAAAAAAAAAAAAAAACAGACGGTGAAAATATTGCTATAAATCTGCAGGACGGTGAACCCTCACTATTCATGGGGGATAGGAACTCAGCCTGGCTAATGAATTACTTAAGACAAGCAGTGACGAGAATAGCCGAACCGCTCTCTGAATGTTCTGGACTCCTGTTTCAATGCATACTTTTACCGGAGACTTTTTTTTTTTTTTTTTTTAATATCTATGTGTACTTCGACTTGAGTAGGCTGCAGAGTTTGACAACTTTTTCAAGCTCTGTATATTGGTCGCCATATACTGCTCCTTTGGACAAAACTAAATGTGCAGTACATAAAGTAATAGAATATGTCACTTTTACCTGAGTTAGGTATTCCAATCCAGCTGGACAGCCTGGTATTCCCGGGCTGGGAGCCTCGTACATGTTCATGTCTTCTCAACCTGTTGAGGAAGGACAGTCAACACTGACATCTGGCGCCCTCTTCAGTTCATTTGAGGGAGGACAGTCATAAACAAACGGAGATTAATCCGCGGCAGGTGATCTTTAATCACGCCATGCCTGGATGAATAGTACGTTTATGAGGACCAACAAGTGACGTATGAGCCCCCCCCCCCCCCCCCCAATCCACCAGCCTACCCACCATAAATTATCATTACATTCAATAATCATTTGTTTCCACGTACACAACGACGCTCAAACGAGACCCAGGTCCACAATATTGCGCGTTTCTCGGCCAATAAGTGGGTGAAACGTGACGAAGACGTCCGACGTCACGTCAGGCGGCGAGAGGAGCGTCCGCACGCGCGCGCGCTCCACTTGTCACTGTCACGCGTGTCAGAGAAGCGCCACGACTCACCGATTTTCGGCCAGCGACTCGCATCAATAACGGGCCACTCCGGAACTAAACCCTTGGAATAAACGTGTAATCCCATTGGGCGACGTCACATCACTTCCGGTCCGCCGCAGCCAATCACGAGGCGACCATTGAACATACTACATCGAGAGAGTGTAGATTACGCAATCAAATAACAATACGTTAAAAAAATGACTGATCAATATCTATATATACAAACCCAATTTTACCGACTACACTATTGTATTATTACTACGTTTTCAATTTAATACGTATTCTAAATATTTTTCTCGTCAACTACTTATATCATAGGCTATTTTACATACGTGTGTGTGTGTCACACACACATTAATTAGTATATGAATATTTCAATTGTATCTATATTTTTATAATTCAATATGAGTCTGTGATTGTGATCTATCCTTTGTGAATGCCAAGTGGTACTAATAAATATTATTGTCATTTTTCTCCACTAGAGGACAGTATTGAGCTAGCAATGCACAACCTCACGGTCACCACTGAGTCTAATGCACAAATGGCCTTTTTCCATTTTTCCAAACAACAATATTCCCACATATCAAAGACAGACACAATACAGGGACACATACACAGGGAGATGTGCACCGTGCCTGTGTGACAAATTGCGTGACGCCAGCGGGTCGACTTTCCCCATTTGCGAGTAAAAAATCACCGGATTCCCTCAAGCAGTGCTGATTTCTTCCAGAGAAACGCTAATGAGAACAAATGATGACTCGGGCGCAGATCTGCTGACACTTCAGCTGGTTTCCGACGGCTAAAACCTTCTTTTAATTGATTCGAGTAACACAAATTGCCCGAGTGACCCGCCGTAACCCAGAAAACAATGCCTGCACCATCGCTAGCGTGTTGCCGTAGCATGACAAATGTGGGTGTGGAAATACAACATGCCTTTTTTTTCGACTTTAGCCATGTTTTTGATTAAGACTTCACATCACGAGCCGCGACATTAGAAGGCCTGTGCATGCTAATGAGGTCTAACACAAGAACTGAAAGAACAATTCTGTGTGGATACATTTCTACATTTCATGAAAAGAAAAGAAAACAGAGAAATTATGGGAGTAAGGTTGATTTCTGTGACGTGCTTTCTCAGGAACGCGCTAAAACCTTAACTTTATTGCCTTGCCGACAAAACATGACATTTTCTTGAAATGTCTTGGGCTCGGGGGAAGTTTGGAAAATTGGAAGACTTACCAAGAAAAACATGCAGGCCAGGCTACATTTTGCAAAAGGACACTTGATCTCTCGCGAAGGCACGTGAGAAGCTGGATTGTGGTCCGATGAAATCAAAGTTGAACTTTTTGGCCGTCATGCCAAAAGGTATGTTTGGCACAAACAAAACACTGTTTATCACCAAAAGAACATTATACACATGAAGCATGGAGGTTGCAGCATCATGCTTTGAGGGTATTTCTCCAAATTTCTCCAAAAATGTCCAGAGAAGTACCACTGAACAGCTGAACTTTATTTGGGGTTAATCAGAGGCACGTTAAACGGTGACAGGTGTGTACTACTGACTGACTGACATGAGTTTATGCGATTGGTGAACTCTGAACATGTGGCCACGTCCCCAGTGGGTGCACGGACACTTGTGCAACCACGTTAGCGCACTTGTTTTTAATTCATTTCACCCCCCCCAATTCAGTTGTAAAGGTTGAAGGCCACGTTAATGGTGGCAACAGTTTTGAAATGCTTGATATTTGTATTATTATATCACAAAAACCTGGCATTTCAACACGGATGTTTCGAATCTTTAAGCTCCTATTGTGATGACTTTATTTATGTAAGATTTCACATTTTTATTTCTCGTGATATTATGACGTTATTCCTGTAAAATTCTGCAATTTCCCTCCGATATTCCAACTATTAATCTTATGTAATTTATTTTAATTTCATGAAATATTTTTTTCTCATTTTTTAAACTTTATCTCTCATAATGACTTTATTCCTGTAAATGTTTTTCCTCCTCATAATATTACAACTCTCCTATGTTGTATAATTTTTTTGTTTGTTTATCTCCAAATACTATACTAATAAAGTTCTGTTTTTATTCTCGTAATCTTACAATTTAATGGCTCGATTGCTTTGCATTCAAACAGTAAATTGTAAGTAGACATTAAGAGGAATTTATTCATGTTACATTATCATATTTTAAAAATGATCTTTGTATAGTTTTTATTTATTTTTAAATACTGGTCAGGTGTTAGATCCCATTCCATTGTGCTTAATGTCCCGGCTAAGCTATCAAACATGTAAAGAGCAATAACACAAAAAAGACAGAAGTCTTGCACCATCAAGGGAGCATTTTATCACCTGATGTTCTTCATCAGTGAGATCAAAACAAAGTAGTACAAGGCCGGCCTTCTCTGCTCCCATCTGAATAAACACAGTGGATAGTCAGGGGGTCTTTGAAAGCCGCTCAGATTGTCTTTCTGACTCTAAGAGCCCAGTTCCACCCACCGGGGGTTTCTCGCGCTCTCTTTGTGTGTGCGCTCGTCACATTCCTACCTGTTTTACAATCCGTCTGTTGTGTCTGTTTGTGTTTGCGCCGTGCTCTTTAGCGGCGCGGGTAATCTTTCGTGCACTCCTAACGAGCTTGTCGCGTCGGCCGCATAATGAGGATGCGACCGAGATGGATGTGGAAAAAGGCCTCCATTTTACGCCGCTTTCGTCTTGTTGTTCATTAGGTTAGCGTAAGGTTACAATACATTACGCCCGGTCCCAGCGTTCCCAGCTCAAAATTGCAAGTGTCACAAGGGAGGCTGGATAGTACTTCACGCTGATGTTTTTGTTTTTATTTTGTTCACTGCACTGTCAAAATTAGGGGTAGAGTCAGAGTCCATTTCTATTACACTAATGTACCCCACGGGGCTAATTATTAAACTAACTTCTTGCAGCTTTTCCAGAAAAAAGGTACAGGCATGTTCTGAAGATGGTACCTTTATAGTGACAATCTATATAAGGTTTTCTATTTTGGCCAACAAGTGCTTTCCATACAAATGTTTACTGTAAATACGACTCTACTCGGGCAGCATGGCGGATAAGTGGTTAAGTTGGCAGTGCAGAAAATCTCACAAACAGGTTGCTGCGTGAACATCCCAGAGTTCTTCAAGTAATTAATTGTGATTAAAAAAAAAAAAAACTACTAAAACTTGGGGTCAAGTATATTTATAATAGGCCATGAATCAACACATACTGTACAAATGTGTGCTTTTTGTCATCCTCTGTCATCCTTTGTGTGCCTGTAACCTCAACAGTCGCGCTGTGAATCTATTGACAAAACAATTACATTCTCACTCTGGACCTCTTATGCATTCCATCTCGATCTTACAGATAAGACTTTCAATTATGAAAGCATTCTAAGAAGTTAAAACACTTCATTTCAAAACGCACCTCTTAGTTCATCATGCTTGTGACTTCATGACACTACAAGAATGTCATGTACAAAACATATAAATGAATAAAAATACAAAATCAGGAATAAACAAAAGTGAAAAATTTATTTTTATGATTCATGTATTGTTTTGACAATTAACAGCCGAGTGCTGCTCTAAACTGCATTTCCACAGATGTCCACTGGGTGGGAAAACAAATCCTTACATTATTGGCGCAATAATATTTTCTAAATATTTGTGAACATTGTCACGGAGTTGTAACACTCAAAATTATCCTGAGTTTGGCTAGCATAGCATGAAATTGTGCAAATATATGTGCCACCTACTCGCACTGAAAGAGTCAGGACTTGATTGTTATTGGTTAATCACGATCCAATCGTTAACCAGCAGCCATGACGTCATCCAAATTCAGCGTATTCATTGGTTTAGAGATTCAAATATGTCATGCCATGAGAGAAGCCTTTGTGTCCACTGCTGCGTGCGACGCACCATCTGTGACTGATTTCATAATCGCGCGACACAACGAATCGATAATGAAATACGTTGCCAACAATTTTTTTTATCGATCTGTTTTCGCAGCTCTAGTTAGATGCAGTGGATCTAAAAAGTCTACACACCCCTGTTCAAACGCCAGGTTTTCGACACTGTGTTTCCATTATATCTTATGGGAAAAACTGTTTATGTGCAGTGTTATTTTGGTTTTTTTCCGAGTTATTTGTGCACTATACACTTTCTTGTGATGTCATTGCGTCATCCATGGATGTCCGAGCTTTTGTCTCTTCACCTCAGCCCATCCCTCCTGCTTTTCAGGCCACCCCCCCCCCCCAACCCCATCCCCACCCCCCACCCGCCACCTCGCCAACCCCCGTCAAGTGCTTTTGTGCAACCGTGACTTTCCAACGGGGGTTATCTGAGCGGAGACAGTATGCCTCGCTCTGGCACGGGACCTCAGTTTCCACGGCAACTTTATAATTGTTTTGGACGGGGTCCAAGCGCGGCTGGACGCCTCGGCGTTATTGATGTCAAAAGAAACATGTATGAAATGAGGAGACATGGAGGGCGCCCATATGGTTCCGTGCGCGCTCTCACGCAAAGCAGTTTCACTCATATTCTATGGGAGGTTCTCTCCCTCTCTCTCTCTTTTTTTTTTTTTTTTTTTTTTTTTTTTTAGCAATAACGTCCATACATCACTTTATACTGTAATTCCAAAATATGGATCATTCTGCATCCCAGCATGCTAACCCTCCCACCCCGTTTGGTTGCAATACCCCCCCTCACTCATCCGGGTCACGAGGTCATCGTCGTAAGTCTGGGAGGAGTATGGCGGCCTTATTGAGGACAATGTGCGTCCATCACGGTGCGTTACAAATGTGAATAAGTACGGCGGCACCCGAAAGCGTTCCATCATGCATCTTTTCATTCAAAGTCACGTCATTGTTGTCTTTGTTTTGACGAGGGTCGTCATCCCGGTGCTTGTCACTGTAACCATATTATGATACACACCACCTATTATATGCTGCAATACTTGGTAAAACCACTGTGTCAAACCCGAGGCCCAGGGGCCAGATCTGGACCGCCAAATCAAGTGTCTACTTCATGTTTCTTGTTAAATGGGTTTTTTTCTTTTTATTTAGGCAGGAAATCTGTCCAAAAATTGCAACCTTTGTCACTTTTTAGAGCAATTACTAGTTTTTTTTCCCACCAAATCCCTTCTGAACATAAATTGTACAAGACCTTTTATATTTCGTTGTCACTACTTTCCATGACTTTCACACTTAGTTTGTTTAAATATGTTAAATGCAGGGGAAATTGTGTGTACATAATAATATTATATTATTATTATTATCCATTTGTATGGTTTTCGCTGTCATAGCGGCCAGCTGAGGGGAAACCATAACTACGATGAGGACCACCATGAAAATGATTTTGACACCCCTGCATTAAACTATGTCATAATATAAACTTTCCCGTCACCGTGCAGTGGTCAAGAGCTTTGTGCTGATTTGATTTTTAAAACAAACACATTTTCCCTTGACACTATTATTCAATGACATACATTTTAAAAAGTGACTATATTTTAACTCATTTTAGTAAGAAAAAAAAAAAAAAAAAAAGACTAATGCAACAAACATTGTTTATTTGCCCACCCCTGCCATAGTGGATAACCCCAAATGCAATTCCCGAATCTAATGATTTGCTTTTGCGTTCGATCCACTACAGTGCTGCTTCTCTCACCCGCGTTTGAAACATCAACCATCGTAGCGTATATGATATTTTTCCTTAATCCGAGCGCTCCCCCCGCCCACCTCCACGCCCTTCCCTCGCCCCCTCCCTGACCTATTTTATGACCTGCGAGGCAGCGACTGTGGAGTGAGAAGTGAGTGAGACCGGTGTGAAAGCCCTGAATGGAGCAGTGCCAACAGGCCTTCCAAAACAACCGGGAAAAAAAAAAAAAAAAACGAGGCACCACAGCTGTTTTGGAGGCAAACCCGACGTCACGTCTTGTGCGGCCATTTCGCCCTCTGACTGGCACTCACGCTGACTTTATTATGTAAACGCGAGCGCCATATTACATTTACAGCTACAGAAACCTTACCGGATGTGAAATTAGAAGGCTTAGCAAGCCGAATAGAATCTCAAATGTCAAGAATACTTTGCTGCTATGGTGGCCTCAGTCTTCCTTACTGTGGTCAACAGCCACACGCTGAAAAAAAAATGTAGGAGGCCCTTCTTGTCCTCTGTTGTTGCGAGTTAGCATTCTGCCCTCAGTCTCCTCTTGAATGAAATATGTTTCCACTTCCAGGACAAAATCCCAAAAAGCAAACTCAGCAAAGTTGTTTACGCACTGAGGAATGCAATGACCTCTACATCGGCGAGACTAAGCAGCCGCTGTTCAGGCGCGTGGCGCAGCGTCGACAGGAGGGTTCTATGGGTCCAGAATCAGCGGTTCATTTGCATTTCAAGAAGAACGGACGTTCCTTGGAGGACAACAACGTCCAAATTTTGCATAGAGAGGACCCACTAGTTGGAAAGAGGTGTACAAGAAGCCATCTATGTTAAACGAGAAAAGCCATCTCTAAACAGAGGAGGAGGTTTGAGACATCATCTATCATCTTCCAAAACAATGCCCTGACATCTCTCCCGCTCAAAGATCACGAGTGGCCCTAACAAGCTGTTTTGAACCACTGATTGGAATGTAGGATGATAATTTCACTAACCACACTCACTGGACAACAACAACAACAACAACACCCTATTTTTGACCACGCCCAGTGAACACAATCACTGAGGCGATATTTAGGACTGAAGAAGCATTGTGGATTAAAAGTGGAAGGTATTCAACAAACAAGAACAATCCAGATTCTTTGAGTCAGTCTTTGCGGCTTGCCATGAACTGGATGACTGAGAATCTACACAGACGAACATAGGAGACGCTCGTTCTCCTGGAAAAGCACCACAAACCGTGGCCAGTTGAGTCGTTTTGGAAAAGCACCAAGAGACTCATCGGAGTTTACGTCACACACTGTTGGCAATCGACTAGAACAAAAATGTTATACAATCTTTTATTTCTTCAGGACAAACCCCTGCCTGTTGTGCTT
This sequence comes from Phycodurus eques, assembly GCF_024500275.1. NCBI lineage: Eukaryota > Metazoa > Chordata > Actinopteri > Syngnathiformes > Syngnathidae > Phycodurus > Phycodurus eques. The sequence continues at coordinate 6,551,896 of NC_084545.1, forward strand.
TCATGCTACAAGCTAGCGACGCGCTATGACTCGAGTGGACCTTAAGAATGATTTGTAGCTATACTTTAATTTATGATGTTTGATGGATTACCAAGGCTAATTCCACAGATTCCTTTATATTCGTCCATCTTGAGTGGTTTATAGTCTGAAACAAAACCACGTTTCAGTGTTCCGATCCCTTATCAACCAAAGAGCCACAGCCGTCTTGAAACAGTGATTCTCAACTTAATCTGTAAAAGAAAATTGATAACTAGAACTATTTAATCCAAATTTGGTGTTAAAAAATTGTTTTGAAAATCTTTTTTTTTTTTTTTTTTAATGCTTGCACCAGAAGCATGCAGCTAGTCTGATGTCTTTAATACAAGTGTGAACTGTGGACTGTGGATAAAAAGTGGGAGAGAGGCTTGTGGGGCCTTCACTTATGAATTTCATTTGGTCTGTGATCACGCTCGTAACTCAAAACAGTCATATCTCGAATCATCTTTTCTCATTGAAATGAATGGCAAGACACCAACAAAAACGTTTAACTGTTTGTTGTTTTGTTTTTTAATGAGAAAAATACCGCCTATAGTATTGTACTTTATAAAAACATACAGTCATAACTAATTTAAATAGAGGGACAAGAATCAAACAGTTTGTGCGTGGTGATAATTCAGTGGGCATTGTGCTGCTCCCTCTGGTGTCTGCTTCTTAGCCACTGGGGGGCAATATAATAAACGATTACAGATATACTCGAAGATGATATTAATGAATGATATTTAATTGTTTTTATTTTACTTCAATACCAGAATACATCACATCATTCTGCTGATTTTGGGGGGCACATTTTTAGTTTTTTTGGAACTTTAAATCCCAAAAGTCCAAAAGAAAACGTCCTCCTCCTTTCCTATCCACTTTTTTTTTTTTTTTTTGCGAGTGTTCCACGGCCATCTGCAGACCACAATCCGTCCTCAAGCTGCGGAGATCACGAAGGTGTTATTTTTCAAAGCCGGCCCAGCGTGCACCTCCTGCCGAGGGCTGGCGGTCGTAGTTCAAGGGAAGGTTCTGGGAAAAGGGGGGAGGTGGGTTCTTCTGAGGCCCACCTCATAGCCCTCCCTGCTCGTACCCCAGCCTCCTTACCTTTTGATGGTGTCATAACGGCGGCCTGTATAACGTTGCTTACTGATGATGGCGCTCAGTTACACTTGATGGGGCCTCCACCCGCCTCTTAGTAATTTCCACATGCATTTTGCCTTCCGGAATGTAGAGGTTGCTCCAAGTCCATGTTTCAGAAGCAGAGGGAAAGAACCCTCCTCTTTATCCACCAGCAAGTGAAATCTGTGCGTTGCGTTTCTGCAGGAATATGAAATAATAAGAAACAAATGCAAAGCTGCAGAACATGCGGCTGGTGTGTATGCATGAATGTACATGTGCATGTGTGTGATTCTGTGTGTTGATGTTAAAATAGGACTGTGAGGAGGTAATAGCACGAGAACGATCCCCTGCACCTGGTACTCACCTCTCGGGCGGACAAGACGCCATGCTGGCACGCCGTAAAACTCCATTGTGGAAAAAACACCATCACGCTGCGACTGATAAAAAAGGGAAAATAGGATTGCTTGTGAGTGTGCGCGTGCGTGTGCATGCACGTGTGTGTGTGTGTGTGTGTGTGTGTGTGTGAGAGACAGAATAGAAGAATAGATCATTTTTGGGTACATTTGTACTTTTTTTTTTAAACCATACAACAGAAACCTTTGATTAAAACATTTAAGAAAGGAAAAAGAAAACAATCAAACGACCGAGGGTTAGTTTAAAGAAAATATTCAGAACAATATATTTTTAATTTTCAAAGGTAATTTAAAAAAATATATTCACAGTAATGTATTTATCATTTTCAAAAGTATAATTTTAAAACTGTTCAGAATCATGTATTTATTTTCAAATGTATAGTTAAGAAAAGAAAATCTGAATTAATGCAACTAGTTTTTTAAGGTATAGTTTAAAAAATATTCAGATCAATTTAAGTATAATTTTCAAAGTTGGAAAAAAATCAGGATCACATCCAGTAGTTATTATTTCTAAAGGTATACATAAAAAAATCCAAATGTAATATTACAATTAATAGTACAGTTTAAAAAGATTAAGAATAATGTAATTATTACTTTTAAATGTATACTGTACTTTAAATATATTCTGAATAATGTAATACATAATTAAAGGCAAAATTATTTTATTTACACATTATTGTGAAAATATTTGTAAATTCTGTATGTATTTTACAATACCTTGTGGATTTGTGTTTGGATAGCATTTGTTTTCTTAAATCAAATCACAATTTAAACAACATATATACTGCCTTTGTTTGAATGATTTACTTCTCATCTTCTCTCATGTTGAAAATGTAATGTAGATGTTTTTACCAAATAAAAATATACATATATAGATGTACATGTGAATAGAATCATATATAATTAAATTGTCAGTCCTATTTCTTTTCCAATTTATTTAAATATATATGTATTTAATTTTAAATAAATAGTATTGTTGGCAAATATCCTATTTGGTAATGTGCATGCCCATAGTTTGTCTTTCTCATGTCTGTTGAACCTGGACTGCCCGGACACACACACACACACACACACACACACACACGCACACGGACGGCGCCCTGCTTGCGTCAGTGTCGGCGTGGGGGTCAAGGTTCACAGCGCTTTGGGACTTCCTCCCTAGGCCGCCGTCGGCTAAACGTGAGCCGCGGTAGCATGTGGACGACACGCTTGCGGTGCGCACAATGCGCCTCTGTTCTTGGTGCTGTATGTTCCTCACACACACATACACATACACACACATACACACGTTTTCTTTTTTTTATTTTATCCAGAATGTTTAAGAATACCTCACATGTTTCTGCTTCTGTTATTATTAGAGTGTGCTTTTATGTGGTGCCGGGCTGTCCAGAAATCGTCATAAAAAAAAAAAAATCGACTTTATTTGTGAACATTCTGCAATGCGAGCATCATATCCTGCCAAAATATTGACTACAAGGCCAGCCGCTCATAGCACAGTCATTTGTAATGCTTTCAAATGCCCTCAATAGCTGATACGCAGCTGTTTGTGTTAAATGGTCACATACAATACCGCTGCCTATTCTTGCTGCTTTTTGTTTACTTTCACATCTGCAGGTTGTACAGCTGTCACTGCTGAGAGGTGAAAGAAACAAATACATTATTTATTTTTATTGTTTGATGTACAGCATTTTTGTTACATACAACTCTGCTGACTATTCTTGCTGCTTTTCACTTCTGCTTCTATAGTATCCGTTTAGCCATTCAATGCCTAAATGTGGACTGTTTATTGATATGTATAGTTTTTTATTCTTGCTGCTCTTCCCAATCAATATAGTATCTAGTCATTCATGTAGTTTCCTGCTCACTGCTTATACAGTATATGAAGAAGGCCTGCAACTTTTCCCTGAAACTCAACAAGCTGTAAATTCAATTAATTAAACCGAGACCTCAAATCGATCAAATCTGAAACATAGCCGTTGATCAAAAATGTCAAAATCAGTGAGTGCAGGAAGTGGAATGCATGAAGAATGTTGAGCTCGATCCCTCTGCAGCGTTGACGTCCGGCATCCATCTAGCGCTAATGTCCTTTAATCGGATTCACTTGGCCGCACAGTTGCCTGTTGGAGCGCCATCGCGCGTGATGGATGCTCTTGTCAGAAACGCCAAGGTCGATATGTTACAAAAAAAAAAAAAAAAGAAAATCCAGAAATTGAGAATTGCTTCCCATGAATCATCATCCCTGCAATCTGACCTTGCTTTTTCTCTGTAATAACATTCCAAGGAGGGACCACTGCTGGGTGCAGGCGTTGATCTCTCCGATGGGTCATGCCATCGGCCTGGAGAGGCCCGTGTCACTCCCTCGTGGCCATATTGCTTTCCACCGACACCCACTTGGGGAAAAAGTGAGTGGGTGCAATGGGAGGAGGGAGGGGGGGCAATTACGTCTTAATTTAAGCGTCTCAACTGGAGGGGGTCGCCGTCGAGCGAGCTGACGGAGACGCATTAGTGTGTCATTATGTAAAGCAGCTGTAATGTAAACTCACATACAGAGACAGTTTGTCACTTTGATGGACAATGTCAGCTTGAATTCTTGTCAATTGCCTTGTTATTTGTCTTAAGTGGAATGTACATGGAATTGTTTGACCCCACACATAATGAGCAAAAGTGTGAACTTTACGTGACCAACACAGCACACCACACACGTGACGATATCTCGATCGACAATCACTAACTAGGTGGCTGTCGTAGCATCAAGACTGTGTGTTGTGTTGGATTTGCGATTGTAGATATTGGACAGTTTTAACAGTTAATGTTTCTGAGCAGATCGGGGAGGAAAGATCACTCGCACACGCACACACACACAAACACACCACACCACAGGGTAAACGCTCATGATAAACTTTCGGGGGCATCCAAGAATTAGACTTTTACTTCAGTCGATCCCAAGGGAGGAAAAAATGTGTGTCCATAAGTGTGTTGCCTGCTTTAACCATTTTTTTTAAAAATGGGAAATATTGGCAAGTGTGTGCTTTCTACTCGTATCGTTGGTGATTTAATCGAGATGACCAACACAAAACATCACACACACAACAATATCTCCTCCCCCAAACCAGATTTCTGTTGGAAAACCAAGACTGTTTGTTGTTGACCACATACGTAAGGATTTGTGATTATAACTATTCAGCCGATTTAACATTTACGATTTCTGAGTGGATCGTGGGGGTGGGGGCGATCTCTCACACACATCCCACATCACAGGATAAACTCTCAGAATAATCCTTCAGACATCCAATAATCGTGTTTTTCCTGACTTTGAACACAAAGGGGCAAATGCTCAAATTTGGCCCGATTATCAGTATGTGTGTACCCTGCTTTAATCAGTCAACATGTCTCATGATTAGATCACATGCCTCAAAACCACCAAACAACATATCAAGTTGTGGATCTACATTCTCTCTTTTCAAAGGTATTTATGTTGAAACCGTAACGTGTCATTGGAATTATTGGAATTTTCTTTTCTTACGGTTTCCTAAACCAACCCCTAAATATAAATATTAAAAAAAAAAAAAAAAAAAAAACTATGCAGCTGTCCACATTGTAATTTTTGCAAACTGATATGTAAAATCAGTAAAATAATAATATGCTGTCGTTTACTAACGTGAGGCCTAGTTTGGCAGTTCCTGTCCAACCTTGGGCCGTTTCATCTATCACTGGGGCATTCTCTTCAAAACGTGTCCATCATTTCATCGCTGGTGGCCTCTAGTTTTAATACGGTGGCCTGATGGGACGGCGAACATTACGCGCAGTGTTAAAGGTAGACATCAGCGGCATTTTGCGACGGGAGGAAAGGGCTGCTAACCCAAGCGGCTTTTTCCCACTGGGCCATCGTTCCCGAAGGGAAGTGATTCACCTCGTCAAGCGCCTGGCGTGACCCACCCAATGCGCGCAATTAAATATGCTCATTGTAAGAGACGACATTAGATCGTCACTGTTAAGACCCCACAGAAGATTCCCGCAAGGGTCTATTTTAAGTTTATAGATATTCAATACCACATTTGACCAATTAGTTTTGCGCAGTGGTGGGAAGTAACGAAGTACAAATACTTTGTAACTAAGGAGATTTTTTTTTTTTTAAGGTATCTAGACTTTATTTGAGTATACTGTATATCGTTGTGACGACATTTTTACTTTAACTCACTACGTTTGACAACAGATATCTTTATGCCAGATACTCCCTATTCATTACCTTATTTAAAATTGTTTTTGTACCAAAATGCTGATTGTGGCAGTAAAAATTAAGTTTCACTTCTGTACTTACAGGAAGTACATTTCAGAGTGCGGCCTACATGTGTGGAGTTAGCATTTTCTCCCCGTGCTTGCACGGGTTTTCTCTGGGAGCTTCAGCTTCCGTTCACCGTCAGCTGGGATAGTAGTTCCAGCTCACCCGCAACGCTAATGACGACCCGACTTTTAGAAAATGCCGCTTTCGTACTTTAAAACCCGTGAACTGCATTTCTATGGGTCAATGCAGGGCTCTACTCCACCGGGTCAAGCTTTCCTTATTCCCGGGAATAAAGAAAATGACTTCCATTAACTATAAGTTAATCAATATTCCTCACAACAAAAAGTCAAGCTGCAAGAAATCCCTTGATGGAAATTGTTATAATTGCCCCTAACAATGGGGATGAATATGACTCCCTGCTTAATTACATGTGGCTTAATATTTAAATGTCGCATTTACAGAGGTTTTAAAGTATCATAATCATGGCCATCAATTTGAAATATTCACCATTTGCAGTGTGACTGGTTACACGTGGCAGGTAACGCTAGCAGAATGTCAGCTATGTATTATGCACGAGGCGCCGCTGACAAGAACGGGTAATTGTCCTTTCCCCGATCGGCGGGAGGCCGCAAACCGTCCGTTCACATCTACTAAAGCTCCACAATTGTATGCGACCACCGGAAACAAAAGACCCTTTTCACGCTAATCTCTCATTTTTATTGCACAGAACTTTAAAGACATTCCATATTAGAATATAGATCAAATCATTTAGGGTATATTAAAAACATTGTTTTAACGGTGCACCCATGTTATACATTTATCATATAATCGAAAAGATAAAAGCCTGAAGAGGTAATAGTTAATGAACAAAACCTTCCAAGTTTTAGTATTACAGGGGATCTTTGGTTTATGGAAATAATAAATAAAATATCAAGTCTTTGTCTCAGTCCTAAAAAAAAAACGTCAGGAGCTCTGACTGCTATTTCGGTTGACCGTTTATCGCGCGGTTCGCTCCATGCTCCATGCGAGTGTTTTCATGTTGTATTCGTGTGTTTGACTGTTTGCACCGTTCAATGAAAAGATTAAAGTGAATCGCCGACTTTTTCAGGTTTTTTTCGAACGGCAGTGCGTCTGTAACTCAAATTTCGGCTCGCAACAAGAAGCCAAAAAATCGACCAAGCGAAAGCTTGTACCTTGAAGCACTTATGTTTGTTAGTGTAGGAATGTAGTCAAAACAATCCCTCTTCATGCTATGGGTGCCATAACAACCCGGCACCTGAGTGTGTGGCCCTTTGGGTCTTAAGGCTGGACCACATGTCCATATGATGGAATAAAAACAATGCAACGGATAGCACAATGGATATAGTAATATAGTAAATCAATGTTTTCTCACCTTTATTGAGCCAAGGCACATATATCTCACGGAACACCGGCAAACAAAAAGTGTCAAAAAAAGTATATGTACAACTAAAATTAGGGTTGCACTGATACCGATCACAGTATATTAATAATAAAAGAGACTTGTATGGCGCTTTTTAGGACGCCCAAAGATGCGATCTTTCAGGAGCTTGCATGGTTTCCACTGGTTAAAAAGCGTGGTTTATTATCTGTAAATGAACATATTTTGCTGCATTCAGGCTTTGTTGCAGGGGCCAAAACATTGATATCATCTAGAACCTTCTGCTCATCCAATGTTAATTTCTCCCCCGCCCCCTTCTTCCCTCTCTTCTGGCTGTGGTCATTTAAACTTGGCTCCTACAGGATCAGGGGTTGCACCCCCGGCATCCTGGCCCGCGGCCAAGCGGCGACTCTCCCAATCTGGCCGCCGAAATCGCCACCTTATCTAATTGGCCCGAATCACCCGCTGCTCGAAGACCGCCCGCAGCCGCCGCATGGCAAAGGTCTTTGCGAGGAATCAAACAATGTTTGCAAACTGTTAATGTCGTGTTTGGTCAAGACTTGAAGGCTTCTCCTAAAGCTGTGGGCACAAAACCTCACTAATTTTAGTTGTTTCGACATCAGGGGAGAGATTGAAACAAAGGCTTTTTGTGTACGACATGGAAACCTTGAGTGTCTGCCAAAGCCAGTTTCGTACAATAGACTTTTCAGCCTGAAAGGCATGATGTACAAACTAGGCTCATATTTTTTACTGTTTTTATTCAATTCAACAAACCTTTTGCCAAGCCTGAACCACAGACTACCCAATCACAAAGCTACATTTTTAATATAATATTGTTCGTTTAAAAGGTACCCGTGGTTTAAAAAAATGTGCACCTGCAAAAGTGACACATGTAGAGAGGTTAAAGGATTCCTTCGCTGAGTCTACATTTTTATTTCACAATTAAAAACAGTTCCCAGGTGTCTTAATAAAGGGTATCTTAAAATACAGAAAGGACAAAGAATTATAGCACACTCTGGTAGATAGCACTTGGTTTTTAGGTGCGGTTTTGTCTCATGCAAATGGCCCACTGCTCACCCGTTCCACTTTACTGCCGGGAAATGCTGAGTACGGCTTTCGTTTTCAGTTAAACGAAAGCCGGCGGAACGAGTGTGTCGCGACAAAGCGAGGGCAACTACTAGCCCAGAGTGGAAAGAACAGATGTTACAGCTCGGACAGATTTGATTGTTTTTTTTTCAGTCATCGAGGCAGCACTTCATCACCGAGCAGCTAAAATACGCTTGTCAATTAGTGTTGCCTTTGCTAGCACTGCAGCTCTGCTTACCTCTCACCTTTGACACTACACAGCTTCTCCATAGTCTGGCTTGAAAATGGCGGCTCTCTCGCCGCGCCTCTCTACCAAGTCACGGCCAGTATTTTGTAAATTAGCCGAACTGTTAAATTGCAATCTGGCAAAATTCGGAACAGTTCGCTTGGAAACACATTTTCAGAAATAGGCAGCTAACGATAGATTCTCATAGGAGCGCAATTTCACACTGGATGGATGGGTGGGTAGAAATGCAACTATGTGTATACACGCCATTATAAAATACATTTTCCATAATATTTTCCATTTAAGTTGGTAGTAGTTTTTGCGTAGAAAACAAACAAACAAAAACTAAGGCAATAGAGTTCCATTGCGAGTTTGTTTTATTCTCTAACACTACTGTACTTTGTAGTTTGAAACAAATGACTGCAATATACCCAAAACAACCAAGCCCTGCCATGCTGCACGCCCACCACGCCGCCACTTATCGAGCGCTGACAATAAGCGGAAATGCTGCGGGGGCTAACAAACACGCTCAGACTAGCGTAGAGAAGCACGCGCACACACAGAAGTTAAGCAGACCTTTGGGTCACAGTGTGAGTGAAAAACAGAAAGTGGGAGCGAGTGAGCAGCTGCAGGAGCCGTGGGGTGGGTTTGGCCTTATGGGCGGGGGGGGGGGGGGGGGGGGGGGGTTTGGGGATGCGGCAGGCTGGGGTGGGTGAGAGGAGACCCGGAGCACGGGGGCCCGCCTGTTTAATTGGAGCTCATTTACACAGCAGTGGAGCAGGAGACACCTGAAGGGCCTTGGCTGCCTTCTCAGCGAAATGGCTCCCTCTCTACCACTTGTACCAGTCAGACTCCTCGTCTTGTTAATGCACTTGCTTCCCTTCCCCAATCGTCGGTTCTTCTTTCCGCCTGTATGGACTTCTCGTCTACTCGATGGCTTTAACTGTGTACTGTATGTAAAGATAACAAAAAGAATAAACCAAAGTCAGATCCTACTAGTCAACGTGAAACTGAACTTGAAAATCTTGTGTCATTGAGTTAAAATGTCCATCCATCCATTTTCTAGGACTGTTTATCTTCACTAGGGTTTGCCGGCGAGCTGGAGTCTATCCCAGCTGACTTCGGGCGAGAAGAGGCGGGGTACACCCTGGACTGGTCGGCGGCCAATCACATATAGACAAACAAACCTTCACGATCACAATTTTAGAGTCTTCATTGATCCAAACGAACATGTTTTGTGATGTGAAAGGAAGCGGGAGTATCCGGAGAAATGTCGCGCAAGCAAGGGGGGGGGCTAGTATCAGAGCCAAGATTCAAACCCAGAACATCATAACTGTGAGGCAGACATGCTAAACACTTGTATTTAAACTTGTTTAATGGTGCTTGAATTTACTTTATTTGATGAGTTTAAATTAATTCATTACGACTTAAAATTACCTTTAAAATCAAATTACACGGTAGGATGTGGGGTGGGACTCATCCGGTTAAATGTAATATTAAAATAATAACAATTAATTTGGGACTGATGGCCAATGTTAGTTTCCTTCTTAAGCGATTTAAAATTTCTCAATCCATTTTTAAAATGTGACCCCACACACGATGAGGAGGGGGGGGATCAAGTCTGAGCTAAATATTGAAAACGATTGTCGGCCCCGGGACAGGAAAAAGCAATCTTAAAACCCCCCACACCACAAGATAATCATCGCTTAGCATAATCTTTCAGAGATGTGCGACAATTGGGCCTTTTATGTCTTTGATCACAAGGGAGGGAAAATCCTCAAATTTGGTTTCATTCTCAGTATGTGGGTAGCCCGCTTATGCCACACCCCTTCTTGGTTTTTTTTTTTTATGCTTCTTGGGGTTTTTTTTTTATGCAGATGAAAACATAACCTCCTCTTCCACGTAAAGAGTCAAATGTTTTGACTGGCAATGTGAATGCTTCTTTTTTTTTTTTTACCATTTTACAATAAATGAACCCAATTTTCTGGGTTGCGGGAAGGGCGTGTGGGAGTACGAGGAGGAGGAAGAGCAGCGGGAGGAATCGGAGCCAAAAGAAGAAACAACTTTACTGTAATCATAGTCATGTTCAATCAGACACCCGCTATTAAGTTGATAAATACACTTTTCCCAGTGTGAGTCCAGATACACTGAGTACCCCTCAGGCACACTTGTGCTCTTTAACTAGCTCCTCCGCCGGCTTTCTCCACTCAAACGACGACGACTCTCCTCCCATTAACTCGCATTTCGCACACTCCCACAAGATGTCCCCCGAATTCATCCATCCCGTCCTTGCGGGGAAGGCCACTGTATGATCAACTAATATGTAGTCCTCAATAGGACTGATTGGGTGAGTGGCTTTTTTTTTAACCAGCTTTTGGGGCCTGAAAGACAGTTTTAGCACATTAAGAAAGTCCGATTTTGCTATTTCTCTTCCCCTCGCCATCTTTCCGCGCTGACGATAATAAGAATAAATGGAAGCGGAGTGCATATGTGTTGTTGGAGGTGGGGAAAAAAAGAAAGAAAACAAAAAAAAAAAGCTTCTTGTCTCACCTTTTCGTAGCACCCATCGCGGGCCACGTGCTGTGACATGCTGTGGCGCGGTGTCAGGGCCGTCACCCACCTGATCAACATTAAACACAGGTTGGCTAAATGTTCTTGTTGTTTATTCATTTTAAGGGCCCTCTGAGTCTCGCCGCTTTCTTTGCTTGTCTGCCAGCAAGAAAAGCAAACCATATGGGAACTCCAACTTCTTTAAAATGACACTTCACCTGAAGGGAAATAAAAGCAGCTAGTACGACTTCACCCTGGGTCCAGATTTAATTGGATTCGCTCATTTAGATCAGGACTGTTTGAAAACGTTCTGGATGTTCGTGGCGGATACTTGAAGAAATTTCCCTTTGAGCAGTGGTTTCCAAACTTTACTGAGCCAAGGCACATATTTTGTTTTGGAAGAATCTCCCAGCACATCACCCCCCCGCCACCCCAAAAACATGTCACAGAAAGTGCATCTATATACCTTGACCTTAATTTAAACTGTTCTGTGACCAACTTATTTGTTTATTGAATCAATTTTCCCCATTAAAATGAATTGAAATGCCATTCATCTGTTCCAGCCCACCAAAAACACCAGAATATTCTTGTGGTGTTTTTACTTTATTTATAACTTTAAATAGCCAGTTCAGTAAACATCTTAGGGTGTATCAGCGACTGTGGCTCTCCTTGCCCACTTGCGATGGCATTAAAGTTACATAATTGCGGCATTATTTTTTTCAGTTCACTGGACTACGATCCGTGCCGACCACCAATTCGGGTTACGTCGCCCCCATAGGAACATAACTCACTGTACTTGGAACGGGGCCTTCAAAAGTTATCTTGGATGATGAGCCACATGCTGCTTTACTGTTTAACGGCAAAAAAACATATTATCTGATGACATGTATCAGCCTGTTGTAATAAATTTCCATTCCAGATGACATCCTATTTGATGTGATTGAGTATTTGGACGTTGGAGTGATGGGTGTTAAATCCCAGCATATGTTTGCTCAGCGGTACCGCCAACAACACTCTGGTTTTGACTTCGCCTTAAGAAGGACGTAAAGAGGGACCAAAACAAACACATGCAACCGGCGAGTGTTATTGATTTCCGCACTTGCTTTGAAACATGAATATTATGTGTACATTGCCCCCCCCCCCCTCACACTCCCCCAAAAAGTTTCCCATAAGTTGCTTTGAGTCTTAAAAGAAAGTTCATAACTTGTGTGGTCAAAGTTCAGAGTGCTACCCAGCCTGAACATGTGGAGTGAGGGGACAGTGGGGAAGCAGCGTAACATGCAGACTTTGAATGCAAGGGTTTATGCTACATATAAAGCTGCTGACTAGTCTTGCTGCGGTTCGTTTACCTCTGTATTTGTATTATCTATTTACGGCATTCATGTTCTTTCCCATTTACATTTACATGTAAATATATTGGATTGATTATTCGTGTATTGCTACCCACAACGCTGCTGACTATTGTTGCTGCTGTTCATATTCACTTCTGTATGCGTAAAATTCTGTTTATTCATGTTCACTTTGCCATTCACGTATGCATATATAGGATTGATAATTCATGTGTTTCTACGTACAGTGCTGCTGACTAGGCTTGCTGCTGTTCACATTCACTCCTGTTTACAAAGTAGATAGTCATGTTCACTTTGCCATTCACATAAGCCTATACAGTATTGATTATTCGTGTGTTTCTACTTACATGCTACTCTTCTCATTGAATATATAGCATCGGTTGGCCGTTCACATCTTCATACAGTATATAGGAATTGTTATTATTGTACAGTTACCACATAAGATGCTCTCTCATTGCCCTTTGTCATAAGTATGCAGATAGATATTTTGGGATTTTTAGAATTATTGTTCTTCTTAGCCTAGCAACCAGCGACCTCGCATTGACCCGACCAGGGGAGGAAAACATATGTTCTGCTGGTCTTGGCTGGCTGGCAACCTGCAGAGAGGGTTGGGAATTCCTCCAGCAGGAGGCATGGAAGAGGGGAGGGCCTGCTGTACATTATTGTCCCGAAGCCTTACATGGTGAGAGTGCGCTGTTCTTTATGTCCGCGCTACATCGGACAAGCTGCGAGCCCGTTAACCTTTGGAGCCACCGTAGACGAACGGAACATTAAATTTGACGTTATAAAACAGCTTAAGATCTCTTCCACGGTGCTAATCCTTCAGGCTCAGTCGGCCCTGCGGTTCCCTATTGTTTTTTTATTACGTGTAAAGCAGTTGCCAGCTTGCTACGTCGTCATCGCAGTCGATCTGGGATCACTTGCATCACTTCCGTGACCACATGGGGAAACTCGCTAGCCGCACTTGGAAGTCTAATTTACGTTGCTGTGCATTTGTGTGGATTTCAGTTGGAAATGTTGAAGTATTTGTGAGCATACCTTGGCCTCCGGTCTGAGCTACGAAGGCTTGGTCGCCACTTTTAAGAGCTTCCTGTTACTTTGGGGCGAAAGAAGGGAAGCAAGTGGGGGTTGCTGGAGGCGGTCCACGTCTCTCCTCTTTATTTACTCTGACCCCACGTCGGTGGGAGGCCCGAGGAGGGCACATGCCAAACTCCCTGCCCTTTCGCTCACCTCGCTGCCCGCCCCTCCGTCGCCACGTAGATTTATGAGCGTTTTTTTGCGCCGAGGACGGCATAAACGGCGATGATATCCTCCTCCTCTTTCCCCGACATGTCTGTGAAACTTGTTCACGCACCCACACGAACGGCAACGCGACCTGTTCGTGTGCACTTTTGCTGTCGTTGTTCTTTATATCCAAAGAATGTGTTTCATTTTACTGCACTGCAAAGTCACTTTCGGCTTGTGCCGTCATAGGTCGCCACAGCGAGTCACTTGCATGATCGGTTTGGCACTGTTCTAACACCGGATGGCCTTACTGATACAAGGCAGCACGTACTACCAGTGCAGCCCCTTCATTTTACTCCATATTATATTAAATCTCGCTACTTATCTACCCAGCTGAATCGCAGGAAAACTCTGGTACAAATGCTTGCATTAGCTCTTTGGGAAAGAAACCATTTTTGTCAACTTGTCATTGGAAATCACTGAATTTCTTCCTCCAATTTATTTTTAAATGAAATATAAAGATGGTCACACAAAAGTCTGAAAGGAAAATAATAAATACATACATTTTAAAAGTGTAAACAAAATGTTGGTGCTAGCTCTTTAGGCAGAGAACCACTGCTCACTTAAGTAGGTGTTCAAAATGGATGGCACACAGTAGCAGTACAACCAGGAGTTTTTTTTTACTGTAGCGTATTATAAATGTTACCATCTAACCAAATCGCTTGAGAAAACGCTCTGACAAATTTGTGTTAGCTTCATAGCCAACTTGAGTTGACACAGCACAAAGGTAGTGAAACCACTTAATTTCTCCCAACAAATAACGAATTGTAATGATGGTAACGCAAAAGTCTGAACACGTCACAAAAATGGATGCTGCACTGAAGTAGTAGAACGTACCTGCGCAGTATTTTAGATGCCAGTACTGTTATTCGGTTAACATAGCACAGTAAAAAGTTGTTAGAGTCTAACCAGTTTTGTCATTATAGTTATAATGACACAACAGTACAACAGACATTTATATAAACACATTTTAATTCGTACTTCACTATCATCAACACTGAATTGTCCTCCAGCTTTATAGTGAAGCATTGCAGCTTCTATTTCAACCAAACACGATTCATCCATGCACTGATTGTCTTTTAATGAGTGTCTGAGAGTTGAGAGTTGTCAAATGTGACATGTAGAATTGATATATCTTTTCCCTTATAAATTCACATTGAAAGGCATAACAGTATGATGGAATACAATGAAATAATTCAACAGTTACTCTTAATGTTAATTCTTCAAACAAGGCGAAGGCTACCTGCCTGATGTCAGTGTCAGCACACTACAATTATTACCATAGTAACGCCACCTCTGCGGCCATTCACAGTGTGTTTATTTGGTTAAAGCAATTAGCCGCTGCGATTGGCTGTACAAACATAATTGCAAGCTAATCTTTTTGCTTGGAGGGTTTGCGCTTTTTTTCTTCGTGGGTAACCTTAGAAACCTTGGTGATGAAAACACAACGCCTACAAACATCGTTAATTTAGTTATGCCTATCATCCATCCGTCTTGGGACATAGTCCACCAACAAGATTCCTCCAGCTCGGCTGGTCCTGTGCCAGCCTGTCCACCTCCCTCCGGGTATTGCCTAACCTCCGGAAATTAGCCTCTAGGTCCTGTCGCCAGGTATTTGTTAGACAGCCCTGATTCCTTTTGCCCTGTGGGTGTTTTGGGTTGGTTTACGGAGAGTGTGTCCAAGTGAGCGCCAGCGTCTCTGCATTATTTCCTGTCCTATAGGCTTCTGATTTGTCCTTTCCCATAACTTCTGGCTGCTGATCTAGATATCTAGATAATGTATTCTTCGTATACTTTGTAAGCAAAAGTGTATGAATGTCTGGATTTTTCTTGTGATGATTATGGTGGTTCTCTCATATTTCAGCATTATACAGTTGTTGAAGATCAATGTCTTTCATCTGAGAGATGTGGGTTTTTCCATTGCCTTGGTTTTCACTTGCTATCTATAGTATCTGGCTTGGTCTTGTCCTTGAATTAGTCTTACATTGCCTCAGTCTTAGTCTCGATTGGGTTTGGTCTCGGTCTTGACTCGGTCTTACATTTCCTCGGTATTGGTCTTGTCTTGCTCTCGATCGGGCTTGGTCTTGGTCTCCATCTGCTTTGGTCTTCTCTTGAATTGGACACGATCTGCTGCGGTCTTGTTCATGGTTTGGTCCCACATTATCTCAGTCTTGGACTTGACTCGTCTTGATCTGCCTCTGCCTTAGTCCTGGTGTTGACAATTTGAGTCTTTGATCAACCCAACAAATATATTTTTGGAATGTCGCGAAAACACACGCAAGTACTGGGAGAACATGCAAACTCCATACAGGGAAGGCAGAGTCAAGTTTGAAACCCATAACCTCACTAGTCCACCATGCTGCTCATGTATTTATCCTTTCAAGCAAAAACTTTCCAGCACATCCAAGCATGTCCAGCAGCTCAAGATGATAACCGAACATATTTTTTCTTTCTCTCCACATGGGGCGATTTGGACTTTTACGGTGAATCGATTGTCAAATCCCGTCATAATGGAGCAGGGTAAGTGAGCTGACTTGGGTGGGCCAAAACATGTCAATGTGAAACGTGAGGTGTCCTCCCGCCCGGGCCGGCTAGACGAGTGCAACACGTGGCGCAGCGGCAGTGCTCCAAAGTGTCACCCCGAGATGACAGTCATATTCCATTACGGCTATCAGTCAATATCTTCTCGCAGAGCAAATTACAGCGTTTCAGCACAATTTAAAGTGACAAAAGGGAAGAAAACTGTTGATAACAAAAAGAAAAGAACGTTTGTGACATCTTCATTGAGATGAATTTGCAAATTAATCATGATTTTTAAACCTAAATTCACACTATAGAAGGAATAAAAGGGAGTTGGGTGGGAATATTCTGGAAAATAGACATGTTTTGTGTTGCGAGTAACATGCTGTGACATATTGAAGGACCAATTACTTTGCTTTAAAAACACTTTGCCATAGAAAGTGAAAGCCAGTGACAAAATCCATCCAATTCTAGTGGTTTGCAAGCGGCCAGGATGTATTGGAGCTCTATGGGGGACGCCGATGGAGCTGCTGGGCACGCGAGCAAAATTTCTGGCTCCATCTCATTTTCCCCCTGCGCCGAGAGCCTCTGGCGCGGGCCGGCGATTGCCAGGCACCTCCTGAGGGGACTCTATCAGAGCCAGTCAAGCCTGAAATCAATCACTCACAGCCATCAAAGCTGCCGGCCTCTCACCGCTATTGTGACGGGCCATCTGGGCCTCAGCAAAAAAATACAAAATAAAAAAGTCTGCATTTATCTCTTATATGAGACCATGAAAAGTTTAGCACATTCAAACTATACGTATGTTTATTTTTGGACCTTTAGGGATAAAAAGGTTTTTCTTTCAAATATTTACTATAATTATGACTTCACCGAGGTTAGTGATAGACTGTACCGATTTACAAACAAATTTGTTGTATATCGAGGAGCCCCTGTATATGTTTTGAGTGAAAGTTGTTTTCAACAGACGGTAAGGAAAAGTTAAAAGCTTCAACAGATAAATGAGCGACACAAACACCAAGGGTTCCTTAAATCCTGCCTTCCTGCCTCGTGATTGCTCAGCATTTCAGTCACTACTGATTTCGAAAGGTGTGTTGCCCCTTGGACAAAACTACTGTATATAGTTTACAGGGAGTCTTTAGTAATTCTCAATAATTCTTATAATTCTGTTAAAGTACTTGCCTACCTTTATGATTGTCGGTTCTTGTTTCTATCAGCCTTTGGTTTGCAGTAGTATGCTTTTCCCCACCTATTGGTCTATTCTGAATTCTGCCTGGCAACAAGTGGCCATGCAAAGTTTCTGTGAGCAAGAACAAGCTCACCACCCTCCAAACAAGCAACGGTATGTTTGTGTGTGAGTGTTTACTGTATTTTTGCTCCAAGAACTGCTTCTGTGCACTTGGTCAGTGGTAACTCTGCACTTGACAAATATACAGTTATATTCCATTGGAGTCATTTGTGACTGTCTGTTTCTTTTCCTGTCCTGGCTCGTCAGCCTCTGGTTTGACATTTTATCTCAGTGGACTATGGGGCGTTTACAATTGTGCCTTGTAGATTCTGCCCAGCAACAAGTGGCTGTGCAAACATGAGTCACGAGCAGGAACAAGAATCTGTCGTCTGTTGAGCTACATTGCTGCACCTGTTATTTCAGGTGAATGTTTTTTTTTTCTTTGTTAGATTTTTGAAGACATATATGAATATACTTAAATTGTGTTTTTACAACGTATTAGGGCCCTCTTAGAATTGTTAGACAGCCCTATGATTCTTTCAACGAATGAATAGACATTTTGTAGACCTCAAGTTTTGAAAACACGTGTATCCTGATGAAAATTTATTTTAGGGGTCTTGAACATGACCTCCCAAAATGATATAAAGATAAAATAAATACTCAGTAGCGCCCCCTGCAAAGTTAGATTATTTTTTTTGCCCGACACAGATTGGCCATTTGGGTTTGAAGCAGCCATTTTTGTTGAATTCCAAGGCTCATACTGGAGAACTTGTCCAAATGAGCCCCAACTGGAAGCAGCTATCCCAGACAAATTGGCAATTTGAAATTGCCAAGCTTTTTTTTTTTTTTTTTTTTTTTCTCCTTTTCATCTACTCCACATTGTTGTTGTTGGCGCGTGGTGTCACATGATCATTTCGAAACTGTTCCATTTGCCATGTTGCATTTTATTTGTCAAGAAACGAAAGTTGTAATCTTTACGATAACAAAGATGTATTTTATTTGATGTTATTTTCGAGATATGTCGTACTATGTATTTTTTTTTAGAAAAAGGTTACATATTTTCAAGATTCACGATTTGAAAATTTCAACCTGTCCAGTGAAATTCTTTGCTGTCCACATGGATGCCAACATAATATAAGACCTTAAAAAAAATTGAAAAGATAATCATACAAAGCTGATATTGAAGTCAAAGTTTATATAGTGAAGAAAGCCATATATTGCCAGTGACTTTAATTCTGGAAAACACACCTTTATTCTCTATAAAACAACAAAAAAGCAAAACAAACAAAAAAACAGTACTATATTCTCAAAAAAGTACCTTTCTCGACATGACTCTCCTGCATGCATTGCATTCTCTGTTTCAAACCAGCTCCCCCAGCACCCCCCGCATGTGGAGACCTTTCTCCTTTTGGCCCCATCTCCGCAGTGCAAGCGGATCAGCCAGACGAGCGGTACATCGTAGAGCACCAAACTGTCGGCTGCCATTGGAGGGCAGTAGAGCACCAGCACATCGCTAATGTGAACACCACAGGGTTAGCACGAACAGAGTGATGCTCGGGTTGGGGAAATGTGCACTGGTCAAGTCAGTTTTGGACTTAGAGTGGACCAAAACCAAAGTGCAGTTTGCATGTTTTCAATATAAGCATAAGCCCCCACATTTTTTTAGTATACTTAGTATGAATGGAATAGTGATCTTCAACTAATTGTGTGGACAACTCAGTGCAAAAGCAAGCATTATTGATTGATTGATTGATTGATTATTTTGCAACACTACCTTAAGAGGTTTTCTGCACATCGCACCCAATCAATTTGAGGTCACCAAAATTTGCCCTGATATTTCAAAAGTGCACATTAGCTCACAATTAACTAATTGTGAGCTAATGTGTACTTTTTGGCCAGAATACAGAATTCATACTCATGAATTTTGATAGTGATTCTGTTTCCATTTTAAGGTAATGAGCGTTAAACCTTTAGGATTTCTATGTAGTTTTATACATTTTTAGTCTCTGTTCCCACAGATCACATTTTCCACGTATTCATATTTATGAGATTGCCTGTACTTTAGTATGGTGTTTAATGATAATTTTTTTTTTAAGAAAACATCAATGAGTTTACAATTATAGGGGATGGTAGTATTTTACAATTGACGTGTACATCAACTCACAACAATCCCAGCCAGGAAACGTCCATTTTATCCAGACCGCACATTTGTGTTTTCCTGTGTCTCCATTAACTTCCATATTTCCTTTTAGATGATGGTGGTGGGTTTGGGTTTTGTGGGTGGGTGGGTGGGGGAGTTGCAGTGGGATGCCCCGGTCGGTCCCGTGTGCAATGTCCTCGAGCTGGGTCTGGTTCTTTTTTTTTTTTTTTTCCCTCTTCCTTTTTCTGTGTAAACAAAAACTCCTCGCTGTGAAGAGCTCCCATAGTTAAGAATTCCACTTAGAGAGAGCAATATGGCAGCATTCATGTTTTCTTTTCCTGAACGCTTTAAAGTCGCTCCATGTTGCTCTAAATGTAGCCTCAATGCCCAATTGGCCAAGCGCATGTACGGACAATAAACCATACAACTTGGAGTCACTAACTGATGTTTATCCAACCCAAACATCTGTTCATATACAGTGGTTTAAATCCATTTAGTTGTTATGCATTGATGTGGTACTAAGAAGATATGATGAAAATAAATGTGGACGTCGTTTTTGTTTTTTTTAATGTTATGTTACATACACTCACCTGTCCCTTTATTGGGTACAACTGCTTAGTGAGATCCAATTTGTAACAAATTTGACAATGTTTATAATTGTAGATGTAGTTGAAAGATGGTTTCTAATATATATATTTAGGTGATTTGGAGACCATGTGATGCAACGTCATTTTATGCCACTGAAATCTGTTACCATCATAACAAACATGTTTAAATGTAGCATTATTCATTCATTCATCTTCCGTTCCGCTTATCCTCACGCAGGTCGTGGGCGTGCCTGAGTCTATCCCAGCTATCTTTGGGCGAGAGGTGGGGTACACCCTGAACTAGTCACCAGCCAATCGCAGGGTATAAATTTGGCATTAATACCTTTATAAAAGTGTCAGTCAAAACTGAACAGTATTTCTTCAATTAGATAGGACAGCTGTATGTAATGTTTTGGCTGTTTTTGTAAGATCACATCCAACAGTTAGTTGAGTCATAGACTTATACAAAGCGCCCTAAAATAATTATTTTTGTGGTCTTATAACAATTCTATAGCCAATTCTCGTTCATATTATCTCAAATTTCATGTGACCTATAATAACGAGCTAAGTTTAAAGGATACATATTGTCTTCCCAATTTAAAACAGTTAACAGTCTAAATACATTTCTGTGACGTTTTCATGAAAAAAATATTCCAAAGATCAAAAAGGATATCACATTTTAGACGCTGTTGGAATATGTTGTTAGAATTTTGATAAATACGTCTATTAGTTTATTTTTCAGGATGAAGCCTATTTCATTTTATTCGGCTAGGACGTGATTACTCAGATATTTGTCTTTCATATGATAAGATTGATAAAATGAGATCGGAGGTATTGTATTTATTACTTGAAAGCCATGGCAGATAAACCACAAACTCTGCAGGATGACTGTGGCGTTTTCTATAGAGGAACAAAAAACAAAACAAAAAGAAACGCTGCAACCGTGTTTACAAGTGCCCGAGGGCGAAACGGGACCTTTTATTTCCCTCCCGCTAATTGTTTGATTTCCTGTTGCCGCTGGAGAGCTGAGTGTAGAGAGTGGAGGGGGGGATTGTGGTGTTGGGGGGGGTGAAGAAGGCCTGGCTTCACTCGATTTTGTCGGAAGTGGCACGATGGCTCCAGGCAAGCTTCTCTCCAGAGCTTTGTACAAATACCAAACGGTGACATCTGACGTTGTCTGTCTGCATTTCCTTTTTTTTTTATCGTCCCCTTGTCCCGACCCCCAACCCCCCTCCGCCATATACCGAGCAGCACCTGTGGTTGTTTGAGTCCTCATCCTTGCTCCCACCCTCATGAGCATGACAAGATAAATTGTCCTAAAGGTGCACACTCGAGTTTGATATTTACACAAATCCAAATCCTTACGTGGTCAACAGCTAGCTTGGTCGAGCTACCGACGCCGTGATTGTGTCATGAAACGGAACGATGGTAATTTACGTGGGTTACACGAATACCGACAAATCTGAGCATTTTTCCTCATTATATTGTGGTGTATGGTGTAATATTGATCAGATTATCCTGAGTAATTAAGATGTGGTGTCGAGTGTCTTAAGATGTGAAACGGAACAATAACCAAACAGGATGGAACCTTAAGATCACGCTGTTGCCGGGTACACTACCGATATCGTAATGTGTGGTGTGCTGTGTTGGTCATCTCAAATACACCAGACATGATAAGTGTAGTAAGGACACACATTGCGTGTTTTTCTCGTCTTGTGGGGTCTCTCACATGAAGAAAAACAGTTAAGATGTTAAAAATTGGTATGTTTGTACCCTGCATTACTCCAGCGGGCGGTAATATTTCTCGTTTGTAAGCTGCCGTCGAGGGAGATGACATTTTTACGACGAGCAGCACTGGTCAACAAGCCAGAATGCGGCCAAGCGTGGACTGTACCCCCTGGTCGTGGCCTGCCGAGTCGAGCGATGCGTTACCACCGAACGTTCTGCAGGATTGCAGCGCCGCATATAGCGCGGTGGATTCGCCTACCACTGCTTCGTCACACAGGGCTATTCTCATGCAAATCTATGTTAATCAGGACTCGGGAAGATTGTTTTAATCGGATTGCTGCTCATTGTTTTGTTTTCCTTCCAAAAAAATTTTTTTTTTTTTAAAAAGTGGCGCTGTCAGGTGGCAATAAGCCAGTAATTCCTCCCTGAGCTTTTTTTGACGTTTGCACAATCCCGCCAGGCAAACAGACTCTCTGCAGGGACCTCTGCGGTGACCGATTCTTTTGGCGGCTTCACTTCTGAACCTGGGGTAATGAGAATAAAAGCTGCATGGTAACCATAGAAACTTTAAAACAGGACCAAGTGAAAAAAATGTATAACTTTCCTGCCATCAAAATTGAACTGCTGTGTTCCTCGTGATACATCAAATAAAGTTGCGTTTAAGTATCCTTTAGGCTCATTTATGCTCCCATTGCATGTTGAACAGTCACTGCCCATATATTGTACTTCCATGTTTCCATGAACATCAAGCAAATAATCCGCCAGAAGGAACTGCTCTGAATCCAAATTTTCCCCGAATTCTGTACGAAGTTGGTATATTCTCCCCGTGCTTGCGTGGGTTGTCTCTGGGTACTCCGCCTTCCTGTTACATTCTATTGATTGACTCTAAAGTGTGGCATGGTTATTTGTCTATACGTGCCCTGTGATTGACTGCCGACCAGTCAAGGATGTACCCCACCTGTTGCCCAAAAGTCAGCTGGGATAGGCTACAGCTCATCTGAGACCCTAATGAGAACAAGTGCTATGGAGCACTACAGCAAGCACTACATGAAGCTCCTCAACTCACTTCGACATGGTTCCTTGACACCAATATGCCTCAAGGTGGCGTCAAAACAATACTTAGTGTATTTTGTAATACCTTTACCTATGTTTAAAGCATGTGGGAGAGGTAAAACTATCCTTCCATCCATCCATCCATCCATCCATTTTCTGAGCCGCTTCTCCTCACTAGGGTCGCGGGCGTGCTGGAGCCTATCCCGGCTATTATCGGGCAGGAGGCGGGGTACACCCTGAACTGGTTGCCAGCCAATCGCAGGGCACATACAAACAAACAACCATTCGCACTCACATTCACACCTACGGGCAATTTAGAGTTGTCAATCAACCTACCATGCATCTTTTTGGGATGTGGGAGGAAACCGGAGTGCCCGGAGAAAACCCACGCAGGCATGGGGAGAACATGCAAACTCCAGACAGGCGGGGCCGGGAATTGAACCCCGCTCCTCAGAACTGTGAGGCAGACGGTCTAACCAGCTGCCGACCGTGCCGTCAGAGGTAAAACTATACAAAATAAATTAGATGATCTCTTTGTAAAGTGGATTTTCACCTATAGCACGTGGGCCTGGAATGTACCCCCTCAATAAAGGGACGTTCATTGTACAGCAAGTGTGATTGAGACGAGGCAAATGACAGCGGCGACGCAGTGACTGTCTTGTGGCACATCTCCTCGGGTGTTGTGTGACGGATGCCCCCGTCAGTGCCAGCACATTTCTGCCTGCCAGCGGGCCTTTAATCCCTCCTAATGGGGGTTGTCATCTCAGCGCTAATTTAAATGCTCCAACCACGAGGCTCCCCCACCTGGCCCCAGATAATCCCAGCACGAAAGGGCCTCCTTCCCCACAGCTAGCCGCCTCGGTTTTTGGGGGGCCCGGGGGCCCGGGCGCCCTCGCCACCCTCCTGCACGACAACAGCATCTTTCAATCATCGCTCCCTGATTGTATTAATCTTATCTGTGTTTAATTACATTTTTTAAGATTATTGCGGCATGCCATCTTTGCACGCTGTGGGGGCCACAGAGGGCTGCTCATTTCGCATGCATTTTCATTTGAGCGTAAATCCCCATCAAAGAGCGCCAGAAATTATAGGGGAGCAATTTTACACGCTTGGGGGAGTTTGTAAACTACAACCTACAACCTCAAGTTACGGTGGTTATATTGTTGTTAGACATTTCTAAAATGGTCAACTAAATTTCACAGACAGAACATTTAATACCAAATAAGACAACGCTTCTCAACTGGCTTCACCCTGGGACCTACACTTTCACATCGTCATTAAGTTTAATCGAAGAAATAAACTAGGATATGTCTTTCTTCCAAAGCGGATGTATGCTCTCTTGTTAAAATAAATAGACATGCATATGTAAAGTTCTGTTCCATCCATACATCTAATATTCTATCACGTATCCCGTTCAGGGTCAAGTGTTAGCTGTAGCCGATGCCAGTTGACTCTGGGTGAGAGGGAGTAAAGTAAATTTTCGTGACTGTATTAAAAAAATGACAATACCATTTTAAAAGGTTAAAAAAAAAAAAGTTGAGAACCACTGCAGTAAGGCCTTCATTCATGAGTGTCGTACACAATTACATTTTTCATTCTGCATTTCAAATTTGCATCATTTGATAGCTATTATTCTCTGGCCAAATTACTTGCACTTTTGAGGGCTTTCACATTCTCAATTAAAATGTGTATACAAATTAAACATGACATTTGGTAGGCATGTCCATCATGAGTAGACCCATAAAAACGTCTGAAGGACCCATGCACCAAAAGACACTGTTTGAAGTAGCCATATTAGGGTTTAATATTTGCCATTTCCCAGAACTACTCTGAGAGATTTTTGTCTGAATGCTAGCAAATCTAACAACATGAAACATTAGGCATGTCAATCATGAGTTGACCCACAAAAAAGTCTGAAGAACCCATGCCCGAAAATCACATGAAAGTCTGGAATTTTGGTTTGAAGGAGTTACTTCAACCAGGAGTTAAGTTTTAACAAGCAGTAAGCACGCAGAGCCTCTTATTTGGAGAACTTTGCGAGCGAGAGTCTTCTTCTTTTCATTTCCTCAAAGTGATGTTATACGATAGTTTCCCATTTCTTGACGGTGAGAGAGTAAGAACGGGCACTAAGGAATAGTTTTAAAAAGTGTATTTTAAGAAGTTCAAGTGTGTTTTAATATCTATAAATGTATTTAAACAAGGTGGGAGGGGTAAACTATGCCAAAAGAAAACAAAAAAAGTTTTTTATGGTCAATTCGGATTTTCACAGGTCTGGAACGTTTCCCGGTGATGAATGTGGATTCATTGTATATGCAATAGCTACCCTCTTTCTTTTTCTGTATTTTTGCCATGATTGAGCTGGTTGCAGCTTTAATTAGATTTTCTTTCTTAATTTTTAATTTTATTTTTGTTCTTTCTTTTGTTGCCACAATTAGAGAGGATGTCGAGGATTGCGTTTAATTAACCCGGGCTCTTTCGCTACCTCACGATTTCCATCAGCATTCACCGTGTAACGAGCACAAGGCGCTTCCACATCTGCATCATCACCAGCTCGCCAGGCCTAACGAAGCGACGGATGCTCGAGAGTGATTGCAATCAGGGCGACGCTTTCGTCACGCGAGTAAACAAATCAAGCGGTCCGCTCGGGTCGAGTCGAGTGTTTGTTTGATTGCGAACTCCTCCTTTCTCCCGGGCGCTGACCTGCCGGGCTGCGAAGCACCTCGGCTAAATCTCGAAATGCCTCGATACCTAGCGTCTTGACAAAGAGACAAAATTCTTCAACAATACTGTGTGCCACACATCATTTACATCCAGCAGCAGTGACATTCGCCTGTACCGGTGTTTTAAGGCATTTAGCAACCAGCAGGTATAGAAAGCCATTGAAGCACTTATTTTTTAGTTTTGCACAGTAGAATAAGTAGGAATGACTAGGGCACAATAGCAGAAGAAATAGATGTTACGAATGAGGCAAAACTGTGTACTACTTGACATGCATGCTACTAGTACCACTCGATGTTAGCAGAATTCTCTATAGTAGTATCAGTAGTTCTACTAATGCGCAGAAATTCATATAGTAGTGGAAAGCAGTAGTGGGGGGGAAAAATTTCACTAAAAAGACGCTTGTTTTACTTTGTACTATAGATATTTTGTCGTTTACTCGAGTAATCACTTACTAACATGCATTTTATTCTCATTTATGAGGGCTTGGACGTCTAACCCTAAACTGCATATGTTGGTGCTGAGTGGATGGTATAATCTCTGTACCGAATTTGAGACAACAAAATCATCCCTCCATCCATTTTCTGAACAGCTTATCCTCACTAGTGTCGCAAGTGCCCTTGTGCCTATGTCAGCTGCCTCCTGACGAGAGGCGGGGTACACCCGGAACTGGTCGCCAGCCAATCAGCCTTTGCTAAATGGTTAGCATTCACAATTACCATTGGCGCGCTAGCAATTACCATTTTAGGTTAAAAAAGACAACAACAAAAAACATTCAGCTCCCTCATACATCTTGTTATATGTATATTATACATCGAATAGTGTATTAAAAATCACTTTTTCATTGGTCCAACAGTGCATCCCTTTGAAGCAAATTTCCGTACGGTAAACATGGACAGTGGCCAAATGGTTCTGGACAGGGCAAATATGTTTTTATCCATATTTTCTATTGCCTCGAGATAGAAATTTTAGCGTCGACTCAGCAGACTGAGATGATTTTTTAAACTATTTTATTCACAGCCCTACAAAGAGCGCACTAGTACATGGAAAGTTCTGCGCACTAGTAAGATATTGAATAAATGCTCACACTGCTTTCCATAAGCCGGACCATCAGGAACACTTCCAGTTGGTAGTTCTCCCGCTTTGTACAAGGCTTTGTTTCCAACTATCCAGCAGCTCCGCTTTTGCCTGACAGGAGGCCGTAAAGGTGATTATTATTACTTTTTTTTATTTTTTGTATTTTTTTACAGGGGGGGATAAAAAAAAAAAAGATTTGATGTTCAAAGGTTGCATCACCTGAATAGCGTCCACGCCGTGTGAGGCAACATCACACAGGATTACACGCGCGTTATTGTTAAGACTTCAAGTAGCTCTGTAAAATAAATGTGACGGTGAGCTAGCCTCATTTGAATAAAGTCTGGAGTGCGAGACAGATAGAAGGATTTTTGGGGCAAAAGAGGGGGGTGGTGTTCCAGAAGGGACAAAGGAATGAGTCTTGGCACCACATGAAAATGATCGTTTGACTTCAAATGTCGCCGTTTGATCAGTAAGCAGAAGCCGTCTCAACCGTGCCGCTCGCATTTGATCCGTACACGTGTGTTTTCTTGTTGAGTGGACGTCCAATCAAAAGTAAAACGGCGGCGTTGTCGGGGAGCTTCGCTCGCCGCGGCCAAGGCCGAGTTTTTTCGGCGTTAATGAGCAAAAAAAAAAAAAAAAAAAAGTCGTTTTGGAGTATTCAAGCATTTCGCCACGACACATTAGCATGTCTCCATAAGCACAGGCGAGAGAGAGAGAGTCCGTGTTTGACGCCGGCAGAAGACGCCTCTTCAACAAAGCATTACTGATAAAAGGATTAACTAATTTAATTAACAGACTAAAGTACTTTATAACTGTTAATTACGTGCTTCCCTTTGCCGCTCCGGGCCTCTAGCACCCTTTGTTTGAATGCTCCTTGTCTGGCCTAATTGACCTCTGGGGAGCTTTTGGTGTGTGCATCGGGGGGCGGGGCCTAACACCATCCAGCGGCATGTATAAACAAATGTATC
Organism: Phycodurus eques; assembly: GCF_024500275.1. NCBI lineage: Eukaryota > Metazoa > Chordata > Actinopteri > Syngnathiformes > Syngnathidae > Phycodurus > Phycodurus eques. Next base: position 6,579,638 of record NC_084545.1, read on the forward strand.
TTGGGCGACGTGCGACTGGAGAGAGTGAATTCTTATCGCAGTGACCTTTGGTGGCGTCTGCATTTTGGAATCTTTTTTAGATGCCTGAACACATTTCCATCTTGAGATGAAACTTCATCAATTTATTGATAATATAAAAATAAATACAATCCCAGATACACACACACACACCAAAAGCATTGCAAAACCTCTTATTTTGAATGTGAAAAATATATACACGTTTTGCAAATTGTAAGCAGGAGCAAACATCCCACATAATGTTCTTAAATAACTAAAACAATAGTGGTGTATTTAATCTGCAGCAAACATTAGGGTGTCTTTCTCCCTGCGTTCACTGCAGACAAGGTTATTATCCAAAAAAAGCACAAAAAAATATTGCTATCACTTGGGCTGCCGTAGATCTTGTTTTGTAATGTAACATGTACATCTTCGTACCTCTTCTTTGCTGTTTGACGTGCGTCGTCTTTCGCACACCTGATGGGGAAGCAGAAAGACATCTGCTGATATTTTCAGTGCTGCGAAATATGGTCGTAGCAGTATTTGTAATTAATCTTTCAGGTGTCTTTTTTTTGCTATTGCGGCACACACCAGATGTGAGGAGACGAAATAAAACTTTAAAAAAAAAAAAAAAAAGCTAAATACAGTAGTAATGATAATTAAAATTAGAAACTGTTATAATAAGTTGCTGTTTCCGTCCTTTTCCTCTGCTTCTTGTCCATTGTTTTTTTCAGTTGCAGCACATAATGGATGCGAGAAGCCGAAAACTACTTTTATTCCTCTCAAAGATGCAAAATGCAGTAATAACAATAATTACAAATTCAAATGGTAACACTAAGTTACATTTCCTGTCTTCTTCTTCTTCTTTTCTGAGTTACTATTTCTATCCTCTTCATCTTCTCCGTTTGATGTTGGGAGAAGCCAAAAGACAACTCATACCTCAGAGACGCTAAATACGATGAAAACTATCATTACAATTGGGGAAAAAAAAAGTAATACTAACTTAACTCTTCTTTTTTTTCTTTGTTTCTTTTCTGTTTTCAAGAAGCCAAAAGACAACTACAACTCTCCGAGATCCTAAATACGGTATTTAGGATGATCAAAATTGAAAACTATAATACTAAGTTACCATTGCCAGCCTCTGCTTGTTCTCTTTCTCTGTTTGCTGTTGGGAGAAGCCAAAAGACAACTACTACTCGTTACTACTGCATTTTGAAAAGGGAATAATTGATCTTATCCCGTGATGGGATACAGTGACATCTGACCGCAGTTATCTTTGGTGTGGCTACTTTCTCTGCATTTGGGAATCTGGACTACATCCCTAAAAACATGCACATGTTTTGATATTTTTTAAATTCTAAACCGTTTAAAACGGTAATGCTAAATTACCATTTCCATCCTCTACCTCTTTTCTTTTCTTTTTTTTTTTGCGCTATTGTGGTGGGATTAGAGTAGCCAAAAGGCAACTACTAACACTAGAAACGGTAGTCACGATGATACATGATACATACTTTAATATTGTTATTATTTTTACATGAAACCTTTTCAAACAGGGCCAATTTCATCTTTGGAGTTGTTGGCGTAAAAGTTTGCCATCGGTTTTGCTGTGGGAGCGTGTGCATGTGTACACCATTCATCAAGCATGTCAGCGGGCATTATAGGGCTTTGAAGTAAACCGTTGAAGGTTTGTTTTCTTTCTTCGAGACTTTTTCATGCCACCACACCGAGGCCGAGGACGGCGACTCTTTTATCCCGGACGGTGTCTCCTCCGACGCGTGGCCAATCACATTATTAACCTCCCAAGGCCGCAGTCAAAAGGCTTGATATATGCGATCCCGTCTCCCATCCATTCCCCCGTCTGAACCCGCTCCATTTTCTTGTAACCCCTTCTCTCCCCTCCAATGGGTCGGTGGGGTCCAACGAAGTCCTAATGATCCCTCGGACAAGCGATCCATCAGTTGGCAATTACAACATCTGTCGCGACGACAAAGATGACTCTCTTTCGGGGGGGGGACTTTGCCACAATTATGTCTGAGTTTGGGTTGGGTTGATGGCAGGGGCGGGGGGCCTCTGGGAGGGCGGTAAAAAGGGGCCGCTCCACAACACAGATAGACATGTTGACAGCAAACACAAACATAGCAAAACAAATGGTTCACGCCTACCTCTTTAGATTGCCATTCAAACGCACTCCACAACTCTGTGAACAGCGCTCTATCTTCTATAGAGGGAAGAACTTACCAGCTGCCATCGTCTCTCCTCGCCTATAAATAGGAGCTTTCACTCGGGGACAATGAGAGGGCTCCTCCTTTCTCCAGGCCGCCACGTTTTCATTTCAACAGCCATAGATCAATGGTGAACAACACTCTCAAAAGTGATAGGGGCTTACACTGCAGAAAACAGAAGAAAAAGACAAAAGAGAGCTATTTTTTTAAGTAATGAAAGGAATATTTTATTTAATTGAAGCAAAGTTATCTGTCAATAGAAAAGAAGATTTTTCTTAAAACAAGTAAACATACAGTTGCTAGCCTTTAAAAAAAATAAACCTACCTCCAATTCAGAATCAGAATCAACTGTATTGGCCAAGTATGTACAAGACACACAAGGAATTTGTCTGTTATTTATTAAGCTGCATTTTTAACCAATAATAAAATCTCAATAACGAAAATTAGGCTCGTCTGAATTTATGAAGCCTGCTCCGATGAGAGAGGAAACGTCTTCTAAGACGACTAGAACGGTCCTCTTGTGATCGATTCAATGGCCTAAGAACGAAATGATGATGAATGAGGATATTCACAGGAAACTTTTAAGCACCATACTTTTGCATTTAATATTTTAGAACAGTTTGTTTTCAAACATTTGTAAGGTACAATTGTTATTTAACTTCTAAGTGCAGTACATTTTAATTGAATCATTACTTAAGTATAATTTTTTTGTGTTAATGTTCAATCTAGGAGTAATTTTACAGTGGCTTGCAATAATATTAAAAGCTAAGTCATTACTTTAGGTGGCACTTGGTGTGAAAAAGTTTGAGAACCACTGGCGTTGACCGTTTAACAAGCCCTCCAAATGGTGAGTCAGCAAAAAACGACAACTTGGGCATGAGGCATATCGCAGTCGGCCGAGTTTCAACACCCGTCTCAGGTGGATATATTTTCAGACGACGCCTTTCACGCCGTCTTTTCGTCCTTTCACCCAGTGGGAGGAAGGTGTGGAACTTTCCGCCCCCACTTTAAGTGTAGCACTGGATAGATGGCATGACATCACGGGCCAAGATGGCAGCACAATACAAAGGTCACACGGCCCATTGATCTGTGGGGGTGCGGGGAGTGCCCCGGATAGCAACTCCCCTGTATTATGTTCACAACGCACGCGAGGTCTTACGCACACTGCGCCATAGAAACAGACCACAAATGCAGCCTTGTTGTCTACCCATTCACGGGCCCGCAATCAGTGGATTTACACTTTGATGTGGAGCCGGGGAATAAAGCCCTTTTCGAGCACTGACCTTTATCGACTGACGGATTAAAATCCATAGACCTCGCTCTCCCTCTCTCGAGCGCTCGAGCTCTCGAGCTCTTTCTCTCAAAAACTACATATCTAAGTTACAGTCCTTCTCGCTCTTGCCACTGAGGCATTTCTAAAGCCAGTCTTTTTTTTTCAGTTTTTTCCCCTCGCTCCACCCTCCTGCTCTCTGATCTCACCCCGACTTTTGTGCCTGACTGCTAGCGCAGAACATTTTTCTCGACAGGAAACGGCGTTATTGTGCCCTGCCTGCAAATGTGCAGATAGCTAACAGTTGTCAAGCAAAGTTTTCCCACTTCGTACAAACAGTATTCACATTCACAGGCATCCATTCTCTCTTCAGTGTAGAAACAATTAGAGCAGCTATAGTTCAGTTGCTGACAGTCTACTTCTTACCCAAAGCTATTTTTCACTCTCTGTTGAAGTTGACTTTAAACTGACACAATACAGTACCATACACGCATCAAATTCAAAATGAGTAAATATTTACAAAAACAATTAACTTCATCAGTTTGAACTTTAAATGTCTATGTTGATCTGCAAATCCTTGTATTCTCTTTATTTACATTTCACACAACGTCCCAACTTCATTGGAATTGGGGTTTGTACACCGTCCCCGATGCCCACTTGAACACGTCTCTTTCGTCTGCTGTTTTCCCTGAGGTGCCATCTTGAAGAAAATAAACAAGGTCCATCGCTTCTCGACCCGAATGCTTCGTCAGAGATGCACGCCACCTTACAAGAACACTTGACAGCCCAAGTAGTGTCACGCCAAAACTGGCAGCCTGTATGCAGTGGAGCATTTTAATCATCTCAAATCCACTTTATGCAGCTGGTGCTTTAGGGAAGGCCCACCTGAGAATTGTGAGGCCGCCCGCTGTGAGTCAACCATCAGCATTAGAGAACATTACCACTGTGCAGGCAAAAAACAACAACAACAACAAAAAAACACTCAGGCTATTTCCCCGTAGAAAATGTCAATGCTACAAGCCTTTCCCAGAGCTCTTCTAAGTGCAATGAGACTTCGAGTCTTCGTTTACATCCGCCGCCATCGGCCCAAAAGACCTATTTGACCCGCTGCTACGCCGCTTCCATTCGAGTAATTACTCCCCTGTTAGCGCCAGCTTCTGTTAAAGAGTCGTTAATTTGTTCACTAAACAATCGGGGTTTTTTTAGCACTCAAAGAGTTGAGACAGCTTCGGAGCACCATAAGATCGCGAGACCTTCTGTTTTGCAAAACAATTACACCACAGCGAAACAAGGCCCCGCGTGTGCAACAATGACAAGAGAATTGTGCCTTCAGGCAGAAAACATTTTACACGCTGGCGATTGAAGGGGGGATTTTCTAGTTGATGAGCACAAAGTACATGGCCCTTTTCTTACAAATGGGGAGAAAACAACAAGGTGCACTGAAAGGGAAAAAAAAAACAGTTCAATAAAATATTAATAGGATATATTTACAGACAAGCTACTATAACCAACAGCGCTCTTCGGGGACTGTAGAGTTGAGAGCGCTTGAGCTCCACTGACAACCAATTGGTGCAGCGGTACATGCACACACCAGACTCAGAACACACTCATGAGCACACTTGTTTAATTGATGCAGGGACAGGAGCAAGAGCGGGTCGTTCTTGTATTTTCGGAAGACAACGGAAGCAGGTCTCGCTGTGTTTTTTTATTGGCGGGGGGTGGGGGGTGTCATATGGTCATATTTAAAGCGGTAATTTTTAAAATGTGAGCGCCCCCACATATGGCGAGGGAAAGAAAATCATAGTGTATCGAGATGACCAACACACCACACCGTGCACATAACGATGTCTGTCGTAGTACCAAGACTGACCTGTGAAAGGCAGCATGGTGCCAGAAGAAAAAGTTGTAGTATGAGAAGAAATAGAGAGGGCTAGGCCGTTAGCTTGTTTCTATGATGGTGAATGGCTTGGGAGATGCGTTATGTACGTTATTCAGGAGCTTAAGGTCGCTTCGTGATCAGCTAGCATGATATCTGTGGCTCAACCAAACTCAGCATTGACCATTTACTGTACTGAAGGATTTTGCGATTGGAAATATTAAACAGGTTTGTCGTGCCCGACCATTTTTCGAGCAGATCTTGAAGGGAGAAACATACCGTATACCACAGGATAATTGTTCAGGATAATCTTTCAGAGTTATCCAACAATCAGTGTTGACCAGATACATAAGGATATGCGATCACAAATATTAAACAGGTTTAACATTTACGATTGTCTGCTCCAACTGTTTTCTGAGCAGATCATGGAGAAAAAATCTGTCTTAGCACACCCCACACCACAGGATAATCATCCAACCATCCAGCCTTTGTTGACTTTGAACACAAGGAAGGAAAAATGCTCCAAATCGACCCGATTATTGGTATGTATGTATATTTGTAATTGACCATCATTCCGTTTCAACTCACAATCACGGAGTCCTTGGCTTGGCCACCTTCAGTGTTGAGCGCACACACGTAAGAATTTACAATTGTTGATATTGAACAGGTTTAACATTTATGATTGTTGCCCACGAGCATTGTCCTGAGCAGATCAAGAAGGGGAAATTACTATTAAAGCGCCTTTAATCCTTGAGAGACATCTGAGAATCAGGCCTTTGCTGACTTTGGTCGCAAGGGAGGGAAAATGCTCAAATTGGGCCTGATTGTCGGTATGTGCATACCCCTCGTAAAAGCCACAAGCTCAAGGACTTCACTGCATTGTGAGAATGCCAACATAGTTAAGACCGTCAGTTCGTCAGCGTCGATTTACCAGTGACCAAGGTTGATGGTTCGGGAGGGGTGGATTATGTTATCAGCAGAGTCCCACAAACACCCTTCCCCAGTATCCCTTTCCTGTCTGTTCCCCTTTTTCGTGATAGCTTTCTGCCTCCTAGAAAACTTTGTTTACCTAATTCTCGCAGCATATTTCTTTGCCACAGGAGGTTGGTTATGACAAATTAGAAGTCTACAAATGTTCTGATGGTGCAAAGGCTCCAGCTGTCACCAGGGAGACGGTGATCAGGTTTCCGAGCCGCATGGTCTCTTGGCGCCACAAAGAGTTCCATATGGTCATCCAAATGCTTGCGCCTAAATCTGCTCCCAATCTCCACCCTGGAGCTGAGCCCCTTCCACCGAATTAGTCACAAGACTTCTGGAACACGTGAGGGACGAGACAATAGAATTTACAGACCCTTAAGTACTCAGCTCAATCATATTCGATATTCTTTCAATTCATGCTTTATTTTTGCTATACGCGCAGATAAATACAGTACAATGCTGCTGTTTCCTTTGCCAATGTTATTGCTCCTTGACCATGTGTTCACTTAATGGTCTAAATGTGAGGGGATCTGCAGGTTTAAGAAAGCCAAATTTAAGACTTTTAAAGACCTTTTTAAGTATTTTTTATTAAGACCTCTCACTAAACCGGTGCAAAAATGTCAGACAATTTGACGTGGAGACATGGAGCATTTCGGAGGTCGAGCCAAGAGAGGGTTTCAGATACAGACCTTTATATCGTCCTACATGTAAATGGTTCAGACCAATGAAAGGACAGTTGGTCAGATGGAAAACATCATGTTAGGATACGAAGGTGGAAAGGCCTCCAGTCACTTTCACACCTCCACCTTTCCCTATTGTTCTCGATCAGACAAACTGGAGTTGCTATTGAATAATGTAGGTCAAATTCAGTCTACCTATAAAGGTTATATTGCATTTTAGTTTCATGTTTCATTGTTGTAAGGACTGTATGTAGTGTCTTTCAGGCCGAGATAGAGGTAATTTTTCTACTAAATGTTTTTTTTTCACTGAATTATGATTTACAACAGACAATTTACAATGCATCAACAGTGCGGAAAGTTAAAGCAGATTTCCCTCCAACTTGTCAAGCATTGTGTCATTCTCTTATGGAGCACAAAAATATCTCCTCTCGAGGTTCAATAGCAAAGAGAAAAGGGATGGGTGAGCTATAATTAACCGGCAGGTCGGCGCTGATGTCATTGACGCAGCAAGGAGGTGGAAGGTGGCACTGCCAAGGCACCTGTTGTTGTGTAGCGCAGCATCTGATATCATTACCTACCCAGCCGGAGCGCCAATGTACCCGCTGGGTCGCGAACTGTCCAAACGACCGACCTTTCACACACATATACACACACACATACACACACAAAACCGCTGTCATCTACTGTCATCATGTCCTATACGTAACTCATTCTGACAGTCCTTAACACCTAGAGGGCAGCCAGACACAGAGAGTTCCAATTACTGGTAATGGTATTTTGATGAGGTCTGCTTAACTTATGCTACTGTCAAAATGCAGCTGTACAAATATGAATGAATGATGACATGTACAAAGATGTAAAATAAAAGAGTTTACTATTAGAATTGTGGTTCAATGTAAACATGTCAGTCCGTTGTGTATTAAAATGCCAAATCGGAATGGTAATCGACACAGTATGTCCACACGCCTTCATTTTCTCGTTGACAAAATTCAGCACCCCTCTCCCAATGTTTTTTTACCAAATTTTACAGCCCTTAACCCATCAATATTCACCTCTTAAAACCTTACATCACTGTACAAGGAAAAGCATGTCACTTCAATGTTTGTCATTTTTATCAGACCAAAAAAAGGCTCCAAAAGAAAAATCCATCCATCCATTTTCTGAGCCGCTTATACTCACAAGGGTCGCGGGCCTGCTGCAGCCTATCCCCGCTATCATCGGGCAGGAGGCGGGGTACACCCTGAACTGGTTGCCAGCCAATCGCAGGGCACATACAAACAAACAACCATGCGCACTCACATAATGTCTCAAGATGTTTGTTTTTTGCAATGAAAAAAACATCACATGCTTTGTACAGCAAATTCTGACAGCCCTCACCACCTCACCATTGATGGCATCAAAGACCTGTCAGTGGAATGAATATCCACTGACAGCCTGAACTGGTTGCCAGCCAATCACAGGGCACATATAAATAAACAACCGTTCGCACTCACATTCACACCTACGGGCAATTTAGAGTCTTCAATTAACCTACCATGCACATTTTTGGGGATGTGGGAGGAAACCGGAGTGCCCGGAGAAAACCCACGCAGGCACGGGGAGAACATGCAAACTCCACACAGGCGGGGTCAGGGATTGAACCCCGGTCTTCAGAAGTGTGAGGCAGACGCTCTAACCAGTCCCCCACAATGCCGCCAAATGCAAATCATATATCTCCAAATTCTGCTATTTCTCTCTTTTATCTGACCAAACGAAGGCGAATGACAACTAATATTACTTTTATCTTTTCCAACAAATGCTTGTATTTGTTTTTTTATTTAAAAAAAACCCCACCAAATTAATTACTTTTGTTATTATTGTTTAAAAATAAACAACATTATTTTCTCTGAATTTGTTAGTTTCTTTTTTTTTTAGAAAGGAAAAAAAAACATCCTTAACGTGATTCTGATAGTCATTAATATCTCGACATGGATGTTCATCAATGACTTTTGTTGTCTTTTTCAACAACAAAAAATGCTTTTATTTGTTTATTTGGATTTTAAAAAAACAAACGAGAAAAATTACGTACAAAAATGCAAACACTCAATAAACGGTTAACAATTAATTGCTCATCACAGTAGGCTTTTTGGCCTTGGTGGAGGTCATCCTAATGTTTACATGTAGCGCTACAGAATACTGTGAATGTCACCGGTGATGATGCATGAGAAAAAACTCCTGCCTTGGGTCTCTTGCCCATTATCTGGTGCACTTGTGATATTTTCGCAGGTTGCCTTTTCATTAATGTCCCTCTGAGTTAAAGCCTGGTGTCCTCCGGGACCACATGCCATTGGCTGACAAGGTTGAGGGATTCCAGTGAATTTTTCCCCGCGATAATGGAAATATCCCAAGGCCCGTGAGACAAACAGACAGGAGACTCGCGGGAAATGTCTTCATCTGTATTGAGCCTTTGTTGGCGCGATGAACAAGCTCACCGAGCGTCCTCGCACGCACAGCGGTGGAAGTACATCTGGTTTGTGTTGTGACCGTCGGGCGCCCGCGGGGGCAGCCCGAGTGGCCGCGTACGCGAGTGAGGGTCGGGGTCCGGCGCGTCGCGGCGAGGGCTCTCCATCATGCCGTATCTCGGCTTTGACAAGACCCTGGCTCCGGGAGCACATCGGGGTCTTGCTGGGCGCGCTCAAACTGTGCTCTGCTGAGCAAGGGATTCGGTATCCTTCTAATGGATTACTCACCCGCGTCACCTGTCCAAGCGCATTGTCTTGACCGACAGACAAAATTCTACAATCCTTTTTAGAACATGTCTCGGTCAAGGGAATCCAAGGAGCTTATGCCGTTATTGGCGTGGGCAAAAATTCTTGATGTATACACTGAATAACAATCTAGATTTTTAATAATGGGAATAGTATAGTTTTCCTTCAGCATGTAAGCATGTAGAATGAACCTCGATTTCACGGAGCACAATTTAACAGACTTCCGATTTAACGGACAGAAAATAGTGTCCAGTTGAAACTCAAAACGCCCCTTTGTAGTAAACAAAGTCTGTTAGTTTCAGGATTGGCTGCTGCTGTTTACTGGGGCTATGAACACTCAACTGGCAGAGACTGGCACACATACGTATTTCCAGGTTGTGCCGCCGTTATTGCAAATATGAAGACTAGCTCTGACCTCTCTTCCGATCAAAGTCAGCAAAGGCCTGATTGTCCTGAGCGATTATCATGTGGTGTGTTTATTTTCCCCCAGATCTGCTTGGAAAAGAGTCAGGACTGACAATCGTAAATGTTCAAAACTGTTCAATATTTAAGAATCGCAAATCCAAGTTTATCACATTTTGTTCTGGGAGGTCTGTATGAAACTATGAGACTCGATTTAACATCAATTTCCATGGCGAGAGTTTGCTTTAAGCCCTGACACCAGAAGCAGCATTTTCCTCGTATTACACACTTTCTCCCATTGAGAGAGAAAAAAAAAAAAAAAAAAAAAAAAAAAAAGCATGCTGGCCAAAGCCCACTATTCTTTTGCCTGCTTGACATGTAAACTCATTTTCTCCTTTAAACTAAAAAGGTCACATGGCTGCCTCAGTCATCTGCTCGTAATTCGAGAGAGAGAGAGAGAGAGAGAGAGAGAGAGAGAGAGAGAGAGAGAGAGAGAGAGAGGCCGGTGTCGTGCTGCTGGACACCTGCGGCCCTTGCTTAAGCCACTGGCCTAATCAGACTAATACATATGTGTCACACTCAATGACCCACTGGCCTGCCTCTAATAAAGGTCACTCATTGAGAGATACTCTGTCCCCCCAGGTCCTCTGTAATGGGGTGCCCCCACCCTCGCTCGACTGTACCTCCGGTGCGCACACACACAAACCTGGATGTTTGTGCATGGATTGCAATCACCGCACCTGCACGATCTAATGAGATCCGGCACGATAGCTAAAATGATTTCTTTACCAAGATAACGCTTAGAATGGCATTAAACAGACTTCCTCCAAGGCTAATTAATCCCAATTTGGATGAGCACCAAATTCATAGATAGATGAGTATGGTCATTGACATCCATATATTAATTGCTCAAATTTAAATGTGAAGTTCATTAAATGCAAAATGAAAAAAAGCAAAAAATCTTGCAGTGTTAGCAAAATTCTTGCGCACAAGTTTAGCAATAAGTAATACTAGTCTTTCGTCCCAAAGGATTAAATGTATATACCTGTGTTGGTATATTATCTCTTACATGTGTTACCCCACCATTTGTGTTCAAATATCCATTACGTAAAGATTTATAACCTGCTATTCGTTAGAGAGTCTGGCATTTTGCGTTTTTGTTCGCATTAAGATAGCAGATCATTCTAAGGCAAAGTTGTGTGCTTGTTTTAAAAACAGACTGTGTAATTCTTGTTTACCGGTAAACTCCAACTTGGAGTGGCAGTACACAGCTGGAAGCCGCTTTTGGAAGACAGAAGTTCTGCCCAAGTCATTTGATTTGAGTCCGCTGCAGTCCTTCAGCCGACGGCTCGTATCTGAAGAAACTCATAAATTGGGTCACTTGTATTTCAAGGCACCAGTGTATTTCGTTAAACGGTCCATTTGAAAATTCATGGATAACGATAATAATATTTTTGACGTAAACCGGGACCCTCTCTTTATGACATTGGCAGTACTATCTTTTTGCACACCCGAATTTTCAATACAGCTCTTGTATTGGATTGTGGTTTGTGTACCAAATGGTTTGGCCAAGGAACTGTAATCACTTCTCACCCACCATAATTCAAGCGCGTAAAGGCTATTAGGTCAAGGTTAACGACAAAATAGCCCCTTCTCTCCCAGACAGATTCTGTACATCAAAGTCCCAAATGGGCATTTCAATGCTATTGGCGGTAACTAATAGCGGTGGAGGTCACGTATTGATCGGCCATTGAAGGGGACCTCGGGGGCACGTTAAGACGGGTCATTGGTGCTTGTCAATGATCTCTTTATGGCCTTGGACTTGACAGGTCCGCCGCTATCAATCAGGGTTCAACTAGTCCTCAAATAGCAAATCAATGGCGGTCGATAGATATTATCATGTGATTATAAGTCGGTCACGTAAGCCATAAGTCAAAGGTCTCATTGTTCGCGTAGGTGGCTAAAGTACTCACACTCTGTATTTACTGTAAATAGAACTATAGGTTAAAAAAAAACATAAAAAAAAAACAGTCGAAAGTATTGATTCAATTCCTTTCCTGAAGTACAAATAAAATATTACAGACTGAAATGTCTTTAACTTTCCACACGAACTAGTTTCCCATTTTTATTAATATAGTATAGTGCTCATACTGAGAAAAAAAATATATAGCTTTGTATTTGGTGAAGTTGTTCATGATTAAACAAATGTACCTGACCTGTATATTGTTTGTTTTTTCCCAGATTAGACAGATTTTTTTTGAATGCCAGATGCTTGTAAGTTTTAGGCTGGCACAAGACACATCACATTCATCACTGGAGACAACAACATAAAAAAAAATGTCTTAATATTTTGCTTCTTTGAATCTGTCGCCATCTGCAGAGATGAAAAAACAATAAAACAAAGAGCCTATTTTGACAAAGTAAGGATTAAAAAGAGAAATTAAATACTCAAGAAAAGTACAGCAAGTAAGTTGAAGTATTTCTTCCCACCACTGTTGTTCTGCGGTGTGGCTGCAGATCTCCGTCACAGCGCACAAGTTATATTGCCATAACCTTTATGCAACAGAAGATATTTCACCTGCTTAGCCAACTTGTTATTTAGCGCTAAGCCTCATCCATCAACGTGCCCGCGCAACCACGGAGGGCAGCATCAGTCAGCAGTGTTGCCCCGCGACCGATCGGGGCGCGGCAGCATGCGTATCCGTCAAACACGTAACCTTTTGCCGCGCTCGTGTTTACGATCACACCACCATTAAGCATGCGCCGGTTGCTTGCGCAAGGGCTTTAAGGCTAACGACGCTCGTGAAGCGAGCCGCTACGCGGACGCTGGTATCATCCGTCCACGGCGCAGTGCTCGTTTGATTGGAAAGCCATCGCCTGAGAGAGAAGATACCAGATAATCATGACTTTGTCTTGAGACATGGTGAAGCAGCATGTGGCTCATTTTTATATGCAGTAATCGCCTCGTATTCCCTGTTCACTATTCACTATGGGATGGATTGACTTGAGCTAGCAATAGCAGCTACAGTGCTTCAAGTGAATGGAGTCCAGAGGAATTGCACCTTAAGTCTTTACTCGTTGAATACATATTGCATTCAAGTGTATGCTTAACTTTCTCATCCGCCGTGTCAAATCCGTCGTTTGCGGCGTGGCACATTTGTCAACAGCGTTCACAGCTTCTCGTTGCTAATGTGCAAACACGTCAACCGGCGAGCAAATCAGATCCAAAAAGTCTCCTATCAGTTGCCAGGGCACAGCAGCGGGAGGCCCTCTCTTTTTTGCTTACATTTTGCATATTAATATCATCTCGCATTCCCCCGAAAAGAACAAATACTTTGATTTGATTTGATTCCGGCGTGATGAAAGGCCCAGCCTGGTCTTCGTTGGCTCACCTTTTTCTAGTCCAACCTAGACACACTGATTTGGGAAAATGTAATTCTAATTTATAATTTTTCAGCCCGAGGCGAAACTCTCTCAAGCCTGCGGCTGTTTGAAAAGCAGTCGGACACAAAGACGGACCCTGGGAACTTTGCCCATGCAGTCAATCAGTCAGACACCCCAGAGTGCCCAAAGCAGAGCGGCTTGTTTTATTTCTTCTCGGCAGATATCAAACAACTTCTTCCTTTTCCTTTAGAAAATAAAATACATGTAAATAAGAGTGACTTTTTCCACTTTTTTTTTTTTTTTTAAACAAATTTAACTGGACATGGTCTTCGGATGTGCAGTGCAGGCAGCCAGGGGGCCGGACTTCAAAAGGCCCGCCAGAGGTCTGTGACGGTGAATGCAGCTGGTGTCTGAGCCTCGGTGCTGGGGCGAGCTGCAGGCCGGGGCCTCAGCTGCTCCACTATAAAGACGCACAGGGCGAGGCACCGGCTTCAAAGCCTCTACCCGCACACCCGCAAATAACAAACACCCCCTCCTCCCCAAAACAATGAGCTTCCTCCAACCCCGAAAAAAGGAAACATCTCTTGGGTTTTTTTTGCTATTTTTGTTCTGCACCAAACTGCTGCTGGGTTGCTTTACTTTTTAGCTTGGTCTAATTCCCCCCCACCTAAAAAGGAAATCAATACATAAAATTATTTGGACTCCCTCTTTGCATTTGTTTAATTCCGCTCAATAAAATCACAGCTTAAAACCCTCGGGGAGTCATTTGCAAACACCAATACGCACATAAAGTTGAATTTGCACGGCGAGACGAGGAGTGCAAATAGAAGTTGAAATACTGAACAATTAAGAGGCAGCTGCTAACTGCTCGTGTGACTAAAGCAAAAGTTCACACCGGGTCAAAGAGGACATAAGGGGGAAATATGTTATATCAATTGACACATTAACTGTGTCATTTCTGCAGTAAATTTATGAATACATTTCCTTTCATTGTGTATTTGAGGTCAGGAATAATTGTAAATAAGCTAACTAAGTGCAGACCTGCTCAAAGGCCAAGAAATCCTCATTTGGATGTGCACCAAATTCATACAGAGATGATAGATGAATTTAGTCATTAAGACCCATGCATTATTCAACGGCAATTGAATAAAACCGTTGAAAAATCTGCAGGCAAAAGTGGACCAACAAAAGAGAAACAGATGTTTTTTTTAAACTCATTCACTGCCATTGACAACTTTTGAATTCAAATATCCATGTTAACATGGAGGACTGGGAGTGAATTATAGTATAAATTCAGTATATATGATATCTCAAAATGTAGTCAGTCACATAGCCCATCATGACAATGAGCAAAAGGAAAAAGGATAATTAAATTTTTTTGCAATTTGTCGCTCAAAAATTGGTTTTGTAGTTTTGTAGAGTACAGTTTCATCATCATTAGTATAGAGTAGCGTAAAATTTCGAAAGTCTCAAAATGTAGTCAATCACGTAGTCCATGTGATCAGTCAGCATTCAGAATTTAAAATGTGTTTGAGTTTAGGTAGTTTTTCTGTAATCCGTGAGCTAATAAAAATAGGATGGGTATTTTAAAAACAAGTCATTACAGTAGTTTCGTATATGCTAACAAATTCTCAAAATATAGTCGATCACATAGCCCCCCTTGTAAAACTTTATAGTTTCTCTGAGGATTCTTTTTGGTCATTTTCCTGTAATCAAACTACAGACAAACTAAAAAAGCAAATGGCGATGTGGAAAATTAA
The DNA here is from genome assembly GCF_024500275.1 of Phycodurus eques. NCBI lineage: Eukaryota > Metazoa > Chordata > Actinopteri > Syngnathiformes > Syngnathidae > Phycodurus > Phycodurus eques. The sequence goes on from NC_084545.1 coordinate 6,594,954, forward strand.
TAGGCGGATGTAAGACAGAAGCAGAAAAAAAGTAGGGTTTTATTGTACATAACCTCAAAATGTAGTCAGTCAGATAGCCCCTGGCAAGCGTGACAACCAGTGAAAATTTTGAAATTGTGTTACGGTCCAAAAGTTCAGTCACATTTTTAAAGTGTCATTTGTGTTACGGTGTTTATAACAATTATATATTAGTTAAATCGTGACTGACGGGCTGGGAAAAAAAATCACGTCAAAAAACGGTGCATCTCATATGACGGACATTTTATTTAAGACTGTGAATTGGTTCTAAGAGAGACGCATGAGCTTGATGGAAAATGATGGACATCATTTTGATTTATTTGCTTAAATTGTTCTCACAGACTCCGATTCTAAAAAGCTCTCCAAGGGCACTTTTAGCCACTTTGTCCCTTCTGTCAGTTCCAGCGTTGTGCTGTAGAGGGCGTGCCAAAGCAGCAATCTGGTCTGGCCCAGCAGGGGATCCCACAGACTCACAATAGCCCCACGGGGGACGCACACAGGGCCACTTTCATGTGTCTTTAAAGGGAGGAAATGGCTTTGTTAGATAGAGGAGCACTAATATACTAACACCGAATATAAAGATAGCTGGCGTATTAAAAAGATTTCTGGGGAAATAAGCGCGCTTTCTCTACGGATGAGGGGGGCCCTGAATAAAACATAACGTATCTATTGCCGTCGAGTCGGCCGGGGCCATCATTCATTTAACCATTGATTTATGACTTCATTCATCAACATAAATATTTAAACATGTCTTGGCATCTTTACGTACCGCTCGCTCTGGGCGCAGGGTCCTAGCACGGCCATATGCCCGCGATCTGGCGACACTACATCTCCGCAATTTATGGACGCCAGCTCAAGAGCGGTGGCATCGTTCTGGTAATATTTTTTTTTGTTTGTTTTTTTTTTTTTTTGCGGGGGTTCAATGTATACCCATATACCCAAGTATTAATCCGTGGCTAACGACTGGCGACAACCGCCTGCCAAGCCCTACAGGATTATTGTATACATATCATATGGCATCAAATAAATTGGGCATCCACCATATGGAGCCTCCATGGAGACACTTACTGGACACTTCATTCGGTGCACATTCAATAAACAGAGCGGTATTTAAAAGTTTAAGAGACGTATTTGTTTAACGATGTTTATTTTTGTGGTTGTAGTACTGCACGACATCACAGGCATTTTTGTGATATTATAGGCAAAGTTTTTTTTTTAAATCTAGCTTTCACACCAGCTAAAAATACATTTACCGATTTTAAGATAGCGAGCCACCAAGCCAAACAAATATAAGTACATATATTGTGTTTTATGATATTTCTAATTTTGTATTGCTGGCATAGGGTGAAAACATTGCATCTCCAAAGCCATCACTTTTCAGCAAACCAAGACAGCAAGCTATTTCCAACACAAGCCACATTCCAACATATTGGTCAAGAATTTGTAAAAAAAAAATAATAATAATAATAACATACCCACGTGGTGATTGACCAATAGTATTGATTTGTGGAAAAACAATATGAAATGTACCCAATTTGGACATAGGTGGTTTTGGCCCGACGCCAGGAATATTATGTACCTGTGGATGAAATAGCGACGCTTGCAGTCTCTGTCGCCAAATGTTCACGAGCGATGTACGTAACACACCGGATACATTCAAGTGAATGAGTGCGAGCTGAGCCTTTCGAGATGTCCCCCGTCTTCTCTTTATTCTCACTGTGGCATCCCGCTTCTTCCTTAACTGTCACTCTATCTTTTTGTGGTGTATTAAAAGTGATAAAGTACTCTAGACAGTACAGATTGTGGATCCTCCAAAGCTCATACATCATTCCGGGTGTCCATGGATCCAATCGCTCAATGTGCGGGTCCGATTCACCAACTGTCGTTTTTTTGCGCCGGTCCGGCCCAAGTCGGGTTTGGTCGCATCGCAGCGGTGTGTGGCGGGCCTTACAGAAAAACTTGTGCTGAAAATTAGTACCAAAATATCATCCCTCTGCAACAAAAAGCATGTATCTCCATTTATTCCATTTTTACTTGAAAAATTAAGGAAAATAATCGGGTTTTTTTTCCAACAACAAAAAACAACATTTGGAGATGCATGCTTTCTGTTAGGAAGTGAGGATATGCAATATCAGTAATGATACACACATTTGAAAAATAATAATATGGTGGGATGTCTGATTTTACTGCCTTTTTTAAAGTTTTATCGCCAAGAAATCAAGAAAAATTTGAATAATTTGAGATTCTCCTTTTTACCTGAAAAACAACACGAGAATGTATTTTTGTTTTAGGTACAAATAAAGAAATGTATGAATGTATTTAGCACACTCCCTAAAAAACAAAAGTTAAAACTACAAAAAGAGAAGGGGAGTAACAACTGGAGAAACTTTGATTGTAATGGCCTGAAAAAGGGCCATTTTGTGCCTAAGAGTGGGGTAGATGTTTGATTTTCAATATCCTGCAATTTAAATCAACTCTACATAGGATCGAGAGGGAAACTTTTTCACCCCCAGTTTATTTTCCCCTTCATATTCTTGTCAATCCGAATCACTGGGCTGATTGCAGGGATGTATGCGGTCTGATCCCAGTCCGCCATGCTCCGCCGTCCTCCTCAGTGCGACCATCGTGGTATCAAACAGCGGTCTTGACGTGGTGGCCACAGGAAGAGGAGGTGGCTCAGGAAGCTCAGTGTGACATGGGGATGGAGTCCAACCTTGCGTATGTACGTATGTTGTGTGTGCGTTGCGGTCGAGGGGGGTTGATGATGATCATGCTCGAGAGGCGACATGAGAAAATGATTCACATGCAGGTGGTCAAATGTTCTTTTTTCTTGTTGTTGTTGGTGTTGTAGTCTCACAGCAGACGACCGGTGCTGCTTTTGTTGCCGTTCATCACTTTGAAGAAGTCCTGGTGGGTGTTTATGGTTCCTCAAACCCCCCCCCCCCCACCCAGGTTCTGGATGCTTCCACACGGTCTCCCGTCCCTCCAATCCTCCTTAGACATGCATTTGTCATTGGAGGGGAAGAAAAAAAACTATAAGGGCTTACAACATATGATGTGGGTCTGGAATAAACCTTGGTACACTTACCACATGCCACATCATTAGGAACCCCTACCAATATTAGGTCAAAGAAATACAGCTGGGCTGCTTATCATTGTCCAACAAAAGGCATATATCTCCAAATGTCAGATTTTCTTAACATTACAGTAATCTCCTGTATATTTGTAGTTCACACTTCCTAAATTTACATATTTTGATTTTTGTGCTCTTTCTGAAATGCCAAAAAAGCCCTGTCTCAATAGGAATGGTGTCAAGGAAGTATGTTCATCTCGACTGAGGGACAAAGATCGAGGAGGAGCTAAATTTAGTCTGGCAAAGAAATGTTCTTGTTCATTCCTATTTGGCGGCCTGCTAGCTCAGCATGGCCACAGACGCTTCTCCGGTGCTGTGAAACTGCCTTCACGTTGTGAAGATGTTTTCGACGGACCCCCCTTTAACTGAGAGTAGGGTCAAGTTTGGCCCATCAGTCACCGGGCCAGAGGGCCGGGGCTGAGCAGCTGGAGGCCATCGACGGCTGTTAAGACGTTCGGCAGCTCCACTCTCATTTGAACCAGTCAGCGAAATAACCAAAAACTCTAAGACTATACGGTAAATGTTTAGAAAAACAATTTTCATGTCACTTAGGCCTCACACGTAGAACGCGCTGACACATTCAGCTGAGAGTCATGTGGTATCAAAGAGTACAAGAAAAGACAAGCTCGTTTGTGTGTTTAGCCAAGTTCAGGTCAGTGTCTTCAGCTGCGCCCGACACCTCGACGTGTCCTCCTTTACGAAAACGTGACGCACACTTTCTCCTGGTGTTGTTTTAGCCCGGGGAGAGCAGCGACCATGTGAAACAGGGCTGTTTTTTAGTGCGGGTCAAACTTTGGCCAGGCCTGAAGGCAGCAGTCATCCGATCCCTCCCAAGGTGCCTCTGGTCTGGGACCTGCTCGAACCTCCACCTGCTGGGAGAACTTCACTTTGGATACATTGTTCAGGCCCGCTGAACACAGCAAAAGGGGAGGCGGGACATTATGCTAAAAGTCAACACGGCGGGATCAGTCCGTTCTCTGTTTTCGACTTTGGGGGTCACCTCCATTTCTGTAGCGTAAATATGACGTCATGACATCCACCAGCAATTGTGAACCCTCGTTTAGTGTGGGGGATTCATTCCAGACCAAGCAACAATAGGTGAAAATCCGCACTATAGTGAGACCATATGAACATTTTTTTTTTTTAGTTTTGTCCTTCCCACACATTTTAACAGATTGAAACTTATTAAAACACATTTTAAACACATTCTACACAAATGTTACTGGACATTCAGTTGGCCGTTTACCACTCGGTTAGTTCATTTAGCGGCTCCTTCATGCTCCTTGCGAGTGTTTTGAGTTTGTGTTTTTGGATTTCTGTTAAAAAATACTGTTTTCCATCAACCTCTGCAACACATGCTAACTTTCATGGAAGCAATTTCTTTTATTAGTCCGTTCAAGCAGCTGTTCTGTGGCGCCGTCCATTAAACAACATGGCAGTTTCGAGTTTAGTGCAGATTTCGATTGTGCTTCTTTTTTTTTTTTGCATGTGTTTGTGTGTGGGATTTGACGTCATCGTTCCGTCTGCTCCAGAGTGTTCCCCTCCCTCTCGGTTCGGTGTTGTGGTTTTCCGTGTTGTTTTGTGCCTGTGGAAGACATGTCTGGTAAAGGCGGGATGAGAGCTCATCCATCTCCAGCTAACAGCCACCAGTCCAGTCCAGGCCCCACACTGGAGCCCTGGAGAGCGGAAGCGATCGCTCACAGCACAGGAGCGCACAACCCCCCCGGAGCCATTTAACCCATCCGGGCCCGGCCTACTTGTCTTTGCTAGCTCGCACAACTGTGCTCTTTGCGTGTCAGTCGTAGGCGTATGCTTCTGTCATTATGTGCACATCTGCGCGTATTCGATCATTAGCGTGACTTTCCGTAGATACATCGGTCACTTTCTCTCCGTCGCCCCCCCAGTTCGTTCCAAGAGCAACCACCCCTCTGCTGTCACGATAGCGTGTAGGAATTGACCCGCCCCCTACTTGTGTTGACATGGCAGTGATTAGCGCCTCACGGTTTTTACTTTGACGAGGAGGGACACCAGTGGTGAAAAGTACAAATACTTTGTGACTCTACTCAAGTAGACATTTCAAGTATCAGTACTCAAGTATTTATTTTTCTGATAAATATTTGCTTACAGTTATATACATTGAACCTCTGTTTATCAAATTTGTCATTTTACCAGCTTGGCTAGCCAGAGCCCAAGAGAATGAAAATCCTTCGTAGGTTTTTACTGTATATCCATATTGACATTTTTATTGCATTTAAATCCATAATTATGTTTTCTGTACAGTTTATATATTCATGTAAAAAGTGGTAAAATGAGATCTTATAAAAAGCAGGCACATCAGTGACATGAGGGAACGTGAACTAGGGAGCATAAATGACGATAACGCAACAGATTGTCTGTACTTTTTTACTTTTACTGAAGGAGTGAACTCAGTACTTTTAACAAGTCTTGTTTTGACACAGGTATCTGTATTTCTACTTACAGTAAGTACAGAGTTTGAGTAATTTTGCCTCCTCTGAGGGACTCCAGAACTCCCTCGGCTACATACGCTTAGACCAGCTCGGCTGTTATCATTTGCACTGTAGGCACGCCACCTCCCATTGGAAGCGCGTGTATTTATGCGGCGGTTTAGTAGTTAGCAAATGTTTAGAGGATTGGAACTATAGGTCGTGGATCCGTCTAGGTGACGCCAAGGTGAAAGGATCCATCAGGAAGGTAATGGTTGACCATGCACCATTACAGCGAAAAGAGCAGTCAGTGAGGAATGGAGCGTCGGCGGAGGGGAAATGAGCGGTCTTGAATACATATGAAAGCTGAACGGGTAGTTAGGTCAAGAAATGAAAGAAAATGGAGTCAATCACAGCCCGAGTGCGATGACTTTTAAACAATAAAATTGACGACACTTGTCTGTTCAGGGTGAAGCGTGGACGTTGTCAGCCATGACCAAAAAGCCATTGGTGACTAATGTCAAGCGAGTGCTTCATCTTTGACCCCCGCGGCTGGGAATGGAAAAGCGGAGCAAATGGAGGAAACATTTGAGAATATGAATTACAGAAGGGGGTTGGGGTGGGTGGGAGGGCGGGGGGGGGGTGTATAACATGGTGGACCTATTTCCAAATGAGTCTCAAAATGACACACAAATATCATCTGGTAATGTATTTGAATTCATAGAGAAAGTGAGACGTTGGTTACTTTTCCTATGTGGCCGCTGTTATTTACCCGCAAGGGACATGCTGGGAGAAGACAGATGGCTGTGGTCATACTTGTAGCTTCGTATGTGGGATACACACGAACCAACAATCAGGCCAAATTTGAGCATTTTCCCCATCCAACAATCAAATTCACCTAAAGCCTGATTGTCTCGAAAGGTTTGTCCTAAGAAAGGATCCAGTGGTGTTGGATGTGTTTAAAGTTATTTTTCCTCACCCGTCTGGCAATAGTACCGGTAAATGTTAAACCTGTTCAATATTTACAATCACAAACCCTTTTATATGTGTGGTCGACAGTGTCTTTCAAAATCATTCACCGCGCAATAAAAATTATAAGGAGAAGAGTTTGCAACCATAATGCAGCAGATTATTGTTATTTTAAATTGTTGAACCAGGAAAGCCTCATTGAGATGAACAATCTCCTTGAGTGTCCTGGTCCACTAACAAGCAGTCATGGAACACAAACAACATACAACCACAAACAATACAAAATAAGTAAAAAGGCATGTCAACATATCCAGTGAAATCTCAAAAAGATCCGCCATCAAAGCATTTACAACCTGTTGCCTCACCATCCAATCCCTTCAATTGACTTTTAAAAAAAGTTACGTCTAACACAGACGCTACAATGCGTACAGTACTTTCTATACAGTTTTTGCTTGCAATTTCTTTGTGTTCGAATATGTTCATAATGTGAACTGTGTTTAAAAATGTGTTTTTGTAGTGTGTGTTTGGGGGGGGGGGGGGGGGGAAAACTATATAAACTAAAATCATAAGTTCCTTCTATATCGTAGATTTTTATCTATAGTGGGTGGATTTTGAACGCAGGCCCTGCAAGGAACAGGAGTTAACTATTACGTTGTGTGTTTGGTGGGCTTTGTTGGTCATCTCGAGAACACAACAAACTATAAGAGCAGGAAGAAAACAGATGGCAGATTCTTTTTTCCCTCTTTGTGTGTGGTCTCTCTCATTTTAAAAAACGATCAGTTAAGATATTAAATATTGGTATGCGTGTACCCAGCTTGACTTAACAGATGGATGCGCCCTGTGTCGATATTTTTCAATTGGAAGGCGGAAAACAAGCACAAACAAACAGAGGGCTGGAGAAAATAAAAATGCACACAAACACATAAACACAAGCTGGAGAAATGAAAATGACCTTGAGGAGCGGATAGCTCATTAAAAGTGATGCTAGAAGGCTGCAAACAGGCTAATTAGAGAGAGCTCCTGCTCACACTTAGCAGTCGTGTACGAGGTGGGGGGCCGTGTTTGTGTGTGACTTAAGTGTTGTAAGAAAGCTTGTTTTCAGCCCCGTCTTGTTTGCCAAAGTCTTAAGTCAATTAGGTTGCTGGAACACGAGGGCAAACACATCCAGCGTGACCACGTGCGCTAAAGCATATGGGCGCAATTTGTCTCGGATATGGATGGATGCTGACTTAAATTAATTGAAATGATCGCAATTATGAGAAACAACACTGGCAGTATATGCAACTGTAAGGCTTTTTTTCGCACTGCTTGCTGTCAATGACTGTAACCAATAAATATTTTTACAAACACATTTTATTGTAATATTTAGGTACAGGCGGCACGGTGGCCGACTGGTTAGAGCGTCAGCCTCACAGTTCTGAGGACCCGGGTTCAATCCCCGGCCCCGACTGTGTGGAGTTTGCATGTTCTCCCCGTGCCTGCGTGGGTTTTCTCCGGGCACTCCGGTTTCCTCCCACATCCCAAAAAACATACATAAATTGGAGACTCTAAATTGCCCGTAGGTGTGACTGTGAGTGCGAATGGTTGTCTGTTTGTATGTGCCCTGCGATTGGCTGGCAACCAGTTCAGGGTGTACCCCGCCTCCTGCCCGATGACAGCTGGGATAGGCTCCAGCACGCCCGCGACCCTAGTGAGGATAAGCGGCTCAGAAAATGGATGGATGGATATTTAGGTACATATAGCGGTGTATATATAGTGTTTATTTTTTGTGTATTTAAACGGATCCCCATTAGCTTGTGCTTCCTGGGGTCCACACTTAATCAACAACACAAATAATACATTAGAACAACTCCCCAATACACATGATTCAATGATAAAGTAGTTACTCAAAATATATGCTACAGGTTTGAACAGGTAATTAAGAATCTGATAAGACATGAAAACAAATACTGTTAAAAACAAAAAAATGCATTTGGATCCTCAAGTGACACCTCTCCAATGAAAATAGTATCAAATAGATACAATAAACCAAATAGAAATGAAGCCATGATAGGCGTTTCCCCTGGGTCACATGAGGCTTGTCAGTAAACGTTTTGCATTCACCTGCCAAGTATCCGCCTCATATCATTTGGTACCTGTAAGTGTCGCTAAAACAGATCATACAAATTTGAGAAGACCACCCGCATTTAACAGCAGGATTGTCGAGATCAGTCGTGGCGGTTTCTCTAATTGGCAGCGGGTTCCTCTTCCAAAGACGCCGAACGTGCGAGATGACTTCGCCACAATGGGCCCGCCATCACAGAGCCGACTTTTTTTTTTTGTGATCTACATCCCCTCTGATGAAGGAAAAGAACATGTTGTCCTCAGTCGTCCTGTCCACGCCATTAAAGCTAATTTAGACACGTCAAACGCAGATGCCCGCATGCTTCTTCTTCGTTGTCGTCGTCTTATTGTGGGGGTAACAGAAGGAGACACAATGTGCTGGAGCGGATTGAACAATTTCATGTCTGGCGTGTAGTCGCGGTAGGGGGAAAAAACACACATCACAGTTGCACACAAACATGCCAGAAGAATGAAGTCACTGTGGCAGAGGAGAAACCCAAAATGCTTTTTTGGGCCCTGCGCATGAGTGTGTGTCACATACCTTAGCGGCCATATTACCTTCAGAGAGACATTCCCTCTTCTCCCACAACAAATTATTTCTTTTTTCTTTTAATTGACACGCCATCTCCCACTGCTAATATGACAATCTCGTTATCTTCTCCGGCTCGGTATATGTCAGTCGACTCTGTCATCTTCTTTTTTTCCACCCTCCTTCTGGTATGGAGTCTGAATGTTGTTTAGGGGAATGTAATGGAAAGGGAAGAATGTGTGTGTGTGTATGTCTGTGTGTGTGTGTGTGTGGGGGGGGGCGGTTGTCACTGATATTAACCCGTGAACATCTGCCCGGGATGGACGGACATTAGAGATCGAGATTAGCCACCCACGAGGGCCCGGACCATTTGGACCGTCGCAAAGCTTTACGCTTGTTTCTCTGTGGCTTATTTCTTTTTTTTTCAAAGAATCGCATAAGAGGATGGGTGAGACATTTTTTTTTTTTTTTAGGATGAGAAGTGAAGGAAAAGGAGGAGGAAGTGGTGGAGGGGGCGGGGGGTGTTAGAGCAGGAGAAAAGCATTAGTAGTTCCTGCCAGCTGCCAAATGATGCCCTTGATTGCCTCTCTTCTTGTGCAGAAACAGAAGGTGTGAGGGGTGATTAGGCCTGGGCCCGATCCCTGATGAACAGATGTTAATAACAAAAGCGCGCGTTCATTGTGGTTAATAGCCGAGCGCGCCAGGACTGGAAAGCTAAGGCTGGAGGAAAAGAAAAAAATCTGCCTCCATTGCTCTTCTCCTCTCTCTCGCTCCTTTCACAGGAGAGAGAGAAGGCTCGCTCTGCTAATGTTTAGGCTGTACACTAACATAATGAGCGTAGTATTTGCAAGAAAAGGTAATGATAATCCGTCACCGGGGTAAGATGTGGGGGGAAAAGGCGGGGACAACATCGCAAATGATAGCGGTGCGTCGTGTCGAGGAGATCGAGGAGCTCAGGGTTTGTGCTGCTAACTTTAAGTTGATGATCGGCCGCTGACGATATCGGAGATAAAGGGACGCTAATAAAGCGGAGTTTCATGGCTGCCTCGTCTCTGATTAGACTTTTGTAATGACAACAACTATAATGACAACAACTATAATGTGCAGGGGAGTCGCCATCACTTGATTTCATGCCGCCCAAAATCACTCAACTCCGAGCAACGGCAGAGAGCCGCGTTAAATCATTCTGTGCTAATAAGCGAAAAATAGAGTTAGAAATATATTACACGAGCTCGCCGTTTGTTAACAGTATGTGCCAATGTGCGTGTAAAACAATAAGCGATCCGTTATTTTTCATTCAAAACCTAAAAACTGGTCCTGAACCAGACCACCAGGGGATTGGATATACTCCAAACTTTAGATCATCCATCTATCCATTTTCTAGAGAGCATTAGCTAGAGCCTTTCCCAGCTGACTATGGACTAGAAATGGGGTACCCCCTGGACTAGTCACCAGCCACTCACGGGGTACGTATAGACAAACAACCATTTGCCTATTTGAACTTGTTCATCACAGCAGGTCGTACACTGCCTCGACTTGATTTCCATCTGCCTTGACTTTCGTCTTGATTTGGTCTTGATCTGGCTTGCCCTGGTTTTGACTCAGTCCTACATTTTCTCGGTTTCGGTCTCAATACGGTTTTGTCCTTGACTCAGTCTTAAATTGCTTAAGTCTTGGTCTAGACATGGGTTTTGGTTTATGCAGTGCTGACTGCAACACTATTCTCGGTTGACACACTCACATTAATGGCTATACAATCTGGAGACATGAATTAACCTAATATGCATTTTTGGCGAATGTGGGAGGAAGCCAGAGTACACAGAGAGAGCTCATGTCATTTCTACACACGAAGGCCAGAGCTCATATTCAAACCAGAACCTCAGAACTGTTAGGCAGGTGTGTTAACCATTATTTCACCGTTCTGCCACTTTGTCATTTAATTTCAGATTTCTGTTTGGATGTCACGCCAACACTTTTTAAAAATTGTTTTTGAAAGACATCCCAGCTTCCATCTTGTGTCCTTAAAAGTCTAACCAGATTACTGATAAACCATTCGAATACGGTGAACTTTTCAAAGTCACGCCTTTGTGAAGAAAAACTTGGTCTTCTTTCTCATTTCTTGTTAGTGCCCGGAACATGGTGAGACTCATCTCGCACTCAAATGTCACCGTGGGGAACAGCGAGATGGCAGTGACGCATGCCGAGGCCACTCCTTTCGCCCGGGGACGGCGGGAAAGAGAAGACAAGCGGATGGAAATAATGACGCTCGGCACACTCCGATACCGCACGTCTTCAACTTGATGCTTTGTCCGCAATATGCCGGGGAGGCATAATGAGCACATTTCAGTAATACAAAGAATTTAGGATACTGTGGGACTCTTACTCTGGCAACATCCTTGCTGGTTTTTGCACATTATTCAAATGTGAAGGCTTTAGAAAAAGCTTTTATTTTTTTTCATTTCCAGTTGAAGAACATGGGTCATTTTCACAGTGTTATCAGTGTTTATCTTTGATGAGAACTCTTTATCCACTAGGAGGCCATGTTCCTGAAGCTTTCAAAGAAAGACTAATAGGAGGGTAGTGCTGTCATCAAACCCTCCTCAAACAGGTGTCCTGGAATCTTGGAGCGATCTGTCTCATCTTAGAATTGATTGTATCTTTACTTGGCGTTGTTTACTCTCTTGTTCTTTATTTATTTAAGACCAGTGGCAATACTTCAAAGCCAGTCTTAACTTGGTCTTGTTCATGTTTTCAACTTGGTCTCAATCTGCCTCTGTCTTGGTATTGTCTTGTTCTCAATCTGTTTTGGTCTGACATTGCCTTGGTTTTGGTCATGACCTGATCTACTTTTGTCTTGGTCTCGACTTGGTCTCTTTTTTTTTTTTTTTTTTTTTTTTTTTCCCTACTTATTCTTAATTTGGAGGCACGGAAGACGACTGCTTGGAACGTCTTCCTCACAGTTCTGAGGGCTGGGGTTCAATTCCCGGCCCTACCCGTGTGGAGTTTGGATGTTCTCCCCGTGCCTGGGTGGATTTTCTCCGGGCACTCCGGTTTCCTCCCACATCCCAAAAACATGCATGGTAGGTTAATTGAAGACTCTAAATTTCCCGTAGGTGTGAATGTGAGTGCGAATGGTTGTTTGTTTCTATGTGCCCTGCGATTGGCTGGCGACCAGTTCAGGGTGTACCCCGCCTCCTGCCCGATGATAGTTGGGATGGGCTCCAGCACTCCCGTGATCCTTGTGAGGATAAGTGGCTCAGAAAATAGATGGATGGATGGATGTTCTTAATTCGGTCTCACTTTGGTCTCGGCTTTGTCTGTATCTGCCTTGCGCTCAGTAAGTCTTGGCTTTGGCTGACTTGATCTTCCTTGGCCTTACATGACCTCCATCTTGGTCTTGCCGTGGCCTCTTTCTAACACAGTCTTGTTTAGTCTTGATCAGGCTTGGTTTTGGTTTGCATCTGCTTCAGCCTCGGTCTTAACTTGGTCTCGACATTCTTGGGTCTTGTTCTTGACTCGTTCTTACATCGCCTTAGTTTTAGACATTAGTAAACATTAGTTTTGATTTTATTTCACTCTGCCTTGGTCTATTCTTGGTCTACTCTGCCTTGGTTTATTTCACTCTGCCTTGGTCTTGGTCTCAACTTGGTCTTGAACTGCTTTTGTTTTGGCCTCGACTCGGACCTGATCGACCGGTTCGGTTCTGTTCTTCAAATTTCCACACCTATTGATTCCCCATTTTTGATCAAGGGAAATTACTGTAAGGTCCATCTCTGGTTCACAATCATCAATTTTTGATGTTTTAGCACAGCATAAGCTGATCCATCATAGAAGCACAAAAATAATAAATAACATGTACATGCCAAGCCTGACTTCCCCTTTAAAATTGAAAGCAGACAATGCTAGTTAAGAGTTATATTCCCAGCGGTACGCTTGCTCTCCCAGGCATCAAGCACCGCTGTTTAATGTACACTCATGCCCCATCTAGCTTGTCCTCCATTATATTCCTCTCTCCAGACCTCCGTCTCATGCACACTTTCCCCAGGCCCCATGCTGGCCCCTGCTATTTATTGAATACATCTTTTACTCAGCTACATTTTTCCACCTGAGCTGGCAGTTGCAACTTTTATGGGGGTTGGTGCAAAGAGGCACCGGGGTCCTGGTATATTTCTGAACATGTATCATGCTGCAGCACACGACGGCCATCCAAGGCTCCAATGGAAGACACGATACATTTTTGGGTTGTTGACGTCCTCCTGTTTATATTATTTAAGAAGGAGTGATAGCGGCCCGACCTTCCCCTCATGAAAAAATAACAACAAGTAAATAGAAGGCCACCAGCTGTGTGGAGCCGGAACAGGGGGAATTGAAAAGGCTAAGTAAACAGCAATCCGATCAGCACAACAATCCATTATTTAAAGACATTTTTGGTGTGATCGAGCTTTACATGACCCCAATTTATCATGAGATAAAAGACCAGTAAGCTTTCATGGAGGTGAAGAAATCAAAATAATAATAATAATAATAATAATAATAATAATAATAATAATAACAATAATAATAATAATGATTGTCACTTCAAGTAAAACTAGAGGCTCAAAGCATTTAGGCTCAAAGCATTCCCTGGAGATCAATGAGTTTGGTTGTTTGTGTAAAACTGCTTTAAAACATTTTCTGGATACATCATTCATCAAAATGTCCCCCTTTTTCAAGAAAATACAGTGTTATGGGTATATTATGGTTATTCAAGCAGATTTCTTTTCACCGGTTATTCCCAATATGTGGGTGGCCACCTTTTTTTTTTTCTGCCACTCCCCACCCCTGGCTCCATCTATGTTCCTGGCATACACATTTCACCTTATTTTGCAATTCCGTTTCTTACCTGGACTATATACGGTAAGTATTTTGTGTGTTTTGGGGGGTCTGTTTTGTTGTCTTGATTATTTATAGTACTGCACATATGATACAGTGCTACTGTATAAAGTTAGCAAAAGTCCGATGAACATGATTTTACTCTTGACTTGGTCTCGATTGGTCTTAATCTTCGCCAGCCTTGTTCATGACTGCTTCTCAGATTGTGTCGGTGTAGGTCTTGACTTGGTCTCGAGCTGCCTTAGTCTCGACTTGGTCTTGGGCTGACTTGGTGTTGTTCTTGAATCGGTCTTCCATTGCCTTGATTTTAGTCTTTATCTTTTTTGTAGTTATTTAGTTCTGCCTTGGTCTTAGTCTCAACTTGGTCTCAATAAACTTTGACCTTGGCCTTGGTTTCCTGAATCAACCTGACTTAACAATTTCTGTTTTCTTCTGCTTGGTGTGCACAGATGATATGGTACCATATAGCTAGCAGCAGTTTCGATGTACATTTTTATCAACCGTAGTTATGTGATTAAGAAGTATCAACAATTAAGTAAGCAAAAAAATGAATGCTGTGTTCGGCATTATAGGTCGGTGAGGTCAACGCTCAAGTGGTTGCTCTTCTAGTTTAACACGCTGTACGTCTGCACAAAAATCAGTTTGACCAGTGTGTTTGTGTGTAGGTGAGGTGTAACCATGTAATATCAGCCTCGGGGTCAGACTGGGACGAGTGTTGGTGTGCAATTCACTTCATTCAAGCGAAGGCCGTCTTTGTAGTGGTGGCAAAGGCAGAAAAAAAGAGGGTTTGCAGCCGAACGACACCGAGCTTTGTGTAAATAATCAAGGGCTGACCTCTCGGGTTAAAGCCTGTAATTGAAGTGATGCTTCAAAGAGACAACTGCCACCTTCTGCAGGCTGCGCCATGCCGCATGGAGCGAGCGATACAGATGGGGGGGGTATGGGTGTGTCGGGGTTTACGCACACACACGCAGAAAAAGAAGGAGAAGAGGGAGGTAATGGAGTGCCCAGATTGGATGACACCGTTGGAGTGCCCATCCTGGAATACAAGTGTCGCTTTTTTTCCTTTCAAAGGCAAATTGAAGCCACAAATGAATGAAATGAACATGTGACCGTTTCACATCACAATGCAAGCAAAAGTCCTGCTGCTTTTGGTGCCAAAGTGCTTCCCGAATGGGGGGGGGGGGGATAGTTAAATAGGTGATGATGAACTTCCTTAGCATAAAACACAGCCTTAAAATTTCTACTTCAACATCAATCTGGATGATGTATTCACACAAATGCATCATCACTGCTGACACTCATCATTACTGACAAATGACATGCAGACATCAATATCTTATTCCAAATAATCCAGGCTGTAATATGCTTGATATGTATTTATTCATTGTGATATTTGCAGTAAGAAACAGATGTTATTTGATGTGCCATGTATATGTAATAATATCAAAGCCAAGGTGCTACTGAACAGTAAAATGTACAAAGAAGTGCAATTATCTTGGCTGGCCGGGAGCTCAGCAGCCTGAAATCTCGGATCCTCGAATCACCCCTGTCGCTGATTGACACGGCTGCAGTCATTCATTTACAGCGGTGATCACCGTGGTGCATTGTGGTCGACGGATGCTGGTGCGGCCCACGATCAAACGCCTCCCACCCATCCCGTGCGCTCTCCCTCCCCAAACTGTGCCCACTTTCTGCAGCAAGCAGCAGAGAGAGAGAGGCAGATTGAAGCCTGGCCCGTGCGTCGCTATGGGCCTTATTCCCTCATTAATTCTGCTGATTCCACCAGATGGGAAACAAAATATTAATTTTATTCCGCCCTAGGCGTGCACTCTATCTGTTTAGGTGTTCTCTCAATCACTGGTGGGGATGCTCCCGCACTTTGGAGCGTGGCGGCGAAGAGTGCCACGCCGGTGGGTGGGTGTATGGCGCTTTGAAATTGTCATAAGTGTAATTAATTGTGTGGCAAAATGATTAATTTACCAGAAGTCGGCGTGAGTAAGCCAGGACTCCTGGCCATGTTTTCCTAGTGCACGCTCGCTTGGAATTATGCAAATTAATTGACTCCTTCAATGTGGCATAAAATGCTAGTGCAAGTACACTGCATGCAACATTAGTCTGTTCATCCAATAAAACTGCTTTCTTTACACGTGATTTCTGAAGAGGAAGACGGCGAAACGAGAGCTCGGGGATGCAATTCACTCTTGGCGCAGATGTGTGAGGCTGGCACAAGGTTTTGCGGGAGAGTCTTACACTGTGCGTGAATGCATGAATGATTGCTGTTTCTCAGCTGACCCCTCTGACAACTGCATTTTTACATTTTTTTTTTGTTTTTTGGGTTTTCTTTTTTGCAATTTGATCCTTCGCCTCTGAGTTGGTTGGTTGTATAAAGAAAAAAAGACAAAAAAGAAGCTTGTGCCAAGAGTGGCTGTGCAAACTGGGACAAACCACATGCCTGCACAAACACGTGCCTGCCTTGTAAAGCGAGGTTTTTAAAATGTAAAAGAACCCACACGAGGAGGGGAAAAAAAATCACCATGTTTGTTCTGATTGCCGTTATAGTGTGTCGTGTACAGTGGACCTCCGCATAATCGCAGTTCGGCACCTGCGGATTCACCTATCCCTGGATTTTTTTAAAAATCTATTTTTTTTTTCCATATTAAAAAAAAAAAAAAAAAGGCCGCGATTGGCTAATTTCCGCAAAATAATTGACTACCCTGCTAACAGTGGTATGTATATAGACACTAATAGCATTTCATACACTTTACAAATATCTTTAAACATTGCGGTACTTTAAAAATGGTGGCACGGCACAATGGTCTCTTGCCGCTCTCTGCTGACCCAAAAGTTTGAGAACCCCTAAATCTGGGGATTGCATTGGTTTGCACCTTGTGTTACAAAAAAAATTGTATAAAAATAAATGGTTAGAAATAACGTACTTTTTTTCTAATTTTTATTTTTTTTACACACGATAGCATCAGTAGTCACTGGAATAAATGTCGACGTGATAAAAATTGTATGAGACGCTTCAGAAAACCGCCACACCTGCACAGTCGCTAAGCAGCGAGAAAGCCCAGCATACCTCTTCTCCCATACACCCCCTCACGCTTTTACCCAAACCACTGCCTCAAACACCACCACCCCCTCCCTTGTCCCCCACTTTGATATACATGTGTCAAGGCAAAGTGACAAATAGCACATATTAATTAGGCACCAGGCCCTGGCAAGATTGCTGTTATTAACGGTGGAAAAAGGTGGTAAGGTTGGATTTAATTGCCTGTGACATCAAAGTCAAGCGAGTGGTATTTCAAGCATCATTTAAAATGTTTGATATGGAGGCCATTGTGCTCACGTCTAAAAATATAAAAGGAGACTGACGGGGAGGGTGGAGGGGGGGGGGGGGGGGTACCTGTGTGCTCATACCGTCTCAGATCTTGATGGAAGGTAGGCAGTCAGTCGGGGGAGAGTGACTGCCATCTTATCTCCCGCTCTTGCATTGTCAGGAAAAAAACAGAATCCCCTCAGCAATGAGAGTTAATGTGCCAGGTTGGAGTGCCGCTAAAAATATATATGTTTCAAAAAGCATATTGACTGTAGTTTTGCATGTTTGTTCCATACTGGTTGCAAACCGATGTGTCACAGGACCAGTGATTATTCGAGGGCCCCTATCGAGACTGTGGACAGTGCTTTTTTAGCCGGTTGCCATGGCGATGCTGTCCTCCTGTCGGGCGTTTTTCCTGCTAACCCTGAAATTAGCGGCGAGGTGCGGCGCCACCCCAAACTGTGTTTGGCTCCTCTGCTCCCCTGATTGGCTGTCCGCAGCCCACCACCATCCCACCAAAAAAAAAATAATAATAAAATAAATAAACACTGTTAGCAAGATAAGACCCTGATGGGAGTCAATATTCCAAACCAGAAGCTTAGCACAGTGCTGAAGTAAAGGACCAAGCCCCAACACAATAGCAAAAAATTGCAAATCAAAATTATAATTCATACTTTAATATCATTATTCATATTACAACATAAGCCTTAAAAATAGATGACTTACAGATTATTTGATTGAGATCAAATGTACGCTAATTGTTTGGCCACCGGCCTGTACAGTATGTATCTTAAAAATATAACTTCCTAGTTTCAAATTATCCATTTTAATACATTTTTCAATCAGTGATACATTTGCATCATTTGATATGCTTTGGTCCAGTCATGGATCAAGCACCTGTTGTGAATTTTGCCGTTCAGCTCCTTGTTAGAGAACCGCAGGTTGTTAAAAAAATTTTTTTTTTCTAAATAAATAAATAAAAAGAGTTCTGAAACATTGAACGCTAGCTACTCCCACACTAACGAGGCACCTTAAACGCAACAGGGCGTTACAGAAACAACATTTCTGCTCATTTTTGTTATGTTCGACAGAAAAATCTATGAGCTGGTTCTGGATGCAGGTCCATGGTTGTGTCTAACTATTTACGCTATAGTGTATAAAAGCATTATAAAGCACCACTTTCCCCTTTCTTTCTCTTCTTCACGACAACCGATATTCATCCATCTTGGTTTTAATAGCCCCGTTAATGCTAACATCGTCAGCAACGACGCCCCGCGCGCGAATAAGCAAAGACGGCCGAGAGTCGAGCCATTTTCCGAGCGCCCGTGCACGCCGTGTCACGCACCAGGTGCGCTGGCTCGCAAATTAGCAGATCAACAGGGAGGCGAAAATGGCGTCCTGATGACGCCGGGCACCAGCGTGGCACATCGTTTAGAAAATAGCCTATTATTTTTGGGCGGGCATTAAAAATAATTTACTGTCTTTAAATTCAAAAATCCCCTAAAGACATGACAGAACCCAGAGTCTGTGTGTTTTATGTCGTTGTTTTTTTGTTTTTTTTTTAAAAGTAAAGATGCCTAACTGTACTTGTTTTGGGCTTTAGAAATGAGTGTAACCACCCGTGGAGTCAAATAATTAATCATATAAAATATTACCATTGGCTGGGCAATATGGCTTGAAAACATAAAAATCCAATTTTTATGCATTTTTTTCCCCCTTCAATTATAGAATAAGCAAATAAGGACAATCTTAAAACAAAATTTTGCATATTTCTCCCCGAATTCCAAAGAAATATTTTCCTTTTTTTTGTATTCTGTTTTTCATACAAATATTTAGCCAAAGTTAGGGCTAATATTTATTTATTTATTTTGCGGCTTGCTCAGTTCAAAGCATGACGTTTACTGCTTACACTAACAACATGGCTACGAACTGAGAAGACATAGTTGATAAAAGCACATTGCCAACTTAGTCACATTTTCAACCCCTTTAGTGACTATTTTTAAGAAAATGTGACTAACTACTTTCAATTTCACGAAGAAACAAACAACATCATTGTCGTTAAATTTTTATATAAGTGAAGAGGAAAAATTGATTCAAATCGGATTTAATCGCAAAATAGCTTTTATTTTAAGGCCGTGTCACCCAGCCCTATCATAAATTAGTGATAAACTGTGTGTGTTCGGACTTGGGTACAAATTCGGGTTGCACTGCTACTGCAGGAACTCTGTTATAAACTAAGGACCTTCTCTATAAATTACATTTTCTGTGCAGTTTACTCCCCTGTCCTTTGGGGGGGGGATAAAATTATATGTATTCTGCGTTAAGTGGTTAGTGCACCAATTTTTTGTTTCGTAAAAAAAATTACTGCATATATTGCTGATTAATGTGGAATGAAGTAAATATCAAGCAGTGACAAGTTACGAATCATCACCAACATCAGGACAAGAAAGTGGGCTTGGAAAGAACAAAAATGGATGGAAATCCATATTGATAAACTGCTGTGGTCCGCGTTGGCCCTGTGGTCCCCTTTTCCCAAGACTAGAATTCTAATGAGCTGGATTAACACCCCCCGCCATCCGGATCCAACCCTCGTCCTGACCACCTCCTCACTGGGAATCTGCCCCGTGCGAAGGACAGGAAGCCAAGTGGCAGGCTGGAACATACTGACGTTAATTAACAACATCTGACACAGATGCTGGGCTTGTAGACACCCCGGAGGTGGTCCCGTCACTTTCTTTCCATTTTTTAGGTTGGGGGTTATTTTATTTTTCCTTGCTGGGTTCTCTCTCTCTCTCTCTCTCTCTCTCTCTCTCTCTCTCTCTCTCTCTCTCTCTCTCTCTCTCTCTCTCTCTCTCTCTCTCGGGCAGCACAATGGCCGAGCGATTAGCATGTCTTCCTCGCTGGTGGCCAACCAATCGCAGGGCACATAGACAAATAATGTACTGGGCGGCAGTCGATGGCAGGGCATCCATGCACAAACAATGGACTAGTTGGCAAGCACATAAACAAACGCCCTGGTCTCCAACCAATCCCAAGCACATACAGTGTACACAACAATTGCAGGCCACATATAGACAATCAGTGGACAAGTTACTAGTCAGTGGCATGGCACAAATACACAAAAAAGAAATTATTGGGGAATCACAGCATAATTCTCAATACATAAACCTGACCAAAAAGTGAGCATTATAGTAACTTTAAAAAATATATATTTTGCGACAGCTGCGAATCTGTCATATTTTTTTTTATTTTTTTTTTTGCAGGGGGGGCATTTCTGGGTATAGTTGGAGCCCTTTGGCAGTTTTCCCAGCACTCCTGGATCTGACAGTGGATTTATTAGCAACTGTGAGAGCAAAATTTGAGATTTTGCAACAGCTGTCTATATGCTTGAAACTCAACCCCCTGAAAATGTGCCCGTGGTTTCAATTTGGAACAATCCTTGAGTGAAGGTCCACTGTGCTATTCATTGACATTAACACCTTTACAGCACCTCACACCAACTTCTGCCCTAAATATTGTGTCACCAGACACAAACGATGAAGCATTGTGGACCTCAAAGAAGAGACTCACACGGTGGCAAAAGTCAACCCTCCAAGCCGCCATTTAAAGACCCCGAATGTGCATGCGACACCTCGGCGAGGGCACCAACCAGGTCTCCTCGGACTAAAATAGACGGGCCAATTGCTGACGTGTCCGCAAACGTGCTGACAAGCGGCCCGTGTGAGAAACCATTATCGTGTGACGCAACCCGACAGAGAGAAGGGTGACCGCCCGTCGGGCCCCCGTGCGAAAAAAGAGCAGAGGTGAGGATGGCTCATAATCTCTGCACACTGGGAGCAGGCGTTTCTGAACAACGACTAAGGTAAATGGATTCTGCTTCAAGGTACTCGGAGCGCTTTTCCAATGTCACCTCATTTTGCCAGTTACACATCGACGAATGGGATCCAGTGAAACCCCCATGTATCGCGGGGGATACGTATGTTCCAGACCACAAAAGGTGAAAATCTGCGGTAGAGAGATCATATAAAAATGTGTGTATAGTTTTATCCCTCCCACACTATTTAAACAAATTTGAACTTATTGAATCACACTTTCTAAACCTTAACACTTGTGTTCTCACGCTCTCGCTCGGACTGGACTCCAAAAAAGAGACAAAGTGTGCTTGCTTCAAGCTCTTTGTCACTCCGAGTTGAAGTTTACTGTAAAACGGACACATGAAACAAGAATCAAACATTGTATATTTAGATTTCAAAATGTTTAACCAAACCACATAATTTTATTGAAGTCTGCATGGTTAGAGCATCAGCCTCACAGTTCCGAGGACCGGGGTTCAATCCATGGCCCCGACTGTGGGGAGTTTGCATGGTCTCCCCGTGCCTGCGTGGGTTTTCTCCGGGCACTCCGGTTTCCTTTCACATCCCAAAAACATGCATGAATTGGAGACTCTAAATTGCCGTAGGTGTGAATGTGAGTGTAAATGGTTGTTTGTTTGTATGTGCCCTGCGATTGGCTGGCAACCAGTTCAGGGTGTTCCCCGCCTCCTGTCCGATGATAGCTGGGATAGGCTCCAGCATGCCCGTGACCCTAGTGAGGAGAAGCGGCTCAGGAAATGGATGGGTGGATGGAAGTCTGCATGCTTAATGCTAATATGCCATTCAAAACTTCATAGATGGGCTCAGGGGACATTAGCTTCGATTCCGCACTAATTATAAACCTTCAAACAACTGCTACTTGAACAGATCATATAAAATGCCTGCATACTGTAAAAAGCCATTTAAAAAAATATTAAAACTCCAATAGGTACACTTTTTTCTGTACTTTTTATGGTTGTAATTTCATACTTTTTATGCCTGTAATTGTAATGCTTGTAAAATATGGTAACGAAGAAGCTGGGCATCGGACTGAGTCTAGCGATGACCGCTCTACCACCCGAGCCGCTCCAACGTGGCTTTCTAGGAAGCAGGCTTTCTGTGGCAGAGGGTGCCCAAGACCCTCCCACCCCCGCCCCCCACCCCACCTCGTACCCACCCGGGCCCCTTCCTAATGACCCTCGTAAATCACATCTTTAAGTGACCACCATGGACTCCTGGCCTGTCCACCGCTCAACTCCAAGGCAACCCGTTCCAGGTTCTGGAGCGAGGCCACCGCTTGGAAATTAAAAAATGGATCACGCGATTCATCTTCTAAATGACCACCTGGCCAGCCCCCTCTGCCTTCCCCTCTTCCTCATAGGACTCATTTATGATGAGGTGCTCAAATTGGCACATTTGAAGGTTTTGTTATAATGATTGGCTGATATGTTGACATTTATTAGTGCTACTCTGTTTGACTGTCTGTGTTCTTGCTGTTCCCTCTGTCCTTTTTCTGCTATGTTGGCACCTTGCCCTAAACTGCCAAAGGACAGGGTTGCTGGAAAACAGTCCATAATACCCATTGTGATTTTTTTTTTTAATAAAAATTTTATGAGTGTGATTTTTTTGTTTTTTACTGTTTCTCCCTGTCTTTTCTCTGCTATGTTGAACAGTTGACTATTTGTCAACTTTCCCAAATTTGTCAAAGAACTGAGAAATTAACATGCACTAAAACTCTCTTCTGCTCTCTGCGGATCGTGGATTAAAAAAACAGTGAAATCTGAGCCTTTCCTAAACTGCTATCTGTGGATTACAAATCTTGCATCACTTGGGCCGATCTTCAAAGCCTGACCCTCCCGACTGTGCGATTTGAAGTTGACTGCCCTCAACTGAACTCTATGCTGGCTTTGATTTGACCTGTCTCATTTGATATCAAATTGATTATTAAAATCCTTTCAACCTTCCCAGTTGCTGCATTCTGGTCCGAAGTCACATCGGCCCGTGTCAACAGGGGGGAACAGTGTGCTCCGTGTATGTATCCAAACAGCTCGCTGAGCGCCATCGTCAGAGTTCCAAGAATGACAGGTTAGCAAATGTGATGCATTTAAATGACTTACCTTCAAATAGAAGTCCAGCGAGTGTGGATTATTTTGTCACAAGCAAAGCTGTGCCTCACTGACTGCATCTGACAAGGCAATCAATCAATGCTGTTGCTTGTAAATGAGCAGATTTGTTTACTTAGCAACCCACTGCACTGCTGTAGTGAGCCATCCATTTGACACATGCTTCTAAATGACAATGTAAAAATACTATTCACTATGTATGATATCGGTATTCATATGCATTAATATATCCTTCCATTGCCGAAGTATCGGATTGGATTTATCCGCTGATATTGAAAATCATGTGACTCAAATCAGGTGCTGTGTGGGGCAGCCGAGCACCTTGCCCCTAAAATGAAAAATGGATCATGTGATTCATCTTCCAAATGACGCTCACTTTATACTGTTTGTCCCACTCGGGCCCCTTCCTCCTCCTCCTCCTCCTCCTCCTATTCCTCTTCGTCATCTCTGATATTGTCACAGTCAAGTTCAACATTTTAAAGATTTGATGAATAATAACCAACTTAAAGTATGATGTCGGCTGACATGTTGACAGCCTTAATTCCTCCGCCATGAGGTCCACGGATGAAACACCTGCCAATAACGCCTGAAAAATCCTCACGCAGGAGGGCAAGCGAGGGAGGGAAGGGCTGATGGGTGGTGCGGGGGAAGGGCTAGGGGGGTACTCCAATGCAATGCTGCCGCCCCCTGCTGGTAAGCAGCTTTTGAAGCCTTCCCTCCTCCCCTCCCATGCCATTCAAACCCCCCATGACTCACCTCCCCTCCCCAACAGTAAAAACTTTCTTTTTTTGTCTTTTTTTTTTAACAAACCCCACAGCTGAATGTTAAAATATTTCCTTTCACCTTTTAAACACTTTCTCCAGGGTTGTTGCCATCATTTAAGTGAGGAACACGAGGTAACTCAATATGAGGAGTATTTTGGGAGTTGGGGGGTTGTGCTCTCAAATTAATCTTTAAAAAAAAAACTGCCAGAAGGTACATGACTCTAAACACAATGTCCTCCTCTTCAAATCGAATCCAAATAAATTCCATAGTGCTCTCACTAATGGTCACACTGACCACAGGCGGCAAGTCTAACTAAATTAGTATGCAAAATAGATGGCCTATCATGATATCATGAGGACGAATTGAGGGGGAGGAAAGGAAATGGGGGGGGGGGGGGAAAGATGGGAAATGGAATTTGGAGCGTGCAGACGTGTGCAGCCTCCCAATGGAAGAAGCTGCATTGAAAAGAACTTAACCCGCGACAGCAGGTGGGATGCAAGGATGCAAGAAGGGAGAAAATGCAGCAGTGGTGGAAACATCTTGGAGATTGAGTTGATTCGATCTCTCGCTCTCTCTCTCTCTCTCTCTCTCTCCCTCTCTCTCGCTCTCTTTTACACACAAACACACACACACCTCAGAATTATTATTGTGCAGCATGCGGATGCATCATTTTCTCCATAAAATTAAACGTTTGTACAAGGAAACGGTTTAATTGTGGAATAAAATCATACAAAATAGTCTTATCGTTATTACGTACAAATTATTCATTTGCAGTTTATTTAGAAAAGTAATTTCAATGAATTAGTAGTTTATTAGGACGATGTTATTATTATTATTGTTTTTGTCATCATCATCAATCATTGAGACTAAGAAACTGAAGGGGTGGAATAAAAAAAATATACATGTGTCGGTGTTTAGGTGAACAAACGATTAAATTGATTATTAAATATTATCAAAATAAATAATCTAATAATAATCAATTAATTAATAGTATATAACATACATCTGTAAATATATATTGTTGGTGAAAACATATGTTAAAATATTACATAATATATAAATATTGATTTTTAAATAATAATGAAAGAATAATCGACCCTAATTAAAAAAACATAAATAATTACTACAAAATCATGTTCTCGTTCAAAAAAAAAAATACAATGAAATCAAACTACTATACGTATTTACTATTATTTCATTATTATCATTCTTGTTCGCAGGACTATTGAACGTTAAGCAATGATTAAATAAATAAAAAAATAACACCAAATAATTGTATCGTGATTAATTTCATTCCCTTAAAAATGATAGAAACATACCTTTAATGTAGTTTGTTCATTTAATTTAGAATTATGATAGACATCTTTTTTTTTGCAACAAAATGTGGGTATTTTACTTTTACATTTTTGAGTATAAATAATAATAACGACGATGATGATGATGATGATGATGATGATGAGTGTCCACTCGGTGAAGAGTAGTCCCCTCGCAGCCTCGCGGGCCTCCGAGAAAGCTTTCTTGTTCTTCCTCTTCTCATCTTCCTCCTGAATGTTAATCGCCGCGTTTCCGAATCATAAACGCCGACATAAATCAGCGGACTACAATATTACGCTCCACTTTTTTTTAATGTGCCCCTACGTGGCGTGCAGGAGCTTCGGAATAAATCACCGCCGCCTCCCTGCGCGCCTGCGTGCGTGCGTGTGCACGCTGCGCGTGCACGCTGCAAGCTTCCACCGCTTCAAGTCTGCGATTTGCACGCACTTTTTTTTTTCTTACGTACTTTTATGTCCATAAAAGATGAAGGCCCCATTTAGTCATCAATGGACATTGCATTGATTTATTTTTTTATTTTTCATTTATTGTTATTATTCAAATGTGCTCCGTTTCATCCGTCAACGATGGCGCGGAGGTTCGTTGGAAGAAGTGTAATAAAAAGGATGAGGAAAATATGTTAACATTCCCCCCCATTAAATATTTAAAATGGAGAGCAATAATAAATAATTGTGTTTAAAACGTTTGTGTGGATGTAATGGTATAGTTGCAATTAAAATTTAAACTCTATGAATGCATTGAATTTGAACAGAATTTTCCCTTGCGGGTTCTGTTCTACTTAATGAAAATATATCATTTTTTTAAATAATTATTTAGTTATACCATATAGAATCATTAAAAAGATTTAGGATGAAAACAAATTTTAAAAAATAATTAAATATCTTAAAAATAAAAATGATTAAAGGTTTTGACAACACTAAGATGTACTTAATTTATTTAGTTTTTTTTAATGCCGCCTAAATTGTGGTTTTATTTAATTAATCATTAATGATATTCTCTTTTTTACTATATTAACATATGCACTATTTCGAGGGAGGGCATTCTTTTTCCCATCGGGGCACGATTTCAGTTAATAAATTTAATGATAAGAATGAATTATTAAATGTTTTGAATGCTTACGTCAGACCTTTTTAATGTATTTCGAGTTATAGCCTAAATTAATGTGACTTAAAACTTTTTTTAAATTAAAAAAATATGTAAATCTCTGGTCTACAGCTTAAGCTAAAATATGTAATGTACTTGATATTTTACTGTATTATAATATACACTATTACAAGGATGCAAGAGGAATTAATTTCATAATAAAAAAATGAATTATTGAATGTTTTGACTGCTTTCATACAGCCTAAACTGACCAGATTTTGACAAATAAACATGCATTTTTAGTTTATTTATTTATTTATTTTAAAGAAATCATGTACACCTGTGAGCCAAAATAATATGGAGTATTTCAATTGCGGGCAACCCTTTTTTTAGGGCACCATTTCAGTTGTGAAAATGAATGTATGGGAAAATATCAGGAAAATCTTAATTTTTAGTATTTGTTTGGGGGTTTCCTCTTGATTTAGTTTTGTCTTTTCGACCCAAAATGAGCTCTACTGCTTCCCTAAGCCCTGCATTAATTCTCGGATCTTTTTCTCCTTTTTAAAGCAAATCTCCCAATTGTGCTCTCGTCTGAACTCAAGTTGCGAGTGGCCTGCAAGCCTGCTGCATGTCATATCGTCTCCACGAGGGGTTTCATATTTCCCCCGTCCCTCATGCCGTCCCAGCATGGAGGCCCCGTAATGTGCACGTCTCCGCACCGCCACGCTTCCACTAAATGGAGAACATTTGCACATCTTCCTTTACGTCCAATCCCATTGCTCCGTCGCAGTCTTTTTTATTTATTTATTTTAATGCGACTTCATTTCAAGATAATACTTTTCCCCCCCACAACCTCCTTCATCATTTACTGTGTGTGTGTGTGTGTGTGTGTGTGTGTGTGTGTGTGAAAAATTAATGCCTTTAATTTTGCTTGATGGCAACATCAGTGCAGCTCTGTAAATTGCGCTTTAATGAGATTTTGCTACAGGGGATAATCTGAGAGCGGGAGGAGGGGGGTGAATTAAAAAAAAAAACATCTTGCAAACATCTGTAGACCTTCCATATCGGAGACCCCCCGTAAATCTGCAGGAGTCTCTCTGGGATGAGCGTACAGAAACCGTCCACTTGATCAGCACAACTCAATTGTTGAGTTGTGCTGAAGTGTTTGAAGATCCTGCTCGACTAAATCAGCCGAGACTTCAATCTGAACCTTCGTCGTAAAAAGTCAGAAGTCAACAAAGATCAAACGCTGAGAACCAATGGGAAGCGACGTTTTGTTTGGGCCATAAACAAAAACATGAAAGATGTGAGCACACAAAGTCCGAATAACATCCGGAGTGAAAGCGAAATCAAAGCGTGACCTCTTCAATTTATATTTTCCACCCGTATTTAGCATCTTCAACTGAATCTGCTGACATACCCACCCATCGCTTCACCTTCCAACTTTCTTACTTATACCGAGATACCTTCCTTTCTTCCTGAAAAGAAAAAAACCTTTCAACAGGGGAGTGTAGACTTTTTCTATCCATCCTACCTAGTTTCTTAGTTCCTTACCTATCGCTGTATCTACATACCTAGTTATCTTTCTTCCAACCTACCCCCCTACCTTCTTACCTACGTAGCAACTGTTCTTCCTACCGACCTACCTACTTACTTTCCACGTTTCCTACCAACTAACCTCAACCCATTTTACCCACCTGCCTACCCTCCTACTTTCTTTCCTACCTACCTCTTTTGACCAACATAAGTACCATTACAAAAATGTATGCCTTTGCATTTTTCAAACATATTCTATGTTAACTGTAACCTCATCTAATCTTGTGTTTTAGTGCCAGGATTAGAAAGTAAACTTTGTTCCTTTCCCTCGGATCTCGTGTTGTCGCTTTGCGGCGAGACAAAGCAAGATGTCTGTGCTTGGGTGTGGCACCGGTTGCATCAGGCAGATGATAACTGCTTGTTCACGTGTGTGTATATATACAGTATGACCTCGCCAAAGAAGAATAGCGCGAGTTTCGAAGCAGCCATCAGGTTGTATTTGAAGTGTCTTTTTGCATGCAAGTTTTTATTACACACCATCTAAATAGGAGAACATCCATCTGAACCGTTTAAGGCCTAAACACATGGGACGCTAATAATATACACATGGAGCTTAGGACAACGAAGGGAACGGACTTTTATATTGAATAATGTTCAACAAAATCAGAACAGAAAACTTCTCAGCTAAGCTCCCAAAAAAGAATCTGTAGTGGAAAGCACAAATCAAAGTGGGAAACCCCCCCCCCCCCCCCGACGTCGTGGCTCTTTAACACCGTCGTCTCTCCCGAGCCTATCTTAAACTCAAGCGCCTTATACTGTTTTATTTATGTTTTTACAGCTAAGTCCACATCTTCCACCTGCTTTATATGTTCCCTCATTATCTCGCCATTACCCTGCTCTGGTCACCGTGGAAACCATGCTAATTACAGAGCAGGCGGCAACCTGCAAGGTGGGATGCTGCGAAAGTGAGTGAGGGCTGCAAGGGCTGGGGTGGTGGGATGGTTTGGGAGGGGGGGTGGGGGGGAGGCAGTCCTCGAGAGCGTCCTGCTTTTAAGACTGGATGCTTCTCAATGAACGCTGACAAGTTGGACGAACGTTTGCCGCGTGACGTGTTGAAAATGTGTGTCACAGTCTTCGTGGTCTTCCATCATTGATTGATGAAAACAACAACAAAAAGAGGCAACCCATTGATCTAGCTACTCAATGACATGTCTATATTGCAACTATACTGTATATCCATTTACCCATCCATCCATCCATCCATCCATCTGTTGTTTCCCCAGACTACCTGTCATCTACCCCTCAATGCCCATTGGTTCATCATTACTTGTACATATGCCTGGCAATTGATTTATTCTATTACCTGTCCATATATACTACATATCTACCCATCTATCTGTCGCTACTCATGTTTTTGTCCTATTTACCAATATATTCCAATACATTTAACTTTATTTATCTACCTACCTACATTTTTTCAGTCAGATCGACTGTGCAGCCAATTTTTGTTCAGGTAGCGCTTTATTGTGCATCTTGAAATAGGCACACCACTTTTTTTCTTTTTTTTTGCAAAGAAACCTGTATTTCAGGCAAAGTTGATTTTGGGTAAAAAGCAAAAAGTCTTCATGCCAGTTGTGGCTGAAAGTTTTGTTGGTCTATCTTGCTGTGTATCAACAGAACCACAAATTTCCCACGTCTGTATCAGAGTTTGAACACTACCAAACTTTTTATATCCTTTTCCAGAGTTCCAAAGTTCAACTGGGATTTTTCACGGGTCCTTTGACAGTTGTTTTGCTTTCCTTCCATGGCTTAGTGTCCAGAAAAGTCCTGGATGAAACGTGCAGGGGTCTCTCATTTAACTATTTATACACAGACCCTAATTGCAATCGAACAATTCACAGGTGAAGAAACTTATCCTTACTGTTCTTACGACACGCCCAAAAAAGGCAGGGGCGAAAAAAGAACTATATCAAGCATGGATAGGAGACAGTGATATAGTAAGGTTGGAAGCATGATGTGCCCACCAAAAGATAACGTGGCAGCTCAGCCCTCCCTCGCATGGCTTCCCCTGATGCGATCCCCTCCGGGGGTCGCTCGTCGTCATCAGCTCCGCTTGCAGGTCAATTGGAGCAGCAAGTGGTCAAAAGAAAAAAAAAAAAAGATGATGCACCAGTGCATGACAGGATCGGAGTCATAAAACGAGTCAGTGAGGAGAGGGAGACATTTGTGTTGCATTTGCTCTGTACATAAACGCATCAAAGGCGCCTCTGCGAGCCTTCCATGTTTCGCCAAAGTGATTCCCACTTGGGGGGGAAAAAAACTCCTGCCGGGCCAAAGTAAGTGGGGAGCCTTAGCACGCGGGCCTGTTGGACTAATGAAGAGGCCCAGAGGATATTTGCAGGGTCACGCCAAGGATGTGGCACAAGAAAATTGGGCATTAAGTGGGAATGCCACAGCTAGCTTCAAACTACCGCCGGCCTCGCTACCAGGCAGAGGGTGGCTGCGCTTTCCCGTCTTATTTATTCAACTCCTTTCTGGAAATGAGATGATTATTCACTGAGTGTCTGCATGCGTCGTGGTGTTGCTGTCAGCCGGCAGAGCTGCAAGAAGTGGAAAAAATTAGCATTCATTCAGGGCCAGTGGAGTTTTATTGACTCTAACGTGCAGACGAGGTAAAAACCCCCACAGGAAATGTCAGTTTGAAAAAGCATAAAAATGACGACAACAGCAGTCAGATCAAACTAAGCAATAGATTCAAACAGTGCAAGCTTTCAGAGCTTGTATGCTGAACACTTCAACATTTACGCTACTTCTTATGAGGACCAGTTACAATTACGCAGAATTGTGTATGAATTTCTAAAACAGCAAAACCGCATTTGTCATTCTTTCCATATGGACTACGTCAATGATAAAAATGTGGTTTCAGGAAATATCACACAGCAACATCAAAGGTGGTGCAGAGATTTCTGGAAAGTACTGGTTGTGACCTACATGTGACAACAATCTCCTATATTTGTATCCCTCCCCATCAAGGATTCCAGCTTGTTTTACAATTTAATGATTAATTCATCTAAGTCACTTTTTTATCATTAGTATCAAGTAAGGACAGGCTAAAAACAAACGTGTTCTTTATTAATTACAGTCTGAAAGTGTTTGAAATTCTATGATGATTTTGCCAGTGTCAGGCAGCTAAAAATCAAAACATAAATACATCCTTCACCTTATCAGAACGGCTAAATTTCTCATGGACTATGTCACCATTAAAGGATGTGCAGAAATTTCTGGCAAGTACTGGCTGTGTCCCACACGTGACAACAATCTTCTGTATTCTTATGTCTTCTAGCCTGGCTAACTTTGGGCCAAAGGCGGGGGACAACCTGGACCAATCGCATCCAATTGCAGGGCACATATAGACAAACAACTATTCACACCTAAGGACAATTTAAATGTCTTCATTGGACCTAATATGGATATTTTTGGAAGGTGGGAGGAAGCCGGAGTACCCAGAGAAAACACAAGGGAAAACATGCAAACGCCACACAGGAAGGCCGCAGCCGAGATATAAACTGAACCTCAGGACTGTGAGGTAGATGTGCTAACCACAAAATTCACGGTGCTGCCCGTAAGTTTGTATTTTTCATGATTCATCACAGTCACATTTTTTATTAACTTGGCATTTTAGGGCAAATTATTCGCGTACATTTTCCAGGTCAGAAAAGGCACAGAAATGTTCTCGCTACATATCAAGTGTCGGGTGTTACAATCCAGTACCTTTGATGAAACCAACCCCTAAACTTACAATGATGTGCTTCATTTCTTTTCCAGGGACTACACATGAAAGTTTGCAGTTTTGTTTGTAGGCTTTTTAGGTGATAAGTGACGTGATGTCTTTTTAAGCAAGGTAGTTAGTTGACAGATACTCGAAGAAGAGGAACTGGATCACAGCACTTGTTGGTTCCAATTTACGTCTTGAATACGTCAAGCTAAAAGCGTTCACAAGCGAGCTACAAACATTAGTCAGTTTTACCGGCATAGACAACACTCAGCTGTTCATCATCATCGGAAGACTAAAGCAGACGCAATTACATTTGCTTGATGAATTCCGTTCCTCCGTGTTGTTTGATAAATAAGGAAATTCGTCAAAGGCTCCCTCAACGTATGGTAATTAAAGTGAAAAATTCTGTCACAATGTAAATCCTTAATTGGACTCCCGGAGAGACGTTAGAAACGTGTCTGGAATCAACGGCGGATGAGCGCGGACGGGAAAACAAAGCGCGCTGAAATGTGGCCCCGCAAGTTCAATTAATCACCAGGTAGAGAAAAGGAGCAATTTAGCATAACTCATTCAGGGAATCACCCGTCCCAGGTAATGCACTTTTAATCATGCCTCGCCGGGAGCTCGGCGTAACAGTAACATGGAGAGAAGTTAAACATTCTGGGGGGATCATTTTTGGGCTCGGTGGTGCAAAATAGTCGATTTTAAACAAGAATGAATTAATTAGCGATGCAGCGAGAAGGCCGCTATCCTCGGGGCGACGCCTGTGCCAGTTTTAATGTCGACACTGGTGACTTACGTAGACTTGCAGGGTCATCTGCGGCAATAATATCGACAATAAACATCTTGTAGCTTCAATTCCGACCCGTGATGAGCTGCTTGGTAAAAGCAGGATGGCAGGAATGAGCAAACCTTCCCCCCCCCCATCCAACCTATCTACCTTCTCTGCCAGCCATCTGGGAAGCACACACCTGCTTCACCCTACGCTTGTAATGGATTCCCTCCTCTGCGCGGCGGCCTGTCACAGAAGCTGTCATTCCGGGATCATCAAGCGGAAGACACCGCGTCTTCCGAGTACTCGGCACGCATAATTATGGATATTGCGACGCGTTGGAAATGATCCATTTAGACGACTCTGTCGCCAGAGGAGCTATTATGCCACTTTTGTTTCCATTTTAAATGTTCACGCCGCGGTGCGCCTAAAGTGCACCCGACGGTGGGAATTTGGAGCTTTGTTGAGCAACACGGATGCCAGGTAATGACACGGTCATGACATGGAAGAAACCAGCCATTGTGTATAAGCGCTTGTCTTTGCTATCCCAGCTAAATTTGGGTGAACAAACACCTTGGACTGGTTGCTTGTCAGTCACATGACACATGTAGACAAACAAGCACTCACATTCATTCACACCCATGGACAATCTCAGTCTTCAGTGGCCCTAACACGCTTGTTTTGGAATGTGGGAAGATGTCAGCGTCCCTGAACAAAACCCCAAAACGTGCTAACCACAAAATCTCACCGTGCTGTCCACCTCACTTCTCCCTGTGAGGAAAACTAAAGCTGTATTTATTCAAGTTATAGCTCAGACCCTATTGTTTCAGACGCAGACATTGGTTAACTGCAACGCATATTTGAGCTCTGTTGTTATCCAAAACAGCAGCACCTATTGAGGAATGTTAACAGTCTCGCCGCTAAATCAAACGGTGGCATCTAAACATGTCTGTCATAGGAACAAGATGCATGGTGCCGATGTGCGAGGTTCCTAATTGGCTATCCGTCTGTTTCATCTCACAATCACGGCATCCCGGGGTTGGCTCAACCTAATGCTGACCACACACATAAGGATTTGTAATCATACTTATTGAAAAGGCTAAACATTTACAATTGTCAGATTGTTTTCCCAGTAGATCAGGGAGGAAAAAATGTTAACACACACCACACCACAGTATAATCACTCGGGATAATGTTTCAGAGATATCGAGTAATCGGGCCTTCATTCGATTGGATCGGAAGAGGTTTAAAATGCTGAAATGGAGCCAGATTATCGCTATGTGTGTCCCCTGCTTTGGGCAATGTTGGGTAAACTGAGTGACTGAGTCAAGTCGTAGGAGGTGACATGGTGGGTTACAGCACAGTGAGACACCTTTGAAGTGTCACACAGTGCACTGAAGATGCCGGACAAATGAAATGCAGCAAATGACCCCATCGGATCCTTTGAACTTGCTATAAGGTCTGGTTCCTCTCTGTCAGGGGGCGTTGAGAGTGAAGCGTCCTGGTCACCCTGTGCTGCGGTCATCAGGCCTCCGTCCGTCCGCTCGGCCAGTGGGTCTGTTTCCAAATGGGCCTGACGCAGGCCACAGACGTTCCCTACTGGGGTCCTGTGAAACCAGAGACCCTTGAAGTGTCCGGTCTGCTCTCGCTCACAGCCGAGACTCCAAACGTGGCCCCTGCTGCAAAGGGAGGCCTTCTGGCCAGCCCCACTTTTTGCTCGAGAGTCCCCCTGCCCCCGACGGCCGGGCCCTCCGTTCTGGCATGCTTACCGCCGATGGCAGCCTCCTGCGGCCCGGGGAGCGGACCACCCTGGGCTGGTCAGCAACCCCTGCTTACACCTGCCATAAAACTTCAAAGCTACAGTCCCATCCCGCAGCTTTGAAGTGTTCAAAGCATAGCTCACCGGCCCGACCTTTGCTGCCACTCTGGCCGCAACACATGTTCTGCAGCCATGTAGAAAAGCGAGGGCCCCGGCCTCAGACAAGGCAGGATTGTTTACCTACATGTGCGAAGCGTAAGGGCCAGTGCGCGGCGGCCATGCGTGCAGCCCCACCGTTCACATGCGGGCTTGAAGAGGACGCTTGTGTGTGCGACGGCCATGTGTTCCACATGACCCCGGCCTCTTTTCTCTCAGGCCCTCGCACGTCCGCCGAGAGCACTGCGTTTGGCTTCCGCATTGTCTTTAATGAAGCTAGGTTGGATTTGGAAAAAAGAGTAACAGAGAACTGCTGAAGGAAATCGGGTACTTTTTAAAAAATGTACAGTAATTGAGGGCAGTACGTTGTTCTAGTGGTTAGCACGTCTGCCTCTGAGGTTCTGGGATTGAATCTTGATTTTCTCTTGTTACTCCGACTCCCCCACCCCCAAATTCCAAAAGCAGTTCCTATAGAAGTAACACCATCTCCTGATCCGCTGTTTTGCACCCAGTATGTCTTCATAATTGTCATCTCCGCAGTGATAGACAGCATTGACTTTATTGGCCTCTCAAATGTGCCACTGTTCCATATTATGTTCCCTTCTCTCTTGCTCCACTCCACTCGCCCACATTACAGTACCACTGCACTACGTCACGGACTCCAGCTGTTTTACAGGGGCATTAAATATTAGCTTGTACAGTAGGCCCATAATGACTCAAATTCAGGGCACTGTGTAAATGTCAAACCGAGGAGAGGCTGACATGCCTCGCATCTGCAGGTGATGTCACAGCTAATTCAAATGGTTATAAGGTCAGTGCACGCTTATCGTGTGAGGGATAGCGCAAAACAATAACACTGCAAAGTGTCCCATTGTATCGCTATTAGTGTCCGATGGCAATTAAAAAAAAATATAAATATGGAATTCTGAGTCAGTTAAGATGATAAAATGTCAGTCCAGAAAAGGAAGCAAGGGAAGAACATTTTGAGGTGCCACTTTGTTTTTATTGAGTCACAAACAACGCTGCACGATTGTCAAGAAACATGCAGATTTCCATTGCCTCTGTTATATATTATATTATATTATATTATATTATATTATATTATATTATATTATATTATATTATATTATATTATACAAAGAGAGGAAATGGGTGTGAAATAAACAAGAGTGTAAATTTGAGAAGCTATTGGCTTCATTTATTGACTGCACGGGTGCATTTTGCCGACAGAGACTCTCCACACTTTTCAGCCACGGGTACATATAAAATCATAAATGTAGTTATGTTTTATTGTGTTTGTCTGTATTTTCCCTGCAATTGGCTTATGAACTGTCCAGGGTGTAACCGCCCAAGTCCATGCAATATTGCTTACAATTAGTTGCATTTTTTATTTTTTATTTTTAAGCTTTTGGAGCCTAATCTACGCCTAAATCGCATCCACGCATGGAATAAGTTGTTTCCTGGAGGCGAGCCTTGATGATGTCACAGGAAGCACTGGAGCCAAAGTACAAGTAGCCAGCTTTGTCTAAGCATAGACTGAGAAATCTCGAGCCACGGGATTCATTTTGGTTTCATGGTGGAATGCGCGTTCAAAAGAAGACTCCCGAGTGGGTTTCAGGAGATTTCCCTTCCCGTGGCACTGGTGTATTTTCCCCACCCCTCTACTTCGCATGAAATGAAACGTCACACAAAGTATATGTTTTATAAAAAAATTTAAAAAAAGTGTGGGGGCTTCACGCATGGCAGCCAAGCTAGCGCGGCAGGAGCGGCACAAAAGCTCCTCAGCCCCACGCGCCACGCACGGCGCCATTAAAACAGTGCGATCTGGAAGCCGTCAAGTGGAGCTGTCAACACCGGTCGGGCCCTTTACAAGTGTGATGGGTGTAAATCACGGCACCATATTGAAACAACGTTGAGGTCCGTGTGTCCATGTAAACCCACCCGCATCCACCCTTTGCCCTCTACCTGCCATCTGTGCCAAACTCTGCATTTTATATGTGGCATTTTTCTTATTCTCTTGCTGTTCGTTACAATGACTCATCATCATCAAGCCTCAATCATGTAATGTTCTATTTTATTGCAATTGACTCGGTCAGAGGTATTAACTATATTCCAGTGATTGTATAGTTTGCAGTGGTGTAGAACTGCACTGATTCACACTGACAAACATCTCTAACATTTTGGTAAGTCGAAAGTAGTCGTTTTCGCAATCACGGAATCCGTGGCTCCGCCTTCCTCGGTGTTGACCACATATAAAAGAATTTGCAATCATAAATATTGAACGGGTTTAACGTTGATGATTGTTTGTCCTGACCGTTTTCCTAACATATCGTGGTGGAAAATTTTAACACAACCCACACTACAGGATAATCGCTCCGGATAATCTTTCAGATGGATCCGATAATCTTGCCTTTGCTGACTTTTATTGTAAGAAGCAAAAAAAATTCAGATCAGGCCCGATAGTCGGTATGCATGTACCCTGCTTCACGTCGCTTCCTGCTTGGCTATTGTCCCGTTTCACGTTCACAATCACGGAGCCCGTGGCTTAGATGATCCACACACATACTCTAAGAATTTGCTACTATAAATATTGAACACGTTTAACATTTACAATGATTGGCCTTGACTTTTTTCCCAGCGCAACTTGAGGAGGAAAAATTACTCTTATCACACCACACACGCCACACCGATAATAGCTCAGGATACATTTTTAGAGACAAATCTTTGCTGACTGAACGGGGTTGGGGTACTAAAATGAGGCCCAATTATTAGTAATCATTAATGAGTCAGTGGCTCTCTTAACACACCCCACATCATCGGTTAATCGGTCAGAATAATCCTTCAGACATATCCAATAATTTAGCCTTTTCTGACTTTGGTCAGAAGGGGGCAAATTTGGCCCGATAGTCACTATGTGTGTACCCTGATTAAATATTGACCAGGTTTAACTTTTACAATCATCAGCCCGACTGTTTTCAGAGCAGCTCAGAGGGAAAATATCACCCTCAAAACATCGCACAGCTCTGGATAATCTTTCTTTCAGTACATCTCACCGTTGCTGACTTAGATCAAAAGGGGTGGACATTTTTCCAATTTGGTCCACTTATCTGTATGTATTTACCCCACTTTTGAGCCCTACTAAACTGAAATGAATTCCAAATTTCAGATTTTCTTGGGTGTTCCGCTGTGGAGGTTCAAGTGTGTTATGTCGTTATATGCAACCTGGGTAAAATGTGTCAGTGGTCGGCGTTTCAGTGAGGAATCTCCCATTGGGAGTCAAGTGAAGTGAATGCACGCTAGTTAGGAGGAGAAATCAAGCACAACACCACTTCCGCCGGTCCCCCCTCCTCCAGACGCCCGGCAGCCCCTTCATGTCTTTCACTCCGCCGGGAGTCCGAGAAGCCTTTGTGCGCCCGCCGTTCGGGCCGTGTCCGCAAGAACTCCCACTCCTTTCACCCGGGAAGCGTGAGGAATGCCCGGGGAGGCCCAGGCTGGGCCTGAGCGAGTAAAACACTACTCTCGTCTTTTTGTGCTGGGCGAGGAGGAGTATAAGGGGAGGCGGCGGGGGTCTTAAGGACGGATGCGGTCAGTCTGCTGGGGGATAATAGAGGCCGGCCAGCTGTCTGAGCCCCAACAAAGGGACCAGTCTCCTGTTAGGCCTTGTTTATTTTAGCCTTGTTTCCTTGCAGACGCGCTACCTGGATGGATGCGTCCACGTGAAGAGGGAGGGGGTTACGATTGAGACATCAGCTCACGTCAACTTGAGTTTATTTAGAAGCCACATTTTCATTTGTGTCTTGTGCTATCCGTGTCTGCGTGGATGCATCAAATCAGGCATTCGGGAAACATTTTGCCAGCGATACAGCAAACGAAAACGCAAAGACGGAAATATATATATATATATTTATATATATATTGGAGCAAACACAATGCAAACACAATGTAAAACAACATGGGTAGTTTAGTGTCTGCATAAAGTTGGGTATTGCCCAAAAAAAAGACAAGAAAGAGGGTTATATGCATTTTAAAAAAAAGTAAAAGAGACAAAAAGAAGATTATTAAAAGGGAAAAAAGTATATCCCTATAAAAATAAATAAAATAACAAGTACAAAGGAAGAACTTGGGGTATATGCTTAAAAAATGCAAAATGATTTGAAAAGAGGTAAATAAGTTAGTTTGAACACATAAAATTGTAAAATTTAATGAATAAAAATCCGACATTTTGGGAGTACAGGTATCTACCTAAGAAAATAAATACATACATACATAAGATTTAAAAGATTTGGAAAACATTGGGTACATACCAGGGTATATGCTTACAAAAATTAAAGAAATAAAAAAGGTAAAACGGTAAACGTGCATAATTTTACAGTGCCTTACAATAATAAATATACTTTTTAGGACTAAAACCTCTTTTTTGTTTTTGATGAACACTTAGGCCTACTACTTACTGTATTTTAATGTTGTTCATTATGGTGGTACTTGAAGTGCTAACTACTGTATTTTTTTTGGTGGTGGCACTTGGTGTAAAAATTTTGAGAAGTGCTGTTTTGCAATATTGTTCACCTAAATGTTTTGTTCTGGAACTTTGAGAGTCATCAGGAGTAAAACAACGCAAGCCTGGGCAAAACTAAAAGGCGTAATTGTGGAGAAAAAGTGGCCGTTGGTTAGTCTGTATAAAAGTGTCATGGTGGCAGCCATTGGGAAACTTTTTTTTTTTGAACACACAAACCTCTTGGTAACATTCGAGAGCAAGAGTCGTCTATCTTCTCTCCCCTTTCTCCCCTCTCCCTCTCCCTCGGGTGGACTCTCTTTGATCCCTTTCATTTGCGGCCACCCCCTTTTTTTCTCCCCGCCACGCTGGAGAATTCTTGAGTTTTCCATAGAAACATGTCTTTTCCACGGGAATATTGATGTTTTTTGCCTCGCGGGGGTTATGATATGGTGGATCACAATCAGAAAGCCGCAGACAATGCTGGTGTTCATGCTTAGGGGAGTTTTGGGGGTGCGGGGTGCAGTTGGGTTGATGTGTCATGTTCACATCCTCATTTCTCCAATGAATACAAATATTTATCCAAGTGCTCCAGTAACCTCTAAAGCTTTTGTTGGAGTAGTCCAGAGACCAGTCCTTTTTTTTATTTTATTTTTTAATTCATGCATATCTGATGTTTGTTTCTTTGGGTCTGTTATCCATTCCATGTTTTATTGTTATTATTTTTCTATTGTATTTATGTGATTTTCTTTGTGTATGACTAAATTTTATGATGATTGTTTGTTT
Source organism: Phycodurus eques (assembly GCF_024500275.1). Classification (NCBI taxonomy): domain Eukaryota; kingdom Metazoa; phylum Chordata; class Actinopteri; order Syngnathiformes; family Syngnathidae; genus Phycodurus; species Phycodurus eques. The sequence goes on from NC_084545.1 coordinate 6,634,774, forward strand.
GGATTTGTTATCCATAAATTCTTTTCCCATTTTTATGTATGCATTTTTTTATTTTACTTGACTTGACCTACTGGCTTATTTATCTATTTGTTTTCTCTTTTTTTGTATTTAGTTTGTTTGAGTCTGTTATAAATTTAATTTTTTATGTAAATGTATTTGTGTTTTTATTTTATTATTGTTGTTTTTCTGATATTTTTTAATTGTTATGTACATCTAATACTTTTTGAAACTGGAATTCATTTATTTATTTATTGATTTATATTTTTCTATTAACTAGTATTTTTTTTATTATGCTTTGCTTCTGTTATCCATTTATTTTATTTTATTTGGTTCATTTTGTGAAAGTTCTATTTTATTTATTCATTTTTAACTTCAGTATTTTTATTTTATTATTTTTGATTTTGATTTTGTAGTCCATTGAGTTTATTGTATTCTTTCTTTTAGTTTGTGATAGTTCATGTATGATTTATTTTACTTTTGTTTTTTTTTCAATCAAAGTGCAATCATCCTTCCTGTCCAAACATTCAGCATCAATTTGACCTCCTTTCACTCGCAGCCCAGCCACAGGAGCCTCGCATTGCTTGAGTTAAGGTATTAAATCGACGCCTTTCGGCCTTTTTACAGCCTTTCTTCGGGGTGACATGTCTGACGGAACGCGCCGGCTCCTGCCGCTTTGTCGCCCTGTCACGCCAACAATGTTCATCCCGGCGACACCAATTTTCGTCGGCTTTGATCCGCCGAGCGAAAGCAACAATGTTATGGCGAGAAGAAGGGGAGCAGAGGAGAGGAGGGAGTGAGGAAGGCCAGGAGGGGGGAGGTTTAGTTTCATCTATCCTTCCACTCAAAAGCAACAACATTCAAGAAGCAATAAAAGTAAACTTCAACTCACTGGGTGCCTTCTCCAGACTCCATTTTTCAGCTCCTTCCACAGATGATCAATTGCATTTAGATCAGGGACTCAGAGGATATTCTGTTCTTAGCCTTAGCCTTGAGTGTTGTTAGCTCTGTCTTTTCGGTCTTCAGCTTGTTGGTGTGCCCCTAAGACCAAGCTTCATGGGCAGTACATTTCACTCCCGAACCGTCTTGATCGTCTTGAGATTTCATTGGTCCCTGCGCAGATTCAAGACACCGTGCATGCGCCTGATGTAGCAAAGCTGCCCCAGAACAGAAGCGAGCCTCGCCTATGTTTATACACACTTCTTACCTGCTTCTGTACACTACATACAACACAGGCAAAAGTGTTGGTACTCTTCCGTTAAGAGAAGGAAAAACCCACAATGGTCACTGACATAGCTTGAAACTGATATGACTGGAATTTACCAAAATGCATGCTGACAAACCACAAAGCTTCTGGGACAATGTTGTTTTGACAGATGAGACAACACTGGAGGTTTCGGACCAGCCACATAAGCTCTATCTTCTCAAAGGCAAAAATGTAGCACAAACTCAAACGACTGTGAAACATGGAGGAGGCTTGGGGTTGGGTAGGAGGGCAGGTTTGGGGCTGCTTTTCTATATGTGGCACTGGGTGTCTTGAATCTGTGCAAGGTCTACAAAGGTTGTGGTAATAATATTCTTGTTGGTATTATTATCATAGCTGTTACTGTTGTTATTATGATTACTATCATTAGTAGTAGTAGTAGCAGTCGTAGTAGTAGTAGTAATCAGCATTCACATGCAATTTGTATCAAAATTCATTTCTTATTTTTTACAAAAACCCATGCAATATGTGGAACTTTTGGAAGAATATAATATGTCTTCTTAATCCATATGACAACGTCCTGCTGAAGGTGACCCAATTGAAATACATCCTTAGGGATTATGTAAAAAAATAATAATAATAATAATAAATAAAAATCTAAGAATCAAACAGCAGACTTACTTTGTTCAGTTGCTAACCTCCTTTGTCATTGACAAGATGACTTTCATCATTGTTCTTAATCCCCTTTTTGAGGGGGCTCAACATGCCAGAAAAAAAAAACGTGTTTTAGGGATTCTTAAAAAAATAATAATAATTATCACCCGACACTAGTTTCACAGATCAACACGAAATTATGCGGACATGTCCATTATCACAGGACGCACGAAAAAGTCTAAGAGAAACCATGCCCGGAATTGAATGGGAAGTCGGCCATTTTGATTTGAACTGGATGGGACAGATTCACAGTCCAATTTTTCAATGTTTAATGTGTGAATGTTTAATGTCATTCAGGACCTCTTCATATTGAGTAAATGTCATCCCAAAAAAAATCGCATGTAAAGATTTCAGAATTAAGAGAAGGGAAACAGAGAACCGGAGGAGGAATTGGAAGAACTGGAAGAGTCACAGAAAGGCATATAGAAGTGAACTGAAAATAGTAGAATTATATGGTTAGCAGATGAATTCATAGAATTAGAGTCTCGACATCCCCAAAAATGTTCCTTCAATCTTTTTTTTCATCATCCCATTTAATCTTGATTTAATGGACCTTTTAGTTTTAAAGAGAAAAAGTTTGCGAACACGCGTCAGAGAGGTTAAAAGGACGCGTGACGGCACCGCGCGTCCCCTCACAATAGACACAATTGTCAAACATCGTGGTCTAAAGGGGGGGGCTCGGGTTTGGGGAGAACGGGACACAAAGGCAAAGGTCAAGTCCTCTTTCACGTCAAGTGTGCTCCTTTTCTATTCACCTCATCGCGACAACTTGCGGCAGCTCCTTGTTCTTGAGGAAGACCCCCTCAAACCCTTAAAGCGGCCACCTCACCCCTCCACACTCACTCCTTCCTGCCTAGAAACCACCGTAGACAAACCTCCACGATAACGACAAAGAAAGTAAAGCGTTTGTGTGATTAGCGCCGCCGGTTGATTATTTGTTAGGGAGAATAAGTAGTGTTAATTGCGCGGCAGGTATAACGAGGGGGTCTAATCCTTCCCCCCGCTCTCTATTGACTCCTCGTGGCTTTAATAAGTGGCAGGTAGGCGCTGCTTCCTGCTCGCTGCCACGCTCAAATGGGCCTCTCGCCGCTTGCAGCCGCGGACCCTGACTGTGTGCAGGAAACAATTGATTTGGGGCATCAACTTAATGACGCGGGCCAGGAATTAGACAAGGCCGGATTTGTTCTTCAACACGCACACGCAGACACACGCACGCGCACACACGCACACACACACACACACACACTTACAACCTCAGTCTGCTGTAGCACTGTATGGTGCTCACTTTTTGAGAGTCAAATATTTTGTGTATATAGTATGCACGTAATCTGGTGAACTACATCCAAAAATCGCACTACCAAAAACAGACCAAAAAATACATTGATTGGAGGACTACATAAAGGTATGCTCCAAATGAGGTTAAAGATCATATAGGGCAGATATATATATATATATATATATATATATATATATATATATATATATATATATATATATATATATATATATATATATATATATACACACATATAAGTTGGAGCATCTGCATAATAACCATACACCTGTTATTTTTAAAAAGGTCATAAATTACAACTAAAGAAACGGAAACCACTTTTATTTAAAGAAAACTAAACAAAACAAAACAAACAAAAAAACACTTCAACTTGTGTTATGTAAAAATATGTTTGTTGTTATGTGTTACCATAACAACCAGACACAAAAAGCTCACATTTTAAAACAAGTGGGTGCACATTTTAAACAAAAATCAGTTTATGTTGTGTCGAGTATGTATATTGTTTTTATGTGTTGGCATAACAACCAGACACCTGGGTATGTGGCCTACTGGGTCTCAAGGTTGGGACGACACAAATCATAAAAGGAAAATAAAGGTAATAACATGAATAAATTAAGAATTACACTGACTAAACAAAAATATGTTAAAAATGACCTTTTTTTTTTAAACCAACCTTATCAGGTTGTTATGTAGCATATAATTTTTGTGGAATTTCTCATATATAGATGTTTACAGTAAATAAGAAATGAGTTCATTTTAGGAGCGAAGCAAATATATTTGAAAAAACAGCTTTAAAAAAATAATAATACATTTTTCAACTTGTGCCGTGCAGAATATGTGAAAGATGTGAACAAAACATGCAAAAATACTTACTGAAGCAATATGAATGCTTAAAATGAGGTTAAAGACTATACCAGTAGTCCATTTAAAATAATTGGTTCATGTTTTATGCTTCATACAAAGTAAGTATGACCAGGTGTGTTGGCATAACAACCAGACACCTGTTATTTAGGAAAACTAATATTTACAAGTGGACTCGTATAAAACAAACTATCAAATTGTGTTATGTAAAATGTGTATATTGTGGTTGAGTGTTGGCATAACAACTCGACACCTGGGTATGTGGCCTTCTGGGTCTCGAGGTTGAGACGACGGTAATCACAAATGTAAATCAGGAATTAAATCGATAACCCAAAAAAAAATACATCTTCTGTAGGAATATGCTCAAAATTAGGTTGAACTATTTTTAAAAAGCTGCTATTTAACAACATTTGGTAAAATTGTTTCAAAGTCTGGCCTTCTTGAAGCTTGCCGTATGTTTCCTCCGCTGTAAAAAGTGGAGCCTTGCGTGTAGGACATTATTATGATGATGTTTGTGATTATGTATGTGTTGCAGGGGGCATGATTAAGAGGCAGTGACCCTCCACCGGGGGACGTCCATATGCTTCGGCCGTCAAAGTGACACTTCCTGTCTGCTCAAAGGCTTTTCCCCTCCTTTGCATGGCCTTGCTTCTATTAGGCGGCTTTTGTTTCAGCGTGATTGACACGTCATAAAGCCCAGCGCCACGCTGCTGATTATGCATCGGACGATGAGGAGGTGGATATGAAATATGAATATGACAACCTTGACACGCTTTGTCAAAAAAAAAAAAATAGTTCAATTCATTTGCATTCAAGTGTTTGTGAGGGTCCAAATATTAGAAATATGTATAACATACATGCACATTACACCATTATATTTCCCAAAACTGAGGATTATTTGATCCATAATTTGATGCATATTTGTATTGATATCTAATATCTGATATCATGGCCTGTATGTTAATATACACACACAATACACCGGCTATATCAGGCATTGTTATACACTCATGTGTTTAAATTAAATATGCTATGATGGATAATATTTCTATATAAGTTAAATATAACAAACATATACCTACATAACACGCTTGTTCACATTTATATATGTAAGCACACAATACATACATACACTGTATATACCTACGTGGACATTTTATGCCTGTATATTTTTACACATATATATATATATACATTTATGCACATATATCAGCATTTTTATACACGTCATACATATATACACATTTTATGAAGAAAACAAACACACGTTTATACCACATTTTTATACACATTAGACATACAGTATATACACATTCCCATACATACACAAACGTACCAATTATATATATATATATAATTGGACAGATACAGTATAATAGTAGTGTGTATATGCACACGTGTACATATATTTTACATTTGTATCCACAAAAGTTTTCATATACAATACACAGTATATTAGTGTACTGCTGTAGTTATACTGTTCTATTTTCTTTTTTTAAATGCATTACACAAACTATACGATTGCTTTTCTTGACATCAATACGGAAACCCGAGATGAGACTCAAATGGACACGCGCTCAATTAAAAACGAATGTAAATAAATTGCATGCAATTGTGACGTCTCGCATTGTTCGCCCGTTCGTCTCCAAATAGAACAACTCCTCCGCCGCCAAGAGCGAATTTCCATATAGTCGCCCCACCCCCGCAAGAGATTTAATACGTTTTTTTTTTTTTTTTTTGTGGTGTCTGGCGACGTAATGGATGGCCCCCATTGGCATCCCACGGCGGGCCCACCTCCGAGCAGGTGATCGGCGTGTGGTAACGGGCAGCCAGCGGTGTCCTGACACCACTATAATAATAGTTAATAGAGCGTATTAAAAGACGCCGTCACGCGCGTCTTCATTAGGTCGCCCCTCCCGGCCGCCGTTTCATTTGCGTGCCAATTTATGGCGAATATTACGAAAATAATAATAAAATTTAAAAAAAAAGCGCATGTACATAGTGTGTAATGTTTTTTTCCTGCAGGAGGTAACGAAATGAACCCCAAAAGTCGATGCATTCATGTAAAGTGTTGGTTTCCCCCCCGCCCCCCTTTTACAATGTGACGTGTGAAATAGTGCACATAAAGCAATGATTCATATCCCATAATGCTCATGGCTTATGTTGATATATGATGATACGCTGTCTCTTTTTATCGCGAGCACTTACGCCTTTATGGCTTTGGCTGCGTCGCTGGGACTCTTCTTCTTTTTCCTCCTCCTCCTTTACCATCTTTTTCATTCTTTCTTTCTTTCTTTCTTTCTTTCTTTCTCCTCTATATCGGACGCTTCATTTGCTTGCATGTCAACCACTTCCAGGTCACACCGTATGGGGAAAAGGACAGAAGGATTCCCACTGAGGCCAGAGTGGACCCTCCGTGTAAAGTTCATGTGATTGATTTATTTATTTATTTGTTTGTTTGTTTTACATTTCTACTTAAAAAAACAATAATAAATAAAACATTATTCCACATGGTCTAAATAGGAATTCTCAAAAAGGTAAAGCAGCTGATTCTGCAGGATTCATACAGGAAATAATAGAAGTAAATGAAGCGTAAAACAAATCAAGTTGGATTAAGCGCTGACATCTAATTCTGCAGTGGGCGTGAGCTAAAAAAGTAAATGCATTCCATTTTTAAAAATGTAGTTATACTATGTCTTCTCAGGCCAATTACATTATAGATATAAGATTTAAAAAAACAAGTTTGATTAAAAAAAAATACTTTTGATTACAATATCAAATTCTGCAAGATGTAAAGGAAAAAGTTAATAAAAGGGTGGGGGGGAGTGCTTATGTAACATTATGCTCATACACTGTTTTTATTTGATCATTTCATGATTTCAGTTATTTGCTAATAAATACAAATACAATTTGAAACTAAAATGTAAAAATTGTGATTGCTACAAAAAAGAATCCTAATTGTGCGAGAAATAATATATATAAAAAATTGACACAATGGCACAAAAAAAGTTGTATTGCATTTCTATTTCTATCGTTATGTAGCAGCTTTCCCAGACCAAGACCAAAAAATGCTTTGCCGAGACAAATATGGAAGTTTAAATTTTTTTTTAAGTGACACTTTAGATGACTTTTTTTGTTTTCGATGACGAAGATGCACAGTTTTGTATACAAAATATAAACACATTTAAACACATGATGTTGCAAGACAGCAAGAGCAATGGAAAATACAAACATATGGTGAAACAGTTTTAAAAATAAATAGAATGACAACTGTAGCAACGCTGGAATAACACTGAAAAAAAAGAAAAAACGTGAAATACAGAACCGCGATATAGCGGGGGTTTGCCGTACTGTGTTTGGACCGTATCTAATGTTGTGTCCACTGTACACGACGCCCGCTAATATCGAAGCTAAAAGGGCGCAAAGGAGCGGCAGCTGAGCGGAGGGGCGTGCTGGTGGGCAACAGGCGGCCGGTGGGCAGCAGGCGTATCGCGCCGTCGTTGAATGGGGTCCTCGACTTCTGAAGTTACCGATAGATTACATTTTGAACTTTTGAACCTCGCGACTGCATTACAGTAGGTTAGCGATACGGGACGCTGTATGTGGAGGGGTCGTTAGAATTTATATTCAGTTGTCGATTTACGACGGTGCCGATAAACATTTAAAGGTTTGCAACTACTTCGTTAGATTTGGTTAGTGATAAGTGACCGTGTGTTTCTGACATCCGATGTTACGAACGACATTGCTTGACATGTGAGCTGATGGGGAGGACTCGTTTGGACTTTTTATCAGTATGTCCTCGACTTACATCGCCGCGAAGATACGAACAGTTTGACGTTTCTACTGCGTTAGGTTAGTGAGAACGTGTTCGACCTACAGTCAGTACAATTTCAGCGTTGCGGTATTTCAATGTTTCAAACGGTATGACTTTACTACTGGGTAATCATATATGTTCAAGGACCAGGTCATTTTTTAAATAGGACAGATATAATAGTAATTATAACATTGATGAACCATGTTTTAAAACTTTTAATGTTGGGGTTGGCGTTCAATAAAGTGACCGTGGCTCTCCTTTCCCCACATACAAGGGCATTACAATAAGTACAAAAAAATGATCGCTAAAAAAAAAAAAAAACCCTGCGATATCGGGGAGGAATACAAAGTGCTTTGACAGAACAGGAAAAAAAACATAAAAATCTCCCAAAAAAGAAATACAAACTGTTAAGGGATCAATCGTAGTTCCGTTAAAAAGTTAGATCCAAAGAAAAAAAAATTGGGCAAAAGATGATATCACATATAAGCTGATATATGAGAAAGTGTGTTTTAAGAAGTAATGACACCAATTTGTTTTTATGGAGAATCCGTTCATATGGGCCAGATCATTGGTATGCGAGATTCAAAATGAATAAATAAATAAATAAAATGTATTTCATAATTAAATAACTTAGTATTTATCAATAATGCTTAATTAATGTTACCAGAATTTTATTGTATTTATACATTAAGTTAAAATGTTTATTTTACATTAAGTAAAATTGTTATTTCCATACAATAATCATTGTGTTTTTAATTATATCACTTGAAAAAGTATAATTTACCAATTTTTTCACAAACCAAAATGTTTTATTTTTTTGACTTCATGCGTAAAAATTAATAGATTTTTTATAGAAAAAATTACATTTTATATGAATATCTCCATTGTATTTATTTTCCTTTTTTTTAATATAAATTACAGTAAGTCAAACAATTATTAAATGAGATAAATGATTTTATTCCATAAACAGTTTTTTTTTTTTTTTTTTTTAAAGAAATTAATCAAATTACCTTTTAATTCAATCAATTTTAGAAAGAAAAAAAAAAGCTAAACGAATGCAACAAATGTACTCTTGATCACGTAAATGCTCAGTGCATGGGCCGAATGTGGCCGTACAAACGTCGTCGTAACCCGAGGACCCCTGTACGTATGTATCTCCCTTGTGGTCAGCAGCCATGCATGGGAATCGTCCAGTCGTGGAGTGGACTTGATTGAATTCAATTCGTGCTTCCTCTTTTCTCCGTGCGTGCAATCCAGTTAATCTCGCCGTAAAAGGTCCACATAAATCTTTATGGTGGTGGGAGGCTGCTGCTTGCCAGTGAGGCACGAGCGTGTGATCTCGCGAAGTCCTTTTGGAAACTCACCAGCACGCACGCACACGCACACGCACACGCCCACACTCACGTCATTAGTGATGACATAACTTTTCAAAATGGACTTTAAATTTACAATACTGCGTGTGATTTTAGACAGTATGTTTTGTTTTGGTTTGTTTTTTTGTTTTTGTTTTTTCAATATGCTTGCTTCCTTATAGAAAGAAGGTCAATAGAAGGTAATATAGCATGTCCAAACAGTAAAATATTTAAACAATGTTACGCAGGTGTGTCTTAAAAATACATTTAAATGCTTTGGTTGTTTATTTGGGTTTTTTTTAACTTAAAAGAAACACGAGACTTGAAAATAACTACAGGGATTATTTACTGCATCACTTTGTAGTACATAAAGTTTAGAAGTTAAAAATAAAATGTATATATTTAGTGATTTTTAAAAATCACATTTGAATTTTTAAAAAATGACGATTCTGCAAGTATGAAAAAAGGTGCACCAAATTTTTGATACAAACAACTTTTTTTTTTTTTTTTTTAAATCTGACCAAGGAAATGTCGTAATAGTTCTCATTTTAACGTGTCAACGAGACAAATTAGTGTGAGCCTGCAACTTTATCAATAGAAATAAAACGACGATAAAACGACTAAAAAAAGAAAAACACTTTTTTTTAATGTTACATAGCTAAGAATAGTAATTTAAAAAAATAACAATAGTGGTATATTCTAATGCTTCTTTACATTAAAAATAGAATATATATATATATATATATATATATATATATATATATATATATATATACTACAGGGATTATTTACTGCATCACTTTGTTCTATATATATATATTAGACTTCTGCACTCCATGTGGCCTTTGTGCAAATACATAATGCCAAGTTCTTCATCAGACATTCAACAATTAAAAAGATCTTGTCCTGCTCGAACCACAGCAGCAGAAGCAGCACTTCCGGTGCACGTGCTCCTTTGCATTGCACCTGCATGTCTCCTTTCTTCTCTTCCTCCTTGGTAATTATTGACCTGCTCGAGGTGCTGATGGAGGAGCGAGGGAGGGAAGAGTGGAGGGCGGGGGCTTTTTTTTCTTTTTTTTTTAATACTCCTCGCCTGCTAACCCCCCCCCCCCCCCCCCTCCATTAAAATGGCTTTTGTTCAATAATGCCGGACAGTTTCCGGAAGTGGGGTAAGCGCCTCTATTACTTTGCAAAAATAAATGATATTTCACACTCAAATGAGCCTCGGGATGGATTGAAGGACGGACACTTCATTAGGTACACCTGCAAGCCACACTGTTTATTAATGGTGGTATGATTTTGAAGAAGTAGTTTTTTTTAAACGAATTCTATTTTTTTAACAAGCAGTATACAAATACATTGGGGCTCATTGGACACGTGGGCCAAAAATAGTACGTGTTTTTTTCCCTCATAGACAGCTCACTCATATACACTAAACCTTTGCTGCATCATATTTTTTTTTTCATAAAGCCATTACGACCCTCGGGGGACTTGTAATACATAACAATAAAAAAAATGAAAAGGTCCCCTGTTAGGGAAACAGGTCCCCTATCCCTGCTTTTTATATTATAAACATAAAGGCAGCTGCAAATTGCGCCTGACTCGAAATAAATACATTTAATACATAGAGAAAGATGCACAACATGGCAAGATATACGTCTATTTTTTGGGGGGGGTGGGGGGGGGGGGTATATATGTTCATGTATTACGTCTGTTTTTATTTTTGACTTTGTTTTGGTGCAGGTGTACCTAAAGAAGTGGCCGCCTGTGTCTATGCTGAACGAACTGTAACGCAAAAACACACACACGAGTAACACACCGTGACGGTGCCATAATGAATATATTTCCTCGTTTTACGACAGTACCCACATCCATGGTTTCGAGGTTACGAACGGGAGCCCTGATTACAGTTTTTGGCAGCATCAACTGCTCGAAACATTGGGAGTCCTCGGTCTACGAACAGCGCCATACTGTTTTACAGATCTTTTCTATTTATCTCTTTACTCATGCCTTCGGAGGAAGGTAAAGACGCGTTCCGACTTACGAACTACGCTGTGAGTAGTAGCCTGGCCCTGCTATTCAAGGCCATCATTCTTCCGTACATTTCGAATTAAGAGACGTTTTCAAAGGGAGCAAAGATTGCCGTGTCTAATTGACACGGCGTGTTTTCAACTCCCCACTCGTCACTGGGTGCGCGCGCGCGCGTGTGCACGCGTACGTGTTTTAACTCCGTGCACCGAGTTGACAAGTGGAACTAAAAGGGTTTTTTGTTTTTTTTTGTTTTTGGGTTAAATAATAGAGAGGAGCCAGCACAAAGCCTCTCATACTAACTTGCACTTCAAAGGAGACTTTTCAATTGAGATCCAACTATCTTATATCGTGTGTGTGGGAATCAAAGCATCATCTATGTTATTTGCTCGCTGCACAAAGCGCACACAGTCACGCACTTCAAGGCCAAGACAGTGTTTCCACCCACTTCCACTAAGTCTTGTTTTTTTTTTTTAATGCATTTGAAGTATCCCAAGACCAAAACAAAAAGTTCAGTTTGAACACTGAAGTGAAAATATAACCATAGGTGCACAAGTCTATTATGTTACGGGGGAGGAAAAGGTCTATTTTTTCTCTTTTCTAGTCCGACATAAAGGACGTAGATTAGCGTTTCCGACCCCATGGGGATGCGAATATTACATTCTTTGCAAGAGACGCCTTTGAGTCGGCGGACTTGCCCCCCCCCCCCCCCTCCCCAAAAAAAAAAAAAACCCCAAACACTTCCAAGACTTATCATTGCAGTTTGACTCGGCCATTGCCATAGAAATCTTAATGCACCGTGAGGATGCGCCGTCACAACAACACAAGGGAGCTGGCACAAAAAAAAGAGAAGGAAAGAAAGAAAAAAAAAGTGCTCCTTTTGTGTTTCGATGCACTTTGAAGTCCGGATCAGCGGTTAGTGTTGCTTGGGATGCGAGTGTCTGCCTGCACCACCACGACGACGACGACGAGAACAAGTTAACACTTTTTTAACACGTACACACGCACGCGCGCGCACTGTATAGAAAATAAAATCAACAAATAAATACACACACACGCACACAAAATTTAAGCAGCAAAAATAAAATCAGACGACTGCTTTCTAAAAACTCGATTTTTTTTACCAAACAAAAAGTACTTTTCTGCTAACATTAATACGATTAAAAAATAACCTGAAAGACTTAAACAACATACATAAAAAATGATTTTGCCCAAAACAAATCTCATGCACGCGCTACAAAAAAAAAAAAAAAGCGACAACGCGTACACACAAGCACACAGTTTGAGATGCAATAAATGCATTAACACAAAAATAAACAGCAAAAAACACAGAGGCAAAAATATATCATGAAGGCTCGAAACTTACAAATATATTTCTGCAAAAAAAAGTAAGACAATACTAAGATACCTAAAAACTCAATAAGACCTAACACTAACACTAAATTATATGGAAAATAAATAACAAAAACGACAACACACTCTTTTGAGAAATAAATACATTTATGCAAAATTACATTCGAGAAAATAAGACACGAAAGAGGTCCCTTTCTTCAAAAAAATAAAAAATAAACCTGAAGACCTGAACGGCAACAATAAAAAAAAAACTTTCTGAAAAAAAGAATACAATTAAAACATTTCTGCATTAAAAATTAAAAAGACTGCAGCAGTAAAATATATGTTTTTAAATAAGACAACAGCAAGACATTTGCTTTCAGAAAAAAAACTATTTTTACCAAAAAAATCAGTGCGAGTCATAAGGTTGAGAAGAAGAAAAAAGGCAGCCGAACGACAGATTCAGTTGAAAAGAGAACATTGGAAAAGTCCAATGTAAAGGAGCACTTCACTTTTATTTGGCGAGGTTTATGCAAAATACTCAAATAACAAGGCAGTTCAGTACGAGAATTTTGAGTGCTGCTCGATGCTGGGGGGGGGACAAAACAAAACAAAATAATTAAAGGACATTAATTCGTAGAAAAGCCACTAAACCGTGTTCACGTTCACGCTCAGTATATCAAATGAATTCGCTGGACGAGCCTTTGCACAAAACCAGCTCAATGTAAACAAAAAGCAAAAACAAAAAAAACGTTTGGATACAAAATTACCAAACATGGACAACATTTACAAAATGTACATTTTGGCCTCGATGAGTTTTTCAAACGTGCACTTTGGTTCTTGGATACAAAACCAGATTGAAAAATAAATTAAGAGAGGTAAAAATTGGACTACAATTTTTAAACACACACACACACGCACACACAAAGCATGCGCTAAAAGTCAACGTCGAGGTGGGCAAAGTATGGCCCGCGGACCACATACAGGTCCAATGAACTTTTACATTGAGTACTTTACATGTATATATTTTTAAAATCCATTCATTCGACCGTTTTTTTCGAAAATTGGTTAATTAAAATGTAGTGTTAATTTCTTAGCAATGTTTAGTTCTTATTCAATAGTTCCTTGATTGTCTTATGTAAACAATAAAATGAAAATATTGGTTAAAAAAATCATGTTTGCATTTTTAATTGGTTGGTCAACAAACTATAATTAAACTATAAGAATGAATTGTGTTAATGGAGATGTTTGATTTTAACGGACAAACGGGTCAGGTCATTTTTACATGATAAGAAAAATATTTTATTTTCAAAATATTCATAAAATGAATGTATAATATTATATATTTAACGTTTTTAAACTCTTGAACAAATGATTTTTTAATACTTTTAAAATTAAAAAATGAAATATGCAAGATGTCTTTTTTTAATATTAAAATAAAATCTTACATATTTTTCCTTGTTTCACCTCATACACAATTGACCTGGCCCAGCTGTAAAAAAAAAAAAAAAAAAGGAAAAAATATAAGATTTTGTTTATTTTAAAACATTTCGACATTAAAAGGAAATTTAAAATACAGTTTTAAAAAAAATCTTAGATTTTTGTTTTTTTCCAACTCATCAACGAATGACCTGGCCCATCTGTTATTTTTTTTTTTAAATACGTAAGATTAGATATTTATTAAATAAATATTTGCAAAATAAACAAAATCTTACATATTTTATTTTATTTTTTAACTTGTTTTTAACTTCATCTTATATATTTTCCTTTTTTTTTTAAATCTCAAATACAAATAACATGCATGGCACATTTGTCAAAAAGTGTAAATTATGTAGTCTGTTGATTAAAAAATATATATATTTTAAAGCCGCAAAGAGCATACATACTTTTTCACTTTTACGTCATCTTCATCGACCAGAAAGTAAAACATTTAAGATTGTGTTTATTTAATAAGAATTAAAAAAAAAAAAGATTTGTTTTCCTTCATCTACTAATTACCTGGCCCATGTGTCATTTTAAAAATATATATTTTATATATATCAAATGTTTGAGGCCAACAATTTGCCCACCTCTGCCTGCACTACATGAATGTTCCACAAAGTCCACACATGATTTGAACATGAATCGCTCCATTAAAAAAAAAAAAAAATTGTGTTTATTGTGTCTTTTAAAAAAAGTCACTCTTTTTGGCAGCGAGACTAAAAGTTATCCCTCAGGTCCCGGTTCCTGTACGGGGGCTCGTCCTCGGTGGCCGAGTCCGGCGTGGAGGGTCCACTGTGGGCGCCGCTGGCTCCGGAGCTGTGGCACACGTACCACTCGCTCAGGTTGGCGGAGGAGCCGGCTTGGGGGGGGCCTCCGGGCGCCGCCGACGGTGGCGGCGGCGGCGGCGGCGGCGGCGGCTCGCGGCCCGGATCCGACGAGGGCGACACCAGGGACGGCGTGGACGAGTCGTAGCCGGAGCTGAGCGGCGGCGGGGACTTGCAGTGCACCTTCATGTGTTTGCGCAGCGAGCTCGGGTGCGTGTAGGACTTGTCGCAGCCGCGCACTTTGCAGTTGTACGGCTTGTCCGACGTGTGCACGTGCGAGTGCTTCTTCCGGTCGCTGCTGTTGGCGAAGCGGCGGTCGCAGCCGGCGAACTCGCACTTGAACGGCTTCTCGCCTGCAACCGTCACACGTCCGACAAACAAACAAACGAAAAAAAAGTCAGTCTTCTGCAAAGGTGGTGCTTTTCAAACTTTTTACACTAAATACCACCGAAAAAAAATACTTAGCTCTCCAAGTACCACCATAATGGACAACATTAAAACGCAGTATAGGCAAACATGTTCAAAAAAGAGGAAAAAAATATATTGAATATTTTTGTAAGACACTATCACTATGCACAGTTTGAACGTTAACATTGCACCTACACACATGAAAAAAAAAACGACTTAATTTTTAAAAAAATATATTGCGTGAAAAAGTGATGATGAAATGCAAATGTGTTGAACTTCAAAGTTAAATACAAGTGACCTGTACTCTACCGGGAAACTAAATGTTTGTCACCACACAGTAAGAACATTTCAACCAATGTTTGTTTTCTGTGTACCACTAGAGGGAGCACCGCACATAGAGAATCACTAATTTGGCCAATTATTTAACCAATCCAACGATTTATTTTTGTTAAATGCAACAAATGTTTGGGATATGTTACATGCATTTGGGGTTAAACATGGGTTTGGAACTTTCTGTAAACTAACTTTACAGTTGCACGGCGGAGCGGATACACATGTTCATACCGTCGCGTATTTAGCCCACGGGCCAATTTAGACATCGTTAAGTGCTATATTTGTGACGGGATAGTTTGTTTGGTTCTTTAAAATAAAAAATAAAAAAACTGCCAAAACCCAAAAATATACAAAGAAAAACTAATAAAACAAACTAAATAAAATATAAATACGCAATTTATTCATCATTAAATGCTATGGTTGTGGATAGATTGTATGTTTTGTTCTATATTGCATAGAAAACAGTGATTATAAACTACAAACAAAAATCTGTGAAGTCATGGACTGCAAATTAAAAAATTGAAAAATACAAAATTTTGATATTAAGATAAATTATAGATAAACGTGAAAGGTGTAATTGAGAATATAAAAGAAATACAGCAAAAAAAGAAAAAGTGAAAATTACTTTCACAACTAACCTTTTTAAAAATTACTCAGTGGACTGCATCTAATGCTCTCGTGGACCTATATACATCCCACAACCCCGAGGTTGCCCACCCTTGCTATAAGGTCCACCATAATAATAAAAAAAATTACAAAATTAAAAAAAAGATTCAATGGTGCCCCTGGGATAAAAGAAGGCAAAATTAAACTATTATCAAGTTTCACATTTGTGGCATTCCAAATATTAAACATACAGGCTCCAATTATGTTAGCACAGAACACAAATGTGCAGCAAATTGTTTTAATTAATTCATTAATTAGAAAAAACTGACTACAGAATACTATTTTAAAAAATAGGGGAAAAAAAGATAAATTATGAAATATACAAATGTAAAATATACCATTTACTGTACACCATTTATACCATAGTGGGCTACGTCAACATGCATGGTTAGCATCGAAAAAATAACAAATTAACTAAAATATGTATTATCATGTTAAAAGGGTAGACAATATAACCCTTGGCTTCAGTCTGCAACTTTTGGTCTTTGAGCCATTTGTAAGATTCTGTATTTACTACTGATTTGTGGAATAATGGCTACATAAACTTCAAAACAAAAAAACAAAACACATTTAACAAAAAAACAAAAAGACCCAAAAAGAATTACAAAATACATTTACGATATTATCACACAAAACATTAAGATCATAAATATTTGAACATGCAGGGTGGTGCAAGTTTTTCTCCGGGCACTCCGGTTTCCTCCCACATCCCAAAAAACATGCGTGGTAGGTTGATTGAAGACTCTAAAGTGCCCGTAGGTGTGAAAGTGAGTGCGAATGGTTGTTTGTTTCTATGTGCCCTGCGATTGGCTGGCGACCGGTTCAGGGTCCCGAAGATAGCTGAGATAGGCTCCAGCAGCCCGCAACCCTACTGAGGATAAGCGGCAAAGAAAAGGGATGGATGGGTGGCGCAAGTATGTTAGAATTGAAAATTACGTTTTTTTAAAAAAAAATAATATAAATATATAAATATGGAAAAAAAAGATGACAAAAAAGTTAAATTCACATCATGGAAACAAGCGTCAATATCCTTCAACCCCACTGTCCTCTGAGTGAGTGAGTGAGTGAGTGTGTGTGTGTGTGTGTGTGTGTGCGTGTTGAAAAAAACGATTTAACATAATAAAGTATGTGAGCTGTGCTTCACACCTTGCACAATGAAAATAAACCTGGCCCAACATGGTCTTATAATAACCACACACACACACACACACATACACACGCCCGCACACACACACACACAGACACGCACACACGATGTGGGACAGTGTGAATAAATTAGGCTGCAGAAATCAACTCTTGCTCCTCCACGAAGGCTTTCTGAGCACATGTAATTGGGCCTGTCTAATTACACTTGCGCTTTTTTGAATATCAATTTGACCTTCAGCTGTTGGGTTGAGAGAGCCAATCAAGGATATTAGTGTAGTACAAGAAAGCGTGGAGGAGCAGGCAAGACCCCAGGGGCAGCCAAGCCACCCACTCCCCTCCTCCACTTACACCACCTCAATCATAACCACACTTTTGGGCTTTTAAACATGATACACTCAAAATAAAGGAGCATTAGGCCCCTCGGGAGTCAAATTTATTTAACAGATTTGTACTTAGGTAATGTGAGCAAATTATATGAATAATGCATAAGGCGTGCACTAAGTGTGTGTGTGTGTGTGTGTGTGTGTGTGTGTGTGTGTGTGTGTGTGTGTGTAGCCAGTCTGACTCAACATTTTGAGGCCACAACAAAGGGACAAGACATGTAGATTATTTTGATGGTGAACATTTTTTACCATTTGAGTTTTTTATATTTTATGAAAACAAAAAACAAATGTGTATTATAACATTTGTACGGGGTAAATGTTTATGGCTTTTATAATACTTGGTTTTGCCGAAGGGACAAATCAAATGCTGTGGTGGTGCCGTTCCATGGCCCACATGCCACAGGTTGCACACCACTGGTAGACCCCACCATGCATGTTGACAGGGAGGGTTTTTTTTTTAATTGTTTTTTTTTTTTTTAAGTCAGGCAATATTTGCAGTCACCTATACTTGTGATATAGTATAAGCAGCAGGGGTGGTAAAGGACCTTTTTTCTTATTCAGTATTTTAAGATAAAGACATCCTTTACTGATCCCCAGAGGAAAATGTTTGATGTTACAGTGGTTAAACAATAAATCTAATAATAATATTAATAATTGTTATTTTTATTACGTAAATACAAAAGTACCAATTTTATGAAAAATATGATTGGCGACATTTTGGACAAGGCCAAGGCTAGTTATATATTTTTATTTTATTTATTTTATTCAAGTTGTATTTGCAGCAGCCTATGCTCATAATTTAGTATAAACAGCAGGGGTGGTAGAGCTTTTTCTTTTTCACATCACGAGCCATTAGAGTTTCACAAAGGCCTCCAAGGACCAATTTTATGACAAAATATTATTGGGGATATTGTGGAGGTTTTGTTTTTGTTTTTGTTCACTCAGGCGGTATTTCCAGCCACCTCTGCTGGCAATTTAAGATAAAAGGTTTGGCAAAGAAGCTTTTTTTCCATTTGAGTTTTATAGTCTTCCAGGCACCAATCTGATGACAAAATATGATGCCACAAATGTTGAAAATGAATTCAGTTCAAATTCTTGAATTTTACAGTGGGTTAAATGCTCACGTTTTTACATTAATTGATGGTTGATGGTCTTTGCCGTGGTGGGCCCATACGCTACACCGCTGGTGTGAGCCGTGCATGTTGACTGAAGGACATTGTGGACGAAGACAAGCCATGCTGTTGGTTTTTTTGAAGTCGTGATAATTGCAGCTGCCTAATGTAATATGAAAAGCAGGAGTGTTGGAGGACCCCCCCCCCCCCCCCCCCCCCTCCCAACAGAAGCCATTTGACTTTTATACAGTCCTCACAGGACAGATTTATGAAAAATATGATGCCACACATGTTTATCATGACATTTTATGGGTTACATGTTCAGACTTTTATAACAATAAATGGTTTAGTCTGGATCGAATGTGCTGGGGGGCATATATGGCCCACATGCTACAGGTTGCACACCGCCATGTTGAATTTAGGGGGATATTGTGGGCAAGGATGAGCCATGGTGATTATCATTCTATTCATTTAGTTGCAGCTAATATACTTTAGTCGATTACATTTGCAGCCACCTGTGCTTATCATATAATATAAACCCATTATCGGTCCAAAATTTGCTCATTTACTACACGTAAGATATCACTGAGCGACGGATCGATACGTTGTTTTTTTTTCACGGTGATGATTCGTAGTCAAGTAACTGATATTTGGACCTGATATTTGTTTGGAGTAAAAGGGGAAATATTGGCATCAAATTTTTGAATGATACAAACTCCAACACTTGTTTTAAATGCCTTTAAGCATATTAAAGAGCAAAACATAAAACATAAAAAATATATATATGAGACAATACATTTATTTTAAAATTCTAACCAAAGTGCAGTGAGCTCCCAGGCTCAGCAGCTATTCTTATAACGTTAACTGAAAATTGAAATAAATAGTTTCCTGAAGTTCACTCGGTTTTAAATGGATCTGTTATCGGCCGATGCCTATATGCGTCATAATGCTGAATATAGGCGCTGATAATCAGCCTATCCCTCGCATCACATTTCATCTATCGATGCCGATGACCTATAGTGAAAGGCAGAATAATTCAATGCTCTTCCACTAGATGGCAGAAGGTCCAATAATTAACAATGTGCATGCACTTTTTTTGTGCCATTTTATCTTGGTGGTGCGCCTTGAGATTTTGTTCGAATGTAAAATACGTGACTTGGCTCAATCAAGGCTCAGTTAAGTTAAATTTTCAGGTTTTTATAATCAATGGTGTGGTCTGGATCAAATGCACTGGGGGGCCATGTATAACCCACATGCCACAAGTTGCACACCCATGCATGTTGACTGATTTTTATTTATTTTTTTAGTCCCAAATGATAATTTAAAGGGGGATATTTTTAACCGTCCATGCATGTAATCTAAGATAAACAGCAACGCGTACATCAGAAGCCGCTTGCATTTTCTAAGTCCAGTTTGATGGAAAATGCGATGCCATGTGTTTGTTGTGCCTATGTGGTAAATATTTAGACTTTTATAACAACCATTTCGTCTGGACTGGGGCCATATTTGGGCAACCATGCCACAGGTTGCACACCAGTGACAT
This sequence comes from Phycodurus eques, assembly GCF_024500275.1. Classification (NCBI taxonomy): domain Eukaryota; kingdom Metazoa; phylum Chordata; class Actinopteri; order Syngnathiformes; family Syngnathidae; genus Phycodurus; species Phycodurus eques. Next base: position 6,655,267 of record NC_084545.1, read on the forward strand.
TCAGTCGTAGCAGTGTTGGTGTCATTGCGATAAAGCAGGCAACAAGTGTCTGCACATGACAGTGGCAACCTTAAAAATGGTGTGTGTGGGGGGAGCGGGGGTGGGGGTGTATGTGAATGAGTGGTGGGGTCACTAATAAGACGTGCACGTCTCTTTTGTACTGAGGTGTAAACAAGAGGTCCAAGCGTCAAACGCATGAGTGAGCTGCCATAATCCCCCCCGCCCCCCTTCCCCCCCCCAACTCAAAACCACAACACCCAAAATGACTGACTGCCATAAAAAGCGCTAAATTGATGGAAAAACTAACCTGTGTGCGTCCTTTTGTGGATTTTGAGGTTTTCCGAGCGGGCGAAGACTTTGCCGCAGCCGGGGAAGGGGCACGGGAAGGGCTTCTCGCCCGTGTGCACGCGGATGTGATTGACCAGCTTGTACTTGGCCTTGAAGGGCTTGCCCTCGCGTGGACACTCTTCCCAGAAGCAGATGTGGTTGGCCTGCTCGGGCCCGCCGACGTGCTCCACGGTGACGTGCGTGACCAGTTCGTGCATGGTGCTGTAGGTCCGGGCGCAGCGCTTCTCGCCGGGCTCCAGCCACTTGCAGATGAGCTCCTGCTTGATGGGTTGCCGCATGTAGCGGAAGAAGGCGCCGGTTCCGTGGGGCGGGTGGTGCTGGTGGTGGTGGTGCTGGTGGTGGGCGGGGTGCGCGCCCAGGTTGAGATTGAGCCCTCCGTAGAAGGCGTCGGCTCGGGTGCTCGCCGACAAGTGCTCCGAGCGCACGTACATGTCCCCCGGTAGTCCCAAACGGATTTGGCCGCCCGGAGTTTGCTCTTGGTGCAGCCCGGAGAAGAGCGCATGGTTGCCGGCGTCGTGGCCGTAGTGCGCGGGGTAGCTACCTGTTGTCGAGACAAACATTCCGTGGTGAGAAGAAGCGGCGGCGGCGTGGTGGTGGTGGTGGTGGTCGGCCAGAACCGGCGTGGCTCGGAGGAAGTCCCTACCTGCGGTCAGGGCCTGGGCCGGGTGCGTCATACCCGAGTAGGGCACCGGCGTCGCCCCGAAAGCTCCCGTTGGACCGGAGACCACTTCGCTGTGGCCTGCCATGTGATGATTGTGCTGAGGCTGGTGCTGCTGGTGATGGTGCAGGGGATAATGATGGGCTGGGCTGATTTTGAGGGCCGCCGTGTGCCCCATGTGTTCTGGCCCGAATGGACTCGGCCCCAGGCGGGGTTCCGCAGTCATCTCCCCGGGGTGCACGTGAGCCATTGAGTGCGGATGGCTGCCGAACCCCGGGAAGCCTGTCACGCTCGGAGGGGCAGGGTGGCGGTGATGATGATGATGGTGGTGGAGGTGGTGGTGGTGAGCCCCCGCCAAGTCAACTAATCTCAGCGCCGCGTTCCGTTTGGAGAAGGCAGGGTCCATCGCGGGGCTTCCCAGCGCATCGGCGCTCATTACTACCCGAATTTTTTGGGTTGGTTTTTTTTCTTTTCTTTTTTCTTTTTGCACTTGACAGCGGACAAAACAGTAATGATGACAAATATGTTTTAATCGCAATTCAAAGGGGGAAAAAAATAATAAACTTTTTAAAGTTGCGTCTAGCGGCGGGGCAACGTTCGCTGGGCAGCAGGACGCATTTGATAGAGAATAGCGGCTCGCGGTGGGCGATCGCAGCCCGCCGAGCACAACAATCGGGCCGCTCTCTAATTGGTCAGAGGCGGCTGATTGACGTCACCGGTGACACTTTTCCAACCAGAAGAAAAATGGTGACAAGTCAGCGAGGGGGAGGGGGGCGGGGGGTATGGGTGGTGCGCATGCGCGGTGCCTTCAGGCGACACCAAGAGGTGGGGGGCGAGTTATGCAAAGCGTTATTGTAGCATAAAAAAAAAAATGTAAAAGAAGAGGGTAAGTTAATCAGGATACATTGCGGATTCTCTTCTTTTGCAGAGGAATAAAAAATGTGTTTTAAATTTTAAAAATCGTAGATGCCACACCTTTATTTCACAGGATTAAAAAATTAAAATCCCGGTCAAATCGCGCCGTGATATCTTCATTTTTGAAAATACTTGCCAACGGAAAAGTCACCTTTAAAACCAGGATGGTCCCAAAGCATTAAAGGCAGCCGAGCTTGCATTAAAATCCTCCGGTTTTGGGCTTCCGCTCGATCAGATCCGCACGCGCAGCCTTCAAAGACGCCCCTCCTCCCCCCCACCTCCCCCCACCCCCCCAAAAAAAAATGAAATTAATGGAAACAAACACGTAACGTAGAGGACCTGTTGTCATGAGCCGGGCTAATTTGATTTGACCGCGTCGGAGCCGAGGCGACGGCGAGCAGCAGATGGTTGCCAGAGGAGGTGGTGCCTGTGCAAGCTGCATGAGGGGATAGGAGAGGGGGGAAAAAAGGGAAGAAAAAAAAAAAAGTTCAAAAAGAAAAACGACGAGCGAGTACGAAAGAACTCAGCCGATGGAAAAGCAGAGCTTGTTCGCCGCGTTCTGTTTTGGAATGAGACTCAACGAGGCATTTTTGAGCAGATGAGAACGGAGCAAAGGGTAAAAAAAGTCGTTTTTTCCCCTCTATGGATATTTGTACGAGCCTCGAAATACGCATTCATCGTGCTCTTATAAAGCTCCAAAAACGCAATCTGAGATGTAAAGTTGCACAGTGTATATTTACGTAAAATGCATGGGGAAATCATCCGATTCTATAATGTAAATTGAATGTGCATCACAAGTAGTTTTTTTGCATGGCACGCATACGCACTCTCCAAAACAGCTTGATAAACAATTTTGTGAGCCATCCCCCCTATAAATAGTGACTCACTTTTTTAAGTGTAGCTGGACGCTGTCAGCCATGTTTGACATGTTAATTTGTGTAAGCAAATAGGAGAAAACAGGAAAAGGAAAAGTTTCCGGGGTTTTTTTTTCTCGAAGGAGAACTATATTACCAAAGTGAGTGAGGAGTTTATTTGAGCGGATGTTCATTATTTTGGCCGTGAAAACAAACTGCAAACAATGTCAACTTGAGGCTAATATTTACTTTAAAATTCAAATAGAATCATCCAAATAGGTTCAGTTGGATGAAACTCAAGCTTGTTTTGTTTGCACTTTTAGGTATAATAACGTTTACTCTATTTCAGCATGCAATGCAATGACTATTTCAATATATACATAAAGTCATATGCATTTTGTATAAAAGGCAACGTAAAAACATGTTTAAAAACAAACTATGTCGTACCTTCGGATCAGGTTGCACCTTAAAAATGATATAATGTTGAAAATAAATGTATTGTGGACAGTGGCTTGTCGAGTGTGTGTGGAGTCGATTTTTTTTAATGGCTCGCATGGCAAAAAAAAAAAAAAAAAAAAAAAAAAACCGCCTGCATGTGGATTTTTGAACTCCGGGGCAGCCGCAGGTTCCTGCCGCAAATCCCACTTGATAAATTCGACAACCCACAAGGTTTTCACACTCACACACACACATTACAGTTTCTAGGCCAAAGTAGCCGGCCGATGGATGAAGAGTCCAGGTGGAAGGCGGAATGCTTCAATATGGACGCTGAAGTCTATGTTACCCGTTTTTTTTTTTAAATAGTATTTTATTTTAGGGGGAGATTGCACACAGGAACAGTCAAGTTTGGAGGACAGAAGTGTCACACACATACAAACCTTTTGGGAATGTGTAGCCCATCGGGAAGGAACCATTTTTGGTAACAAAGGAGTGATTCCTCTCAAGAAAGGTGGGAACATTACGAAAATATGTGCTACATTCCTTTTGGGAAGGAACCCTTTTTGGTTCCAGGGTAGCAATTTCTCCCAAAGAAAGGTGGAAAATTTCGGAAAATACTTGAAGCGCAGCTTTTAGGAACCATTTCTGGGAGCAAGGAAACAATTTTGCCACCCCCAAAGAAATCATGAAAAGTTTAGAAAACGGCAAGTTTTATGAAAAGACATGAAACACGCCTTTTGGGAAAGTGCAGCCCATTGCGAAGGAACCGTTTTTGGTAACAAGGGAGTTCGTTTCTCACAAAAATGTGGAAAGTTTAGGAAAAGATGGGAGAAGTTCATGAAAAGACGTCCCTGCACACCTTTTGGGAATGTGCTGCCCACTGGAAAGGGACCCTTTTTGGTAAGCAGGGATATATTTCTCACAAACAAACATAGGAAGTTTAGGAAAAGACGTGACTCACACTTTTTGGGAACGTGCAGCCCATTTGGTTAGTGATTTGTTATATATAGAAAAGAAACGATGAAAACGCGAGAAATATATTGAAAGGAAAGCTCACTGTTAGACTAACAGCATAACTGCAAATCATTTTTAACTGCAAAATCAATTTAAAAAAGTAAAAAAAAAGAAAAGAAAACAACAACAATGTATGTACCTGCTAACAATGGTGTTTTCCGAAAGTGCTCAAATATGATGTCATGATGACATCATAGTTTTTTTTTGGGCAATGTGTAAATATTGCCAACAGAGAAGGGATAAACAAGATGCAGGTTGGTTTCTCTTTTTTTTTTTTTTTATTTGCAATCCCCGCCAAAAAACAAACAAACAAAAATCTTACATGTATTGATGAGGCAAAGAGGCCAATCGTCTTGCTACGTGGATTGTTATTTGGTGAGTGGATGTTATTGAGGGGAGGTGGGGGGGCTTGCTGAGGCCGACCAATCGGCCGAGCGGCTGGGGCCCCTCACGTGACCACCCCGCGCAACCCCCCACCCCATTCATCAGGGCTGGACCGTGTTGTCTTTGCAATTCATTTATCTGCAGGAATGATTGCGACGATCAGTCTGCAGCTCACCGCCTGAGCGACGAGGTGAAAGTCGCGCCACGGGGAGATAAAGCGTCCAAAAAAGCAAAACGACAGAGAGACAATCTCGCGTGTTTTTTTTTTTTTTTTTTTGGGGGGGTGGGTGCGTGGGCGCAAGATGCGCGCGATAGGGGCGCCTTAGAAAGTCAACAAGACTCGGGTGGATTTCGGGGGGAGTTGAGCAGAGATAGAGAAAGTGGAAAAAGAACGAAGGGGGGGCGGGAGGAAGAATATCTGTGCGTGATTTTTTCACCCGTGTCCTCAGTCGTGTCGGCGCGCGTCGAGACCGAGCGAGTGAAGATGCTCCTGGACGCCGGACCCCAGTACCCCGCCATAGGAGTGACGACATTCGGCTCCACGCGGCACCACTCCGCAGGCGAGGTGACGGAGCGGGAGGTGGCGCTGGGCATCAACCCGTTCGCGGACGGCATGGGCGCCTTCAAGATCAACCACGGCTCCCACGAGCAGACGGCGTTCTCCTCGCAGGCGCCCGGCTACGCGGCGGCGGCCGCCCTGGGCCACCACCACCACCACCATCACCACCACCCGGGCCACGTCGGCTCCTACTCCACGGCGGCCTTCAACTCCACGCGGGACTTTCTGTTCAGGAACCGTGGCTTCGGGGAGGCGGCCAGTGCGCAGCACAGCCTCTTCGCCTCGGCGGCGGGCAGCTTCGCCGCGGGGCCCCACGGACACTCGGAGGCGGCGGGCCACCTGCTCTTCCCCGGGCTGCACGAGCAGGCGGCGGGCCACGCGTCGTCCAACGTGGTCAACGGCCAGATGCGCCTGGGCTTCACCGGGGACGTGTACGGCCGCGCGGCCGAGCAGTACGGCCACGTCACGAGCCCGCGCTCCGACTACGCGTCCACGCAGCTGCACGGCTACGGCCCCGTGAACATGAACATGGCCGCGGCGCACCACGGCGCCGGGGCCTTCTTCCGCTACATGCGGCAGCCCATCAAGCAGGAGCTCATCTGCAAGTGGATCGAGCCGGAGCAGCTGGCCAGCCCCAAGAAGTCGTGCAACAAGACCTTCAGCACCATGCACGAGCTGGTCACACACCTGACCGTGGAGCACGTGGGGGGGCCCGAGCAGACCAACCACATCTGCTTCTGGGAAGAGTGTCCACGCGAGGGCAAGCCCTTCAAGGCCAAGTACAAGCTGGTCAATCACATCCGCGTGCACACGGGCGAGAAGCCCTTCCCGTGCCCCTTCCCCGGCTGCGGCAAAGTCTTCGCCCGCTCGGAAAACCTCAAAATCCACAAAAGGACGCACACGGGTAAGATTGCACCGACGGAAAGAGGAGAGAGGAGAAGGCGGAGAAAAAAAAAACCACTGCCCTCCCCCAACATTCAAAGTCTGCGAGATATTAATAGCAAAATGAAAAAATAAAAACATCGGGGACAAGCTCATTATTGCATGCAGTTTTGCATCACCTTCAACAGAAATGCACCCACAATGTTACATCTTTTTTTTTTTTTTGTAATGATCATCATTTAGGTGAGAAGCCGTTCAAGTGCGAGTTCGACGGCTGCGACCGGCGCTTCGCCAACAGCAGCGACCGCAAGAAACACATGCACGTGCACACGTCCGACAAGCCTTACTTGTGCAAAATGTGCGACAAGTCCTACACGCACCCGAGCTCGCTGCGCAAACACATGAAGGTAAGAAGGCCCACCAGTGGGGGGGGAATCATGCATTTTATCAGCTGGGAAAAACATTTTGTCTGCACTTTTAAGACTTTTTTTTCTAACTACAACGCATTGTTTTAACTAATTTCCATGCAAGAAAACCATAAATATTTTGAAGGATATATATATATATATATATATTTTGGTGGGGGTTTCCTAGGTCCACGAATCGAGTAACCCCGGCTCGCAGCCTTCCCCCGCGGCCAGCTCGGGGTACGAGTCGTCCACGCCCCCCACCATCGTGTCCCCGTCCGCGGAGAACCCGAGCAGCGGCAGCTCCATATCGCCGACGGCCCCCGGGACGGTGCAGCACCACACCGCCACCACCACGACCGCGACCGGCAGCCACAGCAGCGCGCTCACGTCCAATTTCAATGAATGGTACGTGTAAAACAAAACAAAAAAACTTTTTTTTGCTTTTGTTTTATTTTTATTTTTGGGGGGAGGAGGGGGGGTGAAAAATAAATTTGGAAAAAGTGATTTTCTTTTTTTTCCTTTGGACTGCAAAGACTTTTTGGAGCGTGGACTGAAAGAATGCATGGACCAAAAAAGAAAGGAAAAGAAAAGAAGGAGCCAAACTTTTCTTTATTTGCTCCAAACGTTGCAAAAAGAGGGAAACGGGTGGGAATTGTTTTTGTACATATCACAACCAAAATGAAAAAAAAAAAAAAAAAATGGAATATTGTATTTTGTAAATACCATAAGCGAGGGGAGGGCAGGGGAGGGGGGGGGGGTTGTGACGGAATAAATGTGCTCCCTTCATATATGGACAATAGACGCCACTGAAAAGAATGTTCTAGTCGTGTACCAAATGTGAATGATCCCCAGTATTACAACGTCGAGCTTAAGCGACTTCCTATAGTATTAAATGTGCTTTTTTTTGTTGTTGTTTTTGGTTCTGTTTTCCCATCATGTATAGCCCACAGTGCAGCATTCTCGTCCAAAAGGTCCAGTTGGAGTAGCACACTTTTAATCCTTGTTGTTATTTAAATGTCATGTCGACGAAATCGTCTCTCATAGTGAAAAAAAAAAAAAAGCCTGAACAATTCCGTGTCAACCTGTTTATTATGTATACGTGATAAATATACACAAAAAAAGTTACCTGTGTTGTCTGAAAGGAAGTATTATTATTATCAATATTCATGTATAACTAGCTCAATTTTCCATATTTATCCGCATGTTTTTAGAAGTGGTCGGTATTTATGGAGAAATGCGCCCGTATGTCAAATTTAGTTTCGATTCAACAACAACAAAAATGTTTGGATACATTTTCGTACTATATTCAACGATTAAAAAAATGCAAATGCAAATGAAAAAAAAAAAATGCGTTGGGGTTGATTGAGGGAAAGCACTGCAGACACTAACTTTAAAAGATGTAAAACACTTCCTTTTTTTGCTTATTGTCATTTGTACAAAAAAACAAACAGAAAAAAACCAAATTAAAACCAAGTAATAATAAACAACAACTATGAATTTTAAAGGTTAAGGTGGAAACGCTTGATTGATTTAAGGTAAACGTGCAAGATCGAGCAATTTGACAGCAGCCAGCTTGTGTGTTTGCAACTACAGTGACAGTCAATAACCACACGCACACACACACGCACACGCACACACACGCACACGCACACACACTTCTACCCGATCACCCCCCTTCTTTCAGTTTATCCAAATTAACATCCAACACTTGTGCCCTGCAGTAATGTGCAAATTAAATCGATTAATCACGCCGGTTGTTCCTCTTGTGTATGTACAAAAAAAATAATAATAATAACAACATAAGTTGGCCTTACTTAATTGTTGGGGAATCTCATTTTGCAATGTAATTCATTTCCGTTTGTGGGATCGCGTGGATTTATATGGGGGGGTTGCAGCGTTGGATGAAAAGCATGAAAAGTGAACCCGCCCCCCCCCCCCATTTTTTTTTTTAGTCATTGTTTGTCTCCAGCTTGCTTGAGCGGCCCATTAGGCAACCAAAGATCACGTCGTGATCACCGTGCATGTGTCAAGTCTTTGTCAGCACTGCACGGACACCCAAGAAAAGAGGGGAAAAAAGAGGGGGGGAAAAGAGGAAAAAAGATAGTAGGGGTTTCTTCGGTGAGCAAGTAGTAAAAACAACACGGGAGATGCCATGTGTGTGTCAAAAACGAAGAGAAAATGAAGGAGAAAAAGGTGTGCGTGTGTGTATGTGTGTGGTGGGGGTGCATGCACCATCTCGTTGGAAATATATTGAAATGTATTCATATTTCCCTTTTCATGGACTATTACATCCGGGGGATGACGCGAAAATGACTTTTTCGACTCTATTTAACAATGCCGTGTCAGTCCATTGACCCCCCCGCCCACCCCCCCCCCCCCCCTCCCACACACACACGGTACACTTGCACGAACACGACACAGTGGATGCATTTAGAAAATATATTAGAAATATATCCCTATATATAATATTATACATTATATATATATATATATATATATATATATACACACACTGTATATGTCGTGGTTGTCGATGCGCACTGCATCACACTGAGATCTGGTTTCAATATTCTGCTCAGCATATTTGGACACACGAGAAGCACAACTGAGTTGAAATAACTCTCAGTGTGAGGTCAACCACTGCAAACAACAACCACCAGAATAAACTTATAGTGTTAAACGAACACAATTGGGAGAAACATGAAGTCGTGCATGAATTATTATTCTTTTTTTTTTTAAATACTCCCATTAATTTCTTATTGCATGCATATTTTCAAGAGCTCAGTGGTGCATAGATGTTGGAAGTCTGCCTTTACAAACATAATGCTAACTCGCGAGTGCTTTCGTGTATTATGCAAATAATATTACAACCAGCAAAAACAAAAAACAAAAAAAACAACAATGGTAAATGAAAACATATTTTTTTTTTTGCACCACAATATTAGAATAGGAATCAATACAAAAGATAAAGTGCATATGAGAAACAGCTCTCAGTATGTTGCAGTTCAAACAGAATAATAAACGATGCTTCTTTCCACCATAATATAAACATATGAATCAACACATATGTTCAGATAAAAGATATTGCTCACTTTCCATTTTATTAACTTGCCAATGCTACTTCAAATATCTATGGTCTGTTTCTAACATTTTGATTCGAATTTAAGAAAATGGCTAATTATGACATGTAAGTAAAACATAAACAAAGCATTATTTCATTGAAAATCTATATTTAAAAATACGAGGTTTGAGTAAGGAATTAATTTAACTACTGAAGACCTGCACTATACTGACATCTGTTTTGAATCTATATTTAAACTCAAATATTACAGGGATAATATGGAATAATAATAAACATGTATATGCAGAATGCAAAATATATTTAAAAGAAACATTTTTAAGAGTGGTATTAATTGTAAATGGACGTGTTTGTAATATTCTGGTTCTCATGCAAACTACAGCCACAATAATTCATACTTTTTTTTTTTCGACAGATGTCAATAAAAACGGGAGCTCGATTACCTCCGCCAAAGCAGGTTTTAATGAAGTGGCTCGTTCATCTCTGTCTTTTTAACTAAACAGAAAGATAATATACAGTATGAAAAAAAAGGAAAGAAAAAGAAGTTATTTGTAAACACTGTGTGGCGAGATGATGTCGAAGTCAACATATGTGTAACGAGCTCCCATCATCCACAGCTCGCAGTGGGCCAACTCGTCACATGCCAAACGCGAAGCCAACCCGGCTCGTTTTTTTTTGTTTTTTTTTAACTGCATGGCGCCTCATCGCATTACACACGCGTGGGTCTGTGAGCACGCACGCGTGTGCGTGCGTGCGTCAACTCCAAAGATCCTAATGAACAATACAGAATCAGTTAGTCGCTGTTTGTTTTTGGAACTTTGATATTTGCATGCAGTTTTTCCTTGTTATTATTATTTTTTTTTTAATTATAGGGGGAAATAGAATGCAGCGCAGCGATGGACCAACGTGCTTACTATTATTATCGTGTATTATTACGGTCCACGGGCCGTGGGGATTGAGGCTCTGAGCCGTGTCGTAATTTGGCGACGCTCAACACGTGACATCCTATTTTTAAAGATCCAAAATGCAACCCTGCGTGCGTGCGCGCTCACGCGGAAGAATGCACAGGAAAATAGTACCACTTTTTATTTATTTTTTTGCAGCAAAAAGGAAACAAACAAAAAAAGACAAAACATGCAAACAAAAAAAAATTTCATGGCGTTTTTCCCCCCCTATGCGTGTTATGCGTGTCCACTCAGCAGACATTTTATTAGGTACACCTGCACAACGATTCTAAATACCTCCTACCTTACGAAACATTTTAATTTACGTGTTCAATTAACAATATATATATATATATATATATATATATATATATATATATTATTAATTGGGGTCTGCAGTGAATGCCACTAAGAGGGATATTCAATATTCAATATTTTGACCTCGTGGCCAAGTAATTTACATAGTTCAAGATGACTACTATAAATAGTTTACCAATCCATGTGTTTAACTGGGTAATCTAACATGAAAACATGATAGGGGATTAATAATTCAACAGCAAAATGAATGGCTGTGGTCCGCAGTGCATCACTGAGAGCTGTCTCTATTCTAACAGTTTGAGGTAGGTAAGCAAAATATGATTAGCATTCTTCAGTATATGACCACTAAGTAGTTTCAACAGTCAATAGTATGTTAATTATTGTGGTTCGCAGTGCATTAAACATAACATAACATAAATGGGATTGACTTAATGTAACACATGAGTTAATTTTTAATTTTCTGATCTAACATTATTTTATGTATATATATATATATATATATATATATATATATATATATATATATATGTGTGTGTGTGTGTGTGTGTCTGCATGTATGTTTACTTATACACAAAACAAATGTTTATGTTTCAATATATATATAAAAAAAGATGAGGCATGGAAAATAGACTTTACAGTATTAGAGTATAAAGGCAATTGACAGTGCTTGTCTAAAGTCTCACGCCACCACGACCTTTGTTTTTATTATATACCGTACCGTTTTCACCTCATTTGTACGAACCAGTTAAGTAAGACAGAAACAAAAACTAAACCAGTTTCCACAAAACTTTGAGGGGTGGTGTGTGTCTGTGTGTGTGTGGGTGAGTATATTTTCTTTTAATATTTGAGTCAATATGGCATCAATGCAACTCTCCCAGTCATAATGGAACCTCCTGTTAATCCCCCATAAACAGGAAGTAGACTGCTAACTAATGAATATTGGGCACAGAAAAATAATAAAATGAAATTAATACATTTAAAAAAATAATCCACTTTTAGGATTTGTTTTTTTTTAAACCCTGGTAGAACTACATTATGTGCTCTAAAGTCATTATGACATTGCAAAACAGCAAATCTAGTAGGGCACTATGTTGAAAAAAAATATATAAACTTTACATGTCTGACAAAGGTAGAAATAATTTTCTAAAAGTGTAACAAAAAAGTTTTTTTTTAAATATTTGTTTCAAATAATTTAAGCGCACCACTGATTGGGACATTCATCTCCAGCTTGTGTGTTCGTTATCGTGACACATGGACTGTGGCGTGTGCGACCCCCGTAGCATCACTTGTGCTGTCTGACACGCTATTAGGACGGCACGGGAGATTTGTGGAGACCCCGAGTGATGTCGCGCACCCCTCAAGTCCTTACCCCCTTCCCCTCCTTCACCCTGAGTATTTATTTAATTATTATTATTTTTTTTGACGTGTTGCTAAATGAGGCCGGTCCAATTAGCTCCCTGCAGCACACTCGGGTGTAAAGGGCCGGAAGCCCGAGCGGGGGTCCAGGAACACGGGGAAGGAAGTGCCTGGCTCGAGGGCCTTCAAATTAAGTATATGTTAAATGACTGCCTTTAAGCAAGATTTTTTTTTTCTTTCTCTCAAACATTTTGGGGCCAGGGTAGAAATCTTTTCAAGGAAAGCCTCTTAATCCTAACGCCAATAATAATAAAACAACAAATATACGCACCCCTAGACACCAGAAGGATTATTTTCTTTTGGAAGATTTCAACCTATTCATGACCTGTTCAATAGAAAGGAACTTTGCCAAATTCAATTGATTTCAATTCAAGATTTATCTATCATTGTCAACTCACATGCACTGCTAACACTAACAACAGGGATGCGGACAAAGAAGAGGTGGTTTAAAATATCAGTTGGTGCTGTAATTTGGTCCCTATATTCAGTGACTGTTCCGACCACTCGAGCGACTATTTCTCAGAAAAAGTGACGAGCAATTTAAATTCCTGCTAAGAAATAGACAACACGATTTTCCACATTGTTTTGCTTGTTACAAGAAAAGAGCCCGGTGCCCATTTAAACGCTGCAAAAGTTGTGATTCATCAACATGTTGGAAACTCCCAAAGGAAAAATGTCCGAAAAGAAACAGGACAAGCGCTTTGAGAATAATGATCCAAATTAATAAAAACTTGCATGCAAGGAGACAGTTCAAAGGAACGTGGTCTGTTTCTTATCCTCGCACTAAAACAAAACATTCCATGAGGTTATAATTACACACAAAACATATTGTAACTGCAAAGGCATATATTTGTCAAACAGACATTCTTGACCCGAGGTATGTGCGCCCAAGCCGCAGAGGTCGCCTTTAGCTCACCTGTAAAACTCTACATTGGGAAACGAGTGAGCGATATAGAGATGTCGGATGTCTGTGATACATCACAATCATGTAAAGGCTTTTAATTGGACCAAAACTAAGTTAGGGAGGGGTAATTGGTTTAGGATGTTTTTTTTTAATTGGTGCCCCGGTCCTCTTATGTAGGTATGCACTTTTTAAACAATCATGTATTGTGAAATAATTTGACTGGGCCCCCAAGTGATGGACTCGTGCACCCCAGTTTGAGAACCACTGCTTTAAAAGGAGATGTGCTTGTTTTTTTCTTTTTCTTTTCACAATTTTAAACAGTTTCCAGGTGTGACATGTCTGTGGCATGCTTTCGTCAAAATACCCCACGGATCAACAATTATGAACATGTTTGCTGCTTATTTGTCGCCATGGTAAAATGGGCTCGTTTGAGGGGGCGGCCTTGTCTCACGCAAGCGAGCCCGGCTTTCGTTAGCTTGGCAACCGGTGGGCCCGATGGTTCGGCAGTCTCCCTCTCCACGCTCCACGTCGGTCTTCGGCGGCCGGCAGCGTGCTTCGACTGGCAGACGACAGAAAGGAGGAAAACAAGTTAGCGCCCAAGACATGTTTCCAAACACGCCTTTCCCCTGTACAACTTCACAGAGAAACCAAGTAAGTTTCGTTTATGAGACGCTAACACGGTGATCGCAGTTAAAGCGAGCAGTCTATCATCACCAAGCCACCAAAACACACGAGCTGAATCGAAATCTAACAAAGTTTGTTGACGTCCTGTCACACGATGAGGCGGTGGCTGCGGCACTTCCACTTCCTGTTCTATGGTCATCATCACACTTTGACTGTTAATCGTCTGTGGTGGAATCACACGCACCAAAAAGCTTGACAAAAAAAAAAAAAGAAATTCAAAGAAAAAAAACTGAAAATTGAGGCGTTAATCCTTTACATTAGTTCACTTGAGTTTTTGTTGATGTTATTTCACGCAATCGAACACGATAACGGCATGGTGTAGCACTGATTACATGATCCGATTATTATCCGATTACTCGATTAATCGTTGGAATAATCAAAATAATAATAGATTCTATAAATATTTGATATCTGCAGCCCTACACTGAAAAAATAATTGGCTACACATGATTAAAATGTGATAAACTGAGGTAATTACATTTTAATCACGTGCAACCGATGTCCATGTCCGATTTAAGTAAATCAAATGAATTTTTTTCCCCCCCAAGTGTAGCACTTCCACTTCCTGTTACATGGTTCTGATCACCCTTTTCCCATCAAAGCCAAAGAAAAAGCAAATGCTCACTGAATGGAGTCCAATAAGAATTTGTTACAGCTCGAGGTGGAAACGTTTGTGGGACTTTGCTGGCATACTTTTTTTGGGTCGGTTTGCAGATCTGCACTCAAAAGCTCTTCTTCGCCCAAGCAGGTCAGAGCACACATTTCAACTTGATGTGGTGATAAAAGGGAGGTGCACAAGGTCGTGTTCAGTGGGAAAAAGGGCATCGCTTTGCCAAGCAGCTCGCCGGCAACTGCTTACGACTGCAACCGCGTTTTGTCAACTTCCCGCTGAGCGATTCCTGAATATTCCCATCATTTCGGAATATTTGTTTCTGTTTTCCCCATGCTGGCTTTTATGACCAGGCATCAGGTATCTCGTGTCAAAGTTACAAGTAAAAACGTCTGCCGCTACCAGAAAGAAGTGGGTCAAAAATGTAAAAAAAAAAAAAAAATAAATACAAAATAAAAAAATAAAATGAAATTCCTCCACTCTTCCCAGACGTAAACAGACTCTGGTAAAAAAAAGAAAGAAAAAAACCCAACAAAAAATATAGCGCTACCACATAAAACAGGAATGTCACAATTTTCCTAATCTAAGCACACTAAAATAACTTAGTGTTCAATATTATTCTTCCCCCCCCCCCCCCCCCCTTCTTTTTTTCTTGTGCAACAAAATGGGATCAGGCACTTAGTGGCCACTTCATTAGGTGAACACATCCAACTCAATGAGTATAGTTTGCAGATAACGCATGGTGACCAGAATATTAGGTACAGCTCTCAGTATGACACGGTACAATTCTACAACACTGTAAACCACAAGCATAAAAATATGGTTCCATCAACACTGTTAATGGAGGCATTTGTCAGTAGCATTTTCCTCTCGACTTCCTTCTGGGATGTTCACAAGTAGTTATGATGTCATTGTTTCATAGAGGGAGGGGGCAGGGGGTGAGGGGTTTGGGGGGGGGGGGGGGGGCGACCGGAGTGGGATTTGGCAACGAAAATGTGTTGGTCAGCTATCACCAAGCAGCGTTCTTGGCACGTAGACACGCACACAAACGCACGGCAGCTTTCACCAGGTGGAAGTGCAACATGACCACCGAGGGACGCCAGCATGCGTGCGTGTGTACAAGCAAGCAAAGGATATTAAAAAGATCCAAAGTCAGTAGGATTAGACTAATTAACATATGAAAATACAAATAAATGAAAAAAAAAAAGAAAAAAAATTCAGGCTCTATAAAAGAATTTTACGCAATATTAGAAGGAATGAAGAGGCCAATTAATTTCCTTATTTAATGTCACTCATTAAACATGCTTACATGCAATTTCCTGGAAGTGACCTATTTTTGCCACCCAATTCAAATCCTATACACCAGGGGTGGATGAACTTTTTGGGTACTCAAGGGTAATGTAAAATATGGAGAAAAAATAAACAGACAAACAAAGCCTTCTCTTTTTTTAATTGTATTATTTATTTTACTCCATTATTTAACAAAATAACATGCATATACAATATTTGTTCTTATTGCTTAATTTACACTGACTAAATCACGTGAGATTAATAAATAAATCAATTAACCAGTTATAGGAGAAAAAAAATGATGAATGAATTAAAAATGAAATAAAATCTGACTATTATATCCTATTCCAATTAAGCTGTGAAGTAAGACTTTACCTGCAATGTAACAAGGTGGCCTCGATGAGCTTTTCCACTATTTTTAATTTCTAATCAAATACATTTTATTTGCTTGTTTTTTCTTGAGTTCATTCTTTCGATTTAAAATACATTAAACAACCTGCATTGTAACAAGGTGGCCTCAATGACCTTAAAACTGTATTTGAAAAATTCCTTCTTTTAAAAAATTTCTTCATTTCTATTGACTCTGTTTGTTGCGCGATCAATAATTCAGTGCAACAAAGGCTTGTAAATATCCCGCATGACCAAAATGGGATAATTGTTAACCATTTACAAAGTTTGCATGCGTGTGCTTTGCAATGTGTGTTATAATTTCTTATGTCGTATTAGCGTAATATGAAAAAATACACTTTCAGTCCACACTAGCACAGTGCATCTTTTTTCTGTAAACACTGGCAGATGCCATTGATCAAACTGCGCAGCTGTGATCCTTCCAATTCGCTCCAATCAACACTTTCTAAATAAAATGCCAAACATCTCCTTGTACATAATAAGGCATGTATATCCAATTAGGCGCCGCTGCCTGTTGCTCTGATTGATCATAATTGGTCCAAAGCCGCTCGCGCTGTCCAGGTGTTTGCTGTTTATTACGCTTGCGCTCGCTTCGATTCATCAACTAATTGTGCGTTTCCCACCTGCACGTCTCATAGGAACCAACTGTGGACCGAGGCCTCGCACCGCCACTTTGCTCACAATTGAATACAAATAGATTTTTTATCACGTCTAAGATTGGTGCTTACATGCTTTTAACACGTCCGGTATTCCGAGGTCATCTGTTATGCTGCGATGTGATTAATCGGGACCCTAAAGCGGGGCTCACACATACTGACAATTGGGATCAAGATCATCCTGAGGGATTATCCTATGGTGTGGGATGTGTTAAAACTGATTTTCCTTATTTTCGAATTAAAACAAACCAACAATCAGGCCAAATTTGAGCATTTACCCTTCCTTTTGAGCAAAGGCCCGATTATTGGATGCGTCTAAAAGAATCGGGACCCCGAAGCGGGGTTCACACATAACGACGATTGGGATCAAGATAATCCTGAGCAATTATCCTGTGGTCTGGGGCAGGTTATGAGTGACATTTTTCCATCCCAACCTGCTTGTAATAGTCAGGTTTCACAATCAGAAATTTTAAACCTGTTGAACATTTATGATGGCATATAATCTGAGCTCTGGGACTGTGTCGACAGGTCGGTAGTAACCCGCTTAAAATACACCGGTGGACAGGTTTCAATCATATCTTGCTGACCATACTCATTTAATTCAATTTAAAGCATTCACAATTCACAATTTCTTCTGGTGTTCCCCAAGGCTCTGTACTCTGCACCCTCTTGTTCAATAAACTTGCACTGTCCGTACAACAAATAGACAAGCAACTGGTTGTGTCATTGGGTCCCAAGGTGACACCATTTTTTTTCCCTTTCTTCTCCATATTTTCAATTAGGCACACATTATCTAGGAATAGTTCAAAATAATGTCTCTATGTTAACTAAAATATTAGGAACACTTTTAACACAGTATACCATTTTGAAGCGACAACCACAATGCTAAACGCTATCTCTCAAAACTGAGCAGTATTATTTTATCTTGTATTGAGTCACATCAGTGTTCCTAATGTTGTGGCTAGTGAGGGACTATGCAACAAGAGCTGCTGCAGTTCAAAAAAAAGAAATGTGCATTTGAACGTCTACTGAAGCTGGAGTTCTTTTGCACAAAACCACTACAGAAATCTGTGTTTATTGGTCACTGAACATAATTGGCTTAGTATTGAAAATCGTAGGTAGCTATGCAGCAACAGTTTAAGAGGTAAGAAAAGAAACATGTTGCTTTTAAAATAAGGGCAGACCTCAGAGCAAGTGTGATTAAAAAAAGACAGCAACCCATTGAACCCACAAATACAAAAACACGTGTGGAGGTTTCAGGTTCAGAATTCAAATTCATCTCAACATTTCAAAGAGAGACATTCTTATCCGGTTCAAATGCAGTTAAGAGGAAGGAGGCTCAGAGGTACTACTGTATATAAACCACAGATCTTACAATTTTCAAAATGGATGGCTGTGGAAGCGATAACGCAGGACGTGTCTTATCATATGTTGACACAAACAAGATTCCATGTGTAGTTTAATCTTTCACATAGTGAATAATCTGAACATGAACTGCATAAAAACGTCATCGTAGAGTCTCCTCGACATGCCATGTTTGAGATTGTTGCGGACACGGCGCAGCGGCACGCGGGAAAAGTATTGGGGTCGGCGGGGGGACGACACGGGATGGAGGAAGATAAGACTGGACGCCCTTCATCTCACTGGCCGCCGACAGACGTAAGTCAATTTTGCTCTCAGTGGGAGACTTTCTCTGGACCAACTTTTGGCTAAATCTAATCAGCTGCCAGCGGGATCGCGGAGTAGCATGTCACTGTGACACATTTGGTCCCAGACAAATAAGTCCTTGCATGGCCAACACCTCCTCCAGGAGCATTAATTATCAATCAACCTGAGGTGTAACGTATATGTTTTATGCAATGGGGTTTCATACGCAGCAAAGGCTGAAAGGTTCCTGTTAATTTGACATAATACACCCACATAGGGCCGCGCTGCAGGTCATGTTCATTACATTCCCAAATTACAGAGCTACTCATTAGGTTGACTTTCAAATCGAAATTTCCCACACATTTCCACAAGTATACACAGGGTACTTGGTTTATGACGGAGTACAGCTTCTATTATTGATCTACGCTAATGCAGTAGGGAAATTGGGTTTTTCCTCCATACAAAATTTGAAGGCTACCACCTCTGCCTAATTTCTCCAAAATCCTCTGACATCTTGAAGACTGTTGTCATACAAGGCTTGCACCAGTTGTGGAATTATTATTATTATTATTTTTTTTTGAGGGAGCGACGCTGTATCAGGAAGTCTTTCCTAAAAACGTTTAAGAAAAAGAGACGAGACACTTAGAAGAGATTTTCTTTCCTACTGAAAATGAATCTTCACCATTTTTAAATATGTAAATATGTTGAAAATGTGTTTCTTTTATAGCAAAGCACGTATGATTTCTTAGAAAAATATATTTGGCTTTTCGAAGATGTTTTTTAAAATAGGAATATTCTTCAAGTCGACGACGAGAGTCATAAGTAATAATTATAAGCACTCAAATTAGATTTAATTTCACTGATCAGAAGTGGTCATTTTTCAAGTCCGAAAGTAATAAGCCTTGAGAAATGGACTGGACCAGTGAAGGTGAGGGTTCAGGAGAGGACATGGAGGCGAAGCGATTGGATCCAGTTGAGGAGAAGTAATGTTATATTAACCCAAAACCGACATTAGGAAGACGTAAAAATCCACATAAATTCCGAACACATTTTTCTAATCTTTCCAGAATTTCAGAAAAACACAGAGACAGAAGTTGAGAGCTGACAAATTCTCTTGGCTCAGACGTACTAAAGAGAAGGCACGCTTTGAATTAGATGCGAGATGCATTGGGGCCCGAAACAGCGGTCCCTTGCTGCTGATCTTGTGAGATAGTCGTCCACAAACTACACCCGTGGGGTCTCTTACATTGCAAAATCAGTATGTGTACTGTATAAAGTAATCCACTGCACAGTAAAGGTTCATTAAGTCACCTAGTCCAATTTCTTTCTGCAGAATCTATCCCCCCCTAAATAGAAAAGTAGCACAGTAACTGGTGTCGACTGATGGGCAAGCTTTGTAACCGGGGAGGAGCTAAGTTTAGCCTGGGTTGTTAGTGGTTACAATGAGTCTTTGTCACGTGCACTTTCGGTGCATTTTTATTTTTTGGTCAATCAAAATCTGCTGACTGCACACTCATTTCCGGTGTACATTCTTCTTCTCTTCTTACCAGAGTTGTCATTCCGTTTCAGGAAACAAAAGCCAAAAGAAAGGGCAAAAGACGGAGTGAATCATTTGATGCTGGGTGAAAAGAGGTCGACAGAAGTCAGCTATGTATTTCCCAAATTGTTTTGACTTTGTGGTATACTGTGGAACAAAATTGTACAACTTCAAGCCACTACTGTACCATTAACTTTGCATTACAATGGAATTTCAAAATGACACCACTTTAGGTTTAAAAAGCAAACAACATTCCCTTCATTTTTTTCTTTCTTTTTTGACAAGATATGTATGAGGGGAGACAATGATAGTACAACATGACTCTTGCTGGAGTGCTTTGGCGCGGCGGCCGAGCGTGAAATCTCTCCGTCTGCCAGGTGCGAGTTCCCAAATCATTCATCCCCCGAAACGCCCGTCAACCGACCTGACAGGCAAGATGGGCCCCCGTTGCATTGATTTTTTTTCCTTCTCTCTTTGATTGGCTTCATTCCATCATTCCTCATTAGCGTGTGCTATTATCTTCTGGAATATTCAGGGGAATGCTTCCAGGGCTGCAGCCCACGGACGGGCTCCTTGACTGTCAGGTCTCTGGAAGCGCGTCAGCTTTGTCCGGATCTTGAGTCACATGGTACTTGTTTCAAGGTCATCTGGTCCAAATTGGCCCAGAAGAGGGATGTAAAAAAAGCGGGGTGGGGTGGGGTGTTGGGGAGATGGAGCAGGAAGGATCCACTTTGAATTTGTGGAATTGCCTCGTTACGCCTGGATGCAACTTTCCTTACAATGGTGGGCGACCATTTCGGGCTCGTACAAGTGTAAAGTTCAGGTTAGTCGAGATCTGGTTTGTTTTTAGTGACATTGCACGTCGAGGACGTCTGCACTCTGCCATACGAATGCTTCATGGCCCAGAACTCCGTCAGGGCAAAACAAGCCAACTTCAGTTCTCAAACAGAAGTGTGAATTGGTAAAACACTTTATCAGATACTCATTCAAAAACTACCATAGTAGAAAACAAGACTTTTTTTTAATTCCCCAAAAAGTTGATATAATTAACGTTGTGTTTTTTAAATACTGTACTTTTCTTTTCTGTACATTTATTTATTATGCTAGGCCCGAGCACCAAAGGCCCTCTTGAAATTGCTGCGTTTTTGACGGGGTTCTGAAAGTGGGGGTCAGGAAAATTATTTGCAATAAATGATCACTTGACGTCATTTCACTTCAAAAAGGTGGATTGTTAAACATTCACATGAAAATCGCAATATTATTCAATATTACACCGCTTTTGGGGAACTTCGACTTCCCCAAAAGCTCAATTTTAGCAAGATTGTGTATCCTGATGAAAGTTCCTTCAACAGGAAATTGGGTGGACATGTCTATCGTAACAGGACACATGGACAATTCTGAAGACCCATGCTTTAACTTAAACAGGAAGTTGGCCATTTTGTTTCAAGCTGCCATTTTGGACGAACTCCGACTAGAGAATTCGACCAATCGAGCCCCAATCGGAACTAACACTGAAACTGCCAAGCTTTTCTACCTAAATTTGAAGATCATTGAGGATTCGCCATAAAAAGAGGGATGCGAGGGCCCGTTCAGCTGCTTGCAGCTTAAATGATACCCTACCCTCCTCTTTGCAATGGTAACAAGGATTTACTATCCCAAAGTGTACATTCAAGACTCAAATTGAATTCCACAATTTATCCAGTAAAGCGTGTTACGCAGTGTGTACACACACACATATTGTATGCGTGAATGCGGCTGATTGTCGGAGGGCGACAGCATTACTTGCTAACTTAATAATGCAGTTTAGTGGGATGGCAAGGATGAGCAATGACGCCCGCGGGGGGTCTGGACAATGAATACGAGCGGTGATGAATCTGCTGCAAGATAACAACAGGCCTAAGCATTTTTCGAAAGGATATTAATACCCTTTGTTTTTTTTAATCCCCTCCATAAACTCCAGCTGTATGGGATGTTTATGCTCGTGTTTTTGTTTTACTGCCGGGTGTGACAAATGAGTATTGTTACAATGCGAAAGATGTGAGGCATAATGGCTTTTTTTTTTTTTTTTTTTTTTAAACCTTAATTCTGATTGGTGCGAATACATGTTCATTACATTTATAATTTTGATAGCAAATCGGTGCAATTTGTAGTGTGTACAACGTAATGAAGTGCTGTTAGGATGCAAATACAACGATTATATAGCATTAGGACCATTTTGGAATGTACTTTTACTGCTGATACATGGTGTTTCACTAGTTTATGTTTACTAGTTCGTGACAAAAATGCTGTCCTGCTTTGGGTTTTTACTTTCATTTTTGAATGTTAGAACAGAGGGATGCTAAATGGGGTGCATGGATTAAAAGTTTAGGGTAAATCCATTCAAATATGTGTGTATCGTCAGATTAGGTAGATACGCTACGTTATTGATTCCAAAGGAAATTCTGGATCTGGATTTATGCAAAGTTTAAAAAAAAAAAAAAAAAAATCACTAGGTTGCGTCACGTGCACAAACTAAGGTCTCGATGAAACCATTTCTAAATCTGGACGAATCAATCTTGTTTGCATCTCTGCACGTGCAAGTTCCAAAATGGAGCTACCGGTGTCCGAGCTGGCAGGTGTGCCCCAAAAACCTGCTGGAACAGACCACAGCTGCCTCAAATCTCTCTCTAATGGCGTTATTGATGAAAAATTATCTCGCCAGATTTTCTTGGGAACATAACGGGCTCTTCATTTTCCCATACGCCATCATTCTACAAAGTTTCATGTGAAATCTTTTTATTCGCCCCACTAAAAAAATCTAACTTCTGTGAAAACACAACACGGAGGTAAAAAAAAAACAATTCTGGCAGAAGTTACACAAGTAACGTGCATCCATCTGTTGCCATTAATTAAACAGAATAAGTCATGGCACCCACTCACTGGATGAGTAAAATTGAAATAAGAGCGTCATTATTTCAGAATATACATATTTTGTTTGGTGGTTTACCATGTGATTTTCCCAAGGTAAAATGAGTGCCTTGGCTCAATTAAAGTTGGGAAACACTGGTCTAGGATACCTGCTTCTCAGTGGTGCTCATTTTTTAAATTCCCTAGTAGAGGTTTAAAACCATAGAATTCACCCATAATGGTTGATTGAAATCAAAATGGCAGACTTCTTGTTTGATTTCATGCATGGGTCCTTGAGACTTTTGGATGCATTCTGTGTTGATAGACATCCACACAATCGACACAATCTTTTTTGACATTCGGTGAAAATTGTGGTGGAGGGGCTACTGAGTGAATTTTGGTGGGTGGGGTAGGAGACCTTGAAAATACACAGTTGTCACCCACATACAAATTGTTAAGAGTTTTTGGGCACGCTGAGGACCCAAAAAAAGATTTATTCATCAGAAGAAGAATAAACAGCGATTGGAAGAGGACCTCAAGACTACCTATACAAAAACAAAGCTCTTTGTTTCTGTCATGGTGTCAAGCCCAACCGGTGTTCCCTGGCGCACGGTACGTTGTTGCATGGGCCACTTGGAGGTAGTTCAGATTGAAAGTGTGGCGGCAACACATTGTCTAACAGCTCCCTGGAGACAAGCAGTGATTGCGCTTAAAGTCCATGAGGTGATGTGCTGTATGCGTTAATGTGTTGCTTTATTCCTCCAGGCCCCCCCCAAACGCGACATCTGGCGTGCTTTTAATTCATGGGACTCGCCGCTTCGGGCACGCTGCTGCTTCAGTGTCACCCTAATGTTAATACAGTAAAACTATGGTCTGGTCCATCTACATGGCGGATTTTCACCAATTGTGGGTGGATCTTGAACGGGGGTTCACTATATTAGTTAATCCCGCATCGCGTGTTGCTCACTGCTCATAAAAAGAAGTCCAGTTGCTAAGCTACATGTTGCGCAGCTTCTCAGGTAGCTAGCAGCAGTCCTGCGCAAATCTGAAGCACGCCTTAGTAAAAGTCGCCGCCAGAAACTGGGTTTGATTTGTTGATGCAAGTGCGCTGAGGGCGTAAATGGGAGCAAGACAATACGCCATCACTAATCAGAGACCTCAAGGTTGCCATGAGGTTAATTGTAATGCAGGTGGTGCTAGGGGAGGGGGCGAATAAGAAACATGGACTCCTTTACTGCCTCGGTGGTCATTGTGCTCTAACGTGAAGCCCCGAGGCAAGGATTTGGCTTTCTCCCCCTGCGTCCTCTTTACCTTTTAATTTCTTATTATCTGCTGATTCCCCATTCAGCCTCAGTGGGGTAAAGAAAACCACTTGCCACGTGTCAAAAGGAAATGTTAATATTGGGCCTGTCCTGGCTGTTGTGATGCACGGCCATTGTGGGCGCTCCGCTGGTGACTCAATAGTGCATTTCGCATTCACTGGAAGCAGTCCTCTCCGCATCATTGTTATTTGCTTAAAATGACAGAAACAGCGGATCCCGCTCGCCTTTGTGTTGCCCCAAAGGCCATCTTCTGAGTCGAGCCTCATCATGAATACACAATGGGACGGTGTCTTTACAACGCCATTTGTTTTAAGGCTTTTGTCGCGGGCCGTGGCCTACTTTTCAGGGTCGCTGGACCACGATACATTTACAAGCCGAGAGCTCGCGGTTAAGTAGAAAGAAGCCTTGTAAGAAAGCACACGTCATCATCATCATCATCGTCATCATCATCATCTGTTTATTGTCACCACACAAGCGAGAATTTGTTTTGGAATTTTTGGAACCGCTGTCACAGTTTCGTAAGAATTAGTGCAGCTTTTGCGCGAGTGTCCTAATTTATGTTTCACTCTTCAATAAACGGCGTCAGTGACTGTGGCTCTCCTTTCCCACATGGGAGGGCATTATCCTGTAAAAACCCATCCAAAAAAAAAAGATCGCTTTAAAAAAATGATGTCGCATGGGAACACTGTACACCCAAAATGCACTTATTCGACGATGTAAGAAAATCAAGGTTGATAGCTTCCACGATCGCATATTTGGACCTTTACTTTATCATAACGGTATAACGGTATGCATAAACTTCGTATGTCTTTCTGTCTCGATTCAGGGTGCAGTGGAGTAGTATTGAAAGGGGCGTGTGACTCAAAACATTTGGGAAACGCTGCTTTTAACGCATACAGTGTATATAAAAAGTCAACACACACCTGTTTAAAATGGCAGGTTTTGTGATTTAAAAAAAACAACAAGAAAAACAGACCAGGATAAATCATTTCAAAACTTGTTACACAATTAATGTGACCTAGAACCCGTAATTGATTTTTTTTTTGAGAGGGTGTCACCATTTTAAGTTGCTCTGATAAACCCCAACTCAATGTCAGCTGTTCTAGTAGGCTTTTCCCGACATTTATTTTGCTTTCTAGCAAAACCTTGAAGGTTTTGTGTTAACACTGAATGCGCTTTTCAACTCTTCACAATTCCTTCCACATTGTCTAAGGCCCCAGGTGAAGAAAACCAGCCCCTGTTCATGATACTCCCATCAACATGCTTCACTGCAGGTATGGTGTTCTTTTGGTGATGAGCAGCGTTATGTTTGCGCCAAACAAACCTTTTGGAATGATATGATTTAATCCCCTTGATAAAATGTTCTCCAAAGTCTGCCATTTCTATTCCTCAATTCCTTATCGCCTTTCTCCCAAATCACCACACGGACGTTCTCAGCTCTCAGCGTTGCTTCACCTTTGACTTTGTAAGAAAAAAACGGGTCAACGGGAGTAAAAAGCGAGCGAGCGAGAAAGAGAGAGAGAGACAGGCGAGCCGGGGTGGAAGCCAAACATCTCGGCGGCTGCCAACCTGCAAATGGTCCTCGTGTTTGTTCAGCTGAGGACTGGAGGGAGGCCAGGGCATCGCCACGGCTGAGTCCTCCTGCAGGAGCATGTGTGTGCGTAAAGACACTGAAGTTTACCTTTGATATATGACAAATGAGTTGGTATTGAACAGCGGGGATGCTGTGATGGAGCGTAGACGGAATGCTAAGAGGGTAAGAGGCAGCCATGCTTCTGCCAAGAGCTTTTGATCATCATTTGGGGATTTGATTTGAATTATATATATATAGTGAAATTTGGCGGCACGGTGGACGACTTGTTAGACCGTCTGCCTCACAGTTCTGAGGACCGGGGTTCAATCCCCAGCCCCGCCAGTGTGGAGTTTGCATGTTCTCCCCATGCCTGCGTGGATTTTCTCCAGGCACTCCGGTTTCCTCCCACATCCCCAAAAACATGCATGGTAGGTTAATTGACGACTCCAAATTGCCCGTAGGTGTGAATGTGAGTGCGAATGGTTGTTTGTTTCTATGTGCCCTGCGATTGGCTGGCAACCAGTTCAGGGTGTACCCCGCCTCCTGCCCGATGATAGCTGGGATAGGCTCCGGCACGCCCGCGACCCTTGTGAGGAGAAGCGGCTCAGAATATGGATGGATGGATAGTGAAATGTTACATTTCTATTATCAAGACTTGATGAGAATGGATCCAGATCCCCTGTGTTGGTACATTTATGCTTGTTTACTATACAGTCATATACTCGTGACTCTTTATCCACATTTAGTGGTACTAGGATATAAAACAGGATAAAAAGGAAACCGTATTGACTGCATGTGAATACTGTACGGTAATTATTGATCCACGTAAAGTCACCACATACAATCCTGCTGGCTATTCTATTGCATACAGGATTATTCTTTCTATTATAATTCAGGTATAGTTTTAATTCCACTGTCGATAGTATTTCAGTTAACTGCCTCTGAAGTATTTATTGAGTGATGTCACCACATACGCTACCAGCGACTAGACTTGCTTTTTGTTCACAGTCGCATCTGGGTATGTATTTATTATTCCTGAACAGTTTCCTGATACACTGCTGCTGTTCATTCCCGTTGCTTGAATTTAATAAAAGACATTTCTTGGATTTTTTTCTTTCCCTGTCTACTGCTGTAAAAATGGGACACATATAGGCTTCTTCTATTCTAAAACTAGAATGTCACCATGATTTAAATTGTACACCTACATAAAAATCTTTCTCCGGATTTTGCCAACGATTTACAAAATAAACATTGAAGAAATGTATTCTGCGACTATTTAAACAAAAAAAGTAGAAACAAATGTATCCAATTTTAATGGGTTCTTTCCCATTGATAAGAGCTTTGAATGTTTTTGGAAATCCTGTTCAGGAACAAGCCTGGCTGAAGTAACAAACCAAAAAAAGTCATTTTCTATTAGCAGAATTGCTAGCAAATATAAAGTAGCAGGGCCGATTGTAACAGTCGATAAAGCCCTAATTGTTATTATTCTCCAATTACGTGAACACAAAAGCTATTGACCGACGGCTGGAGCGCTCATCTCCACTTGTCTGCTGTGATCACTCGCAAGTGTCGAAAATGCTAATTATCCTCCGAGCAGCCGTCTTTTTTCCATTACATCTCGCATGCAAAATTATTCATTTCGGCTTTATTTTTTTTAATCCAAGAGTTCCAAACTTGCACCATTCAAATAGTATTAACCAAGTGATTAGGGCGTGCATGCTTTAAAATTGCAAGGGTTCTCATATACACACCCTTTCATCTCTCACCTGCTTCGACGTGACCAGCAGACGTTGGTCTGACAAAAGCAGATAAAAAAAATGGTATTATTGCGACTCCGGGCTGATATTTACCACGTTCATCCGGATATGTGACATTGAGAGGGACAAGCAGAACCAGTGGGGCGATTAAGGCCCCATTATCACCTGCGCCTCGCAGACATGCTTGACTCCAGCACACATCCACGTGGGCAGGAAATCTGTCGAGCCGAGTGACTTTGAAATCAACCTCTTATGAAGAGTTGCAACCCGAAGCACTTTGAAAAGCGAGCTGGTGTCTATCTGCGGTTTCCACCGTGCTTCTGGCGGCGGGGGATGTTGGTCGATGGCGTCCATCACTGTTTGGGAAGGTTCTTTCACCTCGCTTACCGGTGGAGCCGTGCTAAACTGTGAACCGACACCGCGGTCCTGATCGCGTGGCCTTCAAAACAAAAGTCAAAACTGGAACCTAGGTGCTGTCTGAACGTGTGTTTTGTTTCGAGCCAATTTCATCCATCTCTGGAACATTTTCTAAAGTGTCAAATTGTCAAAAATATTTTTTTGAAAAGGAATTGTTCCTGGCGTTTAGGTGGCTTGCTGAATATCAGATCATACAATTACATACTCCACACAGGGTCCTCGGTTTTCGACAGCGTTGCATAACATGAGCGACGGCGTGTATGTTCCGAAACAGAGATACCGGCCGTCCAGGTCCAGTAGTTGGAGCAGCTGGTAGGTGTGTCCCAAAGGTTGCTGGAACGGATCACAGTCACCTCAAAGCTCGCTCTTGTTGTTCAAGAAAAAGTCTTGGTTCACATCTTCCACCAAAGGTGCTTGACTATATCAAAGATTCTTCTTCAGTACATGCACCGTTTCTCTGAAGAGCTTCATGGAAGAGCTGTAAGATTTAATGCCAACAAAACTAACACACTTAAAAACACAATAAAAAAACAACAACATTGGCTAAGGTAATAAAACTAGTTACAAGAGCTCATCCGATCATGACGGAGTTCCATTCCTACGGCGATAAGGTAACCGGGATTTGCAAAGTGATCTTGTTCCGAACACATTTTGCTCTTTGACCGAGTTAGAATCTGTCTACACCATTCGAAAGATATTACAACAGGGTCTCTGTTCATTACGGAGTTCTGCTCCTACAGCAAAGCGGTAACCCAAATTTGTACATAAGTCGGAAGTTGCCGTAGTCTATCACTAACCCACGCTAAAGCAGTACAAAAGTCCTAATTGCAGTAAATATTGGTATAATGAACACTTCTGTGCCCTAAATATTTGGGGTTTGCTATCTAAGACACCGCAACAATTCGATTACGATTCAGGGTGCTAGGATTCGATTATTCAACGATTATCACGATATTAACGATTATCGATGCATCTTTTTTTTCCTCACTCAGGATTTACTTCATCATTTGAAACACTGTGTAACCATAAAGACACTTCAAACATCTGTATCCGAGGACACAGTCAGCACTTCAGAATCTTGCAGAGCGACAAGTCTTAAAATAAAAATGAAAAAATTGTGATTACTCCAAAGTGCCATCGCTTGTCTCCGGTGTAGCACCTGACTGGGAGGTGTAGACCTTCTTAGGCTGGTGTGAAATCCTTTTAAGGCTCACTGATGGAGAATGTGACATCGAGCTTCTCCCACCTCCATTCCATTCACCATGTGGCACATGGCGTCTTACAGTAGCAGCGAGAGGCTTTTAAGCACACTTTCTTGATTTGGAGATGCTTCTGCTAACACTATCGACTGATTACAATGTTAAATGTAAGCGTGCTTTCGGATAATGGTGAGCTTCATTGTGTTGTTAGCGCACGCAGCAATAAATATCGGGCATTGTTACGTTTAAATACTAGACATTTCCATTGAATCCAATGGGGGTTCTCTACGAATGCACCCGGGATAGTTTTTAACGCTTTTTATCCGCACATTTGTTTTGCATATTGTTTTTTCGTACTTTACACTCACAATCGGGTGCCTGTTCCAGGGTTGATCCCATGGTAAAACCAATTGAGCTCCCAGTTAATGATATTCATGGGCCCTGTGCTCTGCCTTGAAGCTTGAATGTACTGTTAAGCCCCCACCACCCCCCTCCTTGTTGGAGCTGTACGCTAGTGGCCATGTTTAAGGAAATAACATATGGCAATCACTTGAAAGTAACAGTACTCCATAGTACGTGATCACATAAATGGTTAAAGGGAGCAACAATATACACTTAAAACTAAACATCTTTCGTTAATATAATCAAAACAGTTGTCAACGTCCTACATGCAAACAACTACAGGATATATTTGTTGAAATCTAAACCGCCAAGGACTTAAGCCATCTAAAAATAATTTTCCTCAAATAATGTCCCATCTCTACTGGTGACCGAGTGTAAATAATCGCCTATCCTGCCTAGACTGTGGCTCTCCTTTCCTGCAGGAGGAGGCATGTGAGTAAGTATACTGTAAACAAAACAAAACAAAAAACATCTGCTACTAACCACAGATTTCCACAATAAAGCGGGGATCTCCACAAAAAAAATTGCAGAGGGAGAACACCGCAAAAACATTCTGCTCACTTGAACCATGCAGTGTACTGTAAATACAGCCGTGAGTCGTGTGCAATATGAGGGATCGTTGTCGGCCATAAAGACGCTCGAGTGTGTTTCTCCTTTCTTTTGTGTCACCATCAGGAGCTTTTCTAAAAGGATGTGAACACTTGAGTCACAGGCTGACGCTTCACATAAGACAATAACCTAAAGTTGCAGCCCTGAAGCTTGTGTAATTAGTCTTGCACTATAAATCAAGCGGTGTGATCTTATTTCGCCATGCCCTAATTGAAAAGTACTTCAGTTTTTTTTTTTTTTTTTTTTTTTTTATATAGACTGCACGGGATGGTGATAGATGTAGAACCGGGCACAAACAGTTTGAACCACTCAGGCTGTGATTGATCAGCGCCCTCTGGGATGTCGGGCGGATCGTTCCCCCTTCAGCCACAAGATAAAAGCCTTAACGACTCCCCGGTCTTGCTGTACGTCGCAATTGTGTGCGCTTGTCAGAGTTATTATTGTGGCGCTGTTCGACCTTGAAGTTTCTGTGTGCATTCGGGGCTGAGATGTCTCAGGGAGTTCTCTTTTAAGTGCCAAAACGCACCTTTTTATGTGCCACTGATGCCGCTGTACACACACGACATAAACGCCCCGCCGAGGAGGCCATTTGCATGAAGATTTAGGTGATTTATGACTGGATTCAATTGCGTTTCCTATAATCGGCCGGCGCATTTTTGCATGGGACTAAGTAGTGGCCGTAGTGATGCCACAGTACAGTGTTGTATGATGACATCAAAGAGCGTTTGGTTCACACACACGAACAAAAACAAACCAAAACAAAAAAACACATCCAATAGGCAAAAGGTGGACCAGCTGGCTTGTTTTGTTCTGCATTTCTGTCCCCCCCCCACCCCCCCTTTCCTTTCCCTCTCTGCGTTGTCAACACTTCCCATCTTTCTTTCCCGAAGCATTTGCGCGTAAGATTTACACGTTCTGTTGTGCGTTAAAAACAAGAGAATCACAGCGAACAGGAGAGCGGGCCACACCGGGGATTGAGGTTTGAAGTGTGGTATTTCAACGGGGTCGGAGCTGATTGTACTGGCGGCGGCGATGGATGCGGCTTTTTAGAAGAAGAGGTGGATCGGAGGGGATCACTCGGCATCTGGCCCGACACTCTTGTGTCACCGTGACCCCCCCACGGCGGGGGAGGCAGCGAGGGCCGCAGCAGGGGGGCCCCCGCTGAAAGGCAACATACATTTCAGAAAGAGAATCGATCGACTGTGAGAATTGGAGGAGATGCATTGGTTTGGACTCTCTGACTGTGACCCTGATACTCCGCTATATACAGTCGACAACAATCCTCCACGACAGAGAAAAACAACAAAGCAGCACCTGGAAAAAACAGCCACTATTTCGATCGGCATCAATTATTACATATTTCCGACTAATCAATTGATCGTTACATCTGTCGATTTTCCGAAATGGATTGTTGATCTATTGTATCTTGAAGCAAAGTGAGTCAAAATGGATTGTGACAATTCAGAATGGGCATAATAATCCATTAGTCAATTGAGTGAACGTTACTTGTTTGTACTGGAATTGATTATTCAAATGTTGACAGTGTAACCTTTGTGTCCCCCCCCCCCCCCCAAACATGTTTTAAAATAGAGATGTAACACAGTAAAGCATTGTCTACTTATTTTCTTTGGTCAATTAATTTGAGTCGTTTTTTTAGAGAACAAGCACACAGTTATTTAACCTCTATGACTTCCTTCTTGCATCTCTACATATTGCATTTACATCATATGTAAATATGCATTTCAATCACATGGAGTATTTGCAGTGGAACCATTGAGATGGAAGTCAGGAAGGAGCAAACTGAGCTTTTACCATGTGAATCCTAAAAAAGATATCTGAAAAACATGATTTTTGTCTGGATTCAAACTGAATATAAAAAGATAATAAATATAAACTACCATTCAAAAGTTTAGGGCCCACTTAGGAAATTCCTTAATTTTTAAAAGAGTTTTTGTTTTGTTTTAAATGAGGACGATCTTTAATAAACAGCAATACAGTCCAGACTTTAGACGTTGTTCATGTGGTCAAAAAGGGGACCCCTAAACTTTTGAACAGGTATGTGTGTGTGTGTGTATATATATATATATATATATATATATATATATATATATATATATATATATATAAAACTGTTTTGAATGAAAACATGAAATTGTTCGGGGGAACAACAAACATTTGAGCAGTAGTGGATGTGTTTTTAAGAACTGATGATTCATCCTTAATTCTGAGAAACATAGGCAAATGCCCATCCCTATTACCGACCACATATGGAAAATAAACTGTGACTAACCAACCACAGCCACCCGAGAGAAAGCACTACAACTAACCTACTGTTCGGATTGTACGACCAATTTGCTTCGCTAGCTCAGAAATTGAAGTGTAGTTTTGTCGCTTGTAGTTTGGATGTGTACGAAAGATTTGCTTAACAAAAACCATATATTATTGTAAAATTGTCACAACAAATACATACACTTAAACATGGTAGAAACCTCTTTGTGTAATGCAAATGGGGGTTTTGTTCATTCAAAAAAAAAATCTCCAAAAGAATGGACCAAGTTTTCCAATGAATGTTTGTCTTTTAGTAAGTGAGTACATACTATCATAGAGTGACTCTGTGAGTACTGGCTGCTGAACTGACAGTCATGGGGGGACAGTCATGTTAGACAGGGAGGGGGGACCTATTCTCCCACAAGATATATAAATAGCCACAGCCACTGTGCTCCCTGTGTCAAAGTTAGGACACACAGCAGGGGGGCAAACTTCAAAGCGACGAAGGAAATTCTCCAAAACAACTGCTGGAAATTTCAAATCAGCATTCCCTCTGAAAGCTGTGTGACCTTTCACCTGTACTCCGGCCTACATTTTAAGCAGAAGAAATGTCAAACTCACAATATGCATCGCGAAAAGAGGGACCTTTGAATTGTTAATATGATGGAATCTGAAGAAAACGAAATGCCGTATATTAAATACCTTTTACACTAAATAGCCGAACAACATTTACACAGGAACGAAAAATAAGGTGAAGATTTTTCCAAGAATATATTTGGTATATGATTAGTTACCAGTAGCTATAGTTGTGTGTTGATTGTACATCAAGAGTAAAGTTAAAAACACTGCGAGATAGGGATCTTAAGCTGATTTGATGGAGAGCAATGTCATGACTTTCTTATTGCTTTATTTTGCAAAATGTATCAGAAAAAAAAACAGAGTAAGTCTTTACTCGTCCCACAATGGCTAACACTTTCAAATTCCATTCTATTCCATCAGATGTGGAAAAAGGCAGCACTAGTCAGCAGTATTGTATTTGGCAACTAAAAATAACACGATACGTAGCTGTGGCAGCTGTACATAATGAAAAAAAATATACATTATATATACACTGTATGTGTGAATGGCATCTTAACATGAATAAAGCAAGACTACATACTGAATGTAGAAGTGAACGTGAAGAAAGGCAGCAAGAATAGTCAGCAGGATTGTATTTGGAAACTATACATGAGCAATAAATACAGCTTTGAATGGCATCGCCATACATCATGCTATTCATATTGGAAATGCGATGATATCATAGTAGGAGTTACGAGGGGGGAGGGGGTCATTCTTGGATTACTGTATGCTGTTTGTTGTTATGTCTGAAATCACATTCCCACACATGGAGAGCTCTCACTGTTCTCCCCCAC
This sequence comes from Phycodurus eques, assembly GCF_024500275.1. Taxonomy (NCBI): domain Eukaryota; kingdom Metazoa; phylum Chordata; class Actinopteri; order Syngnathiformes; family Syngnathidae; genus Phycodurus; species Phycodurus eques. Next base: position 6,689,067 of record NC_084545.1, read on the forward strand.
CCGCCCACCCCAAACATCAAAGTAGTGCCCCCGCTGAACATTATACAAGACTGTCCCCACCGCGGTCCACTTCTTCTAATCCGATTTCAGCCGTGAGTTTTATGAAGGAAAATCTCGGCTGGAGATTCCCGACCCATTTTTTTTTTCAGCTGTTGTTTCAGGAAGAAGGAAAAAAGTTTCGTAGGGGGTGGGACGTTGGGGGCTTCGTGCTACGGCGTGTATTGTAGCACGCTTATATCGATAGCACAAGGGCAGAAATGAAAATGAGGGGGAAACGTGCATTTTACGGTCACATTATTGATTTTTTACAAGCCGCTGGGGATGAACATAATGGTTTGCATCGATGTGGGAGCTGTGAATGAGATTATTGCTTACACTCACTCTACAGATTTGCAAACAAAATGATTATTTTCCCCTCTTGGTTTATATCCAGGTTTACAGATGATTTTTAAAGACCTTTTTCCAAGGGCAATATATATGACCATTTTGGAGTGGGCAACACAGCCTCAATATCATGTCACAAAGGTATTTACCAGAGTACCTGCAGGTTTCAATCAAATTTAAGTCCTCTCATTCGCACAATATTACCATTAGGAGTGGGAGGCTCAACGAAAGGCAGGTGGACACTCAAACTAGGGATGACATCACAGGGACGACGACAGAGTAATCTGATGGCATGCTAACGAGGCTACGCCATGACATCACTGCTTCTGTTCTTGCAAAAAAAAAAAAGCGGCCCATTGTTGCAGAAAACAAACCATGTTTTGGGATCAGGAAAGCAATAACCATCGTGTTCCGAACGTGTCGCACATTTTGCACAAGTTTCAATTCGTGGGCACTGGGATAACGTGCCATTCGAAAGAGGGTACATGGGGTCTGTGGTTCATGACGGAGTTCCTGTCCTACTGTGGCGAAGTAACCTGAATTTGCACATAAATTGTGTCAGATTCGATAACTAACCTATGCTAGCGCAGAAGTCATAACTACAGTGAATATCCTAAGCCATATATGTAAAACTATTAAATGGAAAACAGTACACCGGTAACTGCGTTTGACAACATATTCTTACGCTAACTAGTTGATGGTTGTCCATTGCATGTCAGGAGCGATAAGTGGTGTAGAAAATTGATGGCTAGATGGATAACTCTACGGACACCCTATTTATTGAATTAAATGCGACATTTCTATTAGTCCACTACTCCAATTAACAAGACCGCCGCTGTTGTCTCGCATTAGAACGGATTAAAATGGTGGAAATTTTCCGATCAGTGCTCTTCCCGCTCTGGCGCACCTCAAAAGGACGGCAAGGAAGGTTGAGGAGGAATAATTGTTTGATGTGTCCTTTCGCCCGGTGCTGCACTAATCACTCAAGACTGATTCAGAAAACGCAGGCTTGAATGTCAGAGGGCCTCCTGCGGCGAGGCGGAGCATTTCGCCGGCTTTGGACAGCCGCCGCCCGGTAATCACCGCTCTCACCGACCTGGTACTCCAGCGCTCCTCCTGATTGAGCGCCTCCATCTAACAAGGTGCTATTGCTGGAGCCGGGTTCTGACAAACCGCTGGATTGATGCCCGATCATCACGGGACATTGCTCCCCCCCACCACACACCCCCTCTCCCTGACCCCCCTCGGCTCAGCCATGCATGCGGCCTCCTCGGAAGCAAACCTTAATGGGAGCAGTGCATGGAAAATCTGATAATGAGCCGCATTACGTTTTGTTTGTGATCAGCTTGTAAGCTGTCATGTTGCATTGGACAAGATGACTTTTAGACATGTCGCTATTGGAGCTCACACTGTAGGTCAGTGTTTCTCAAAGTGCGGTGTGGGTCTAAATTTTTAGCCAGCATATGCCAGCATTTGGCCATTAGGAAATCATTTTACAATAATTCGCCTACAGTGGTGACTGATGCATTAAAAAGCACATTTCATTCATTAAAAGACAACACCCACCAACACCTTGACAGCCAATGCCAATTGCACACTGTTACCATGGAAACTAAGCAAACAGCTAAGCGTTATCAAGCGGTCTGAAAAGGAAAGCTAGCTCCCATAAGACAGAGTCGAAGTGTAGTTTCTTTGTTGGAGGCAACATTTGATCGGCAATCCCCAAACTACATTTGTCAGTTAGTGTAGGGGGATCCATCCATGTGGTGCATACAGCGGACACATCACCAGACACAAATAGTCTCTGACCCCTGACAAATTTGCCAAAAATTTGATTACGTTTCAATCAATCAAAAGCTAACAGTGATGATATTGTAAGTGAGTATACAACACACATGTTCTAAAAAAATTATCTCTGTGAATGGAATTGGATTTAATTGTCAACCTATTACCGGAGACTGCAACTCAAAGCTGTCTGTCATGTTATGTGAAATGTTACATTTGCATTAAAAATACGTAGATATCAAGAAAATCCTTGTCATTGCTTTATAATAATAAAAACGATTTAAAAAAAATAAATAAATACCGGTAATCATTTAGCATGATCTACTGATTTACACAGCTGGATTAAATATTGTTTTGAAAGGAAACTGCCACCATTTCCTTGCACATGGCGTCATTGTATTTAAAAAAAAAAAAAAAAAAAAAAGACAAAAATTTACTGCACAGGCACTCAAGCTGACAAAAAAAAAACAAAAAAAACAACTGAATCACAAAACTAAATTCCCTAAATACACAACCCGTTAAGTCGTTCTTTAATATTTTGTGATCCGCGCCAATGTGATAAGAAAAATCATTTTGGTGCGCTAAGCTTCAAAGCAAGTTGATGTAAAACAGGGATTTTACCATCCAATGGTAATACAGTGGGTTCCAGCTTACGTACAAATGAAGGTTACGTCACCTCTGTCGGGACGAACTTTTTTGCTGTTCAATCAGTCAACGCGATCAAATCCTTAGAAAAATAACACCAATGTGAGGTATATGGGGAAACAAATACACTCCAGCAAATCTCTGCTCTAGTAAAGAAATGCTTGAGTTCCGTGTACACAGTTAAAAGGGTACTTTCTGAAAATGTCAGTCTACTTCAGGGGTTATTGCAACTTTCTGCTCGTAGTCAGTTGAATACACGATAACAGAGCCGTGGGGAAGGATTCAAATGCGTGCAGATTAAGTGCCGACTGCCTTCAAAAATTATGATCAATTGTCACTTTCATCAAAGCTGGATTTAAAGTGTCATAAATGTCGCCGTGCAGTCGGGAAATAATAGCCCTGTTGAGGCTCGCGCGAGTCGAAATCCATTGTCGAATTGCCTGCAGTCCTTTAACCCCTCATCTGTTTTCGGCTTAATATAATATTGTTGATTTATCTATGATAAATTTGGCGCTGCGGGCGTTTGCCGCCCCGATTGTGAAATTAATAGGCGGCTTTTCGAGGGGGTTTCATTCTCGTGGCGGCTTTGACTGAACTGTGGCAAGGTTCATTGGCTCCTTCGATCGTGAGAAACGATGTCCGGCGTCTCGCAAAGACATTTGTCATTCAGGACTGCCCGTATAGGTCGACGACACACTCAATTCGCGCTCAAATCAGCAACTTGACTTCCGGCTACAGTAAGAGGGGGGAAAAAATTGAGAGCGTTGTGCGGTCGGGTAATTTCCAATGCGGGTCCTCATAACGTGATGGCCCGCGTTGATTAATAGTGCATTTAGCGCAACTTACAGGCTTCCTCTCTGTAATGAATTAGGGCCATTAATCAATAAAGAGCACAGCACTTCCAGTCGACAGGGGACATGCTGGCTGCTAATAGAAAAAGCCAGGAAGTGGCACTCGGGCCTTTAGCAGACATTGACCACCCTGGCTGAGGTGTTCATTGTGCACCTGCCACCATTGCAATTAAAAAGGACATAATTAATCAACATCCCCTTCAACAATGATGGGCCATTGTACTCTGCACCCTATTGATTTGTCAGGCGACAAATCAGGATAGCCCATCACTGTCAATTTATAGATTAAGAGTAGCCTTTACCAAACCTTTTAAGCAACGGACCCGCCTTCAACATCCCAACACGAGATGTTTTCCCACCGCATTCCCTGTAAATGGCCACAATTGTGGTATTACGTTGGAGACAGGACATAATTGGCTGTACTTTCAGACTGAACTCACCAAAGTGGGATATTGCTGTGTCCCAAGTGCACCCCCAATAGGTGTTAATCTTGACATTCTAGTCAAGGCTGGCGGCATTACAGTCTGTTACGCCTTGAATTCAACTTTAAAAGCTTGCTAATTCGCAGGTCAATCCTGCCATCCCCCCAGCTCCCATCGGTACCTTACACACAGAACAGCTAGCCTGGAAAAAACTGTAAAAAAAAAAAAAGTGGATTAGATGACCAGTGTTTAATGGAACCCTCTTGCCCACACACACAAAAAAGCCTAAACAAAGCCCATCTTGTTAAATTGTACAAACATGACAAAAAAATTAAATATAAAAATAAAAATCACACACAATGTATAAGTGTAAATATTACACCATACCGCATTCGATTTGGCACAGGATGGAGGACTAAATTCAAACTGGGTTAATCCTTCACAAAACAAACAGAAGCAAAAGCTCAGTAAAAAGGCAAAACTCGCGGTTAAGGCGGCGGTCCCCGAAAGGGAGGGAAAAAAAAAGTTTTGCATGAGTAAAATACGGGTTGAATTTTACAACACTGCCTTAAAACTAAATACGGTACAGTTCATGTTTCTAGTGCCATTAAAGCAGTTCTTTTTTGTTTTTGTCATTTAGGTAAAGTAATTTGTGAATAGTAATGCTTCCAAAGAAAACGTGTAGCAAACAGATTTGAGTAACCGTTTTGGCAGAAGCTCGCAGAGACATTTTGAGCATTAATGGTTAAAGAGTCATGATAGTTGAAGATGATCATCAGTTGTCCAGTGACGTGCGGTCAGGGTAGGCAAGTGAGGCAGAGCCTCACAGCCCCCTGGTGGTCTCTCCTTTCCACTGCATGTGAATAGTAAAAAAAAAAACCTCACGATTACATTAAATTGTTCCATTTTAGTTCTATGGTCGGTGCTTTACAATGATTTTCTTTTTCAATCCAATAATTTCAATGATTTCATCATTAAAATAGCTGAATTTTTATATTTCCTGTTCAAATGCATAGGAAGCGCAGCTACAAGTCACATTGAGTCATCGCTCCCATGATACTTCAAGAGACCACGCACACATCTGTTCAGGCAGGCCGTGATTGGTCCATGGCTTCGCACAAGAGACATTAGTGTTTCCTAATTACATCGCCAATGATATACATTTTATCAAACATGTACTGCACTTACTGACGTTTAACAGACCGTCTAATATATTTAATGAAAGCGTGTGACATTTAGTCTTTTTTTATTGACCAGAAAAGCCACTAAAAGTGCACAGTGGAGTCTGCTATGTACGGTGCCACAACCAGCATGTGGCAGTGTTGAGTTGAGCTTCATAGAGCTACAGATGTCACGTGACTGAGTCAGTGCCTCACCAATCATGAACCTCGCCGCACGTCACTGCAGTAGTCATGTGAACGACTTGAAAAATGGTAACTGTTACAGGTTTTGTTCAACTGCTGTTAGTTTGATAGGACGGGTTTACGATTTGAGCAGAAAGGACTTTGCTTTGGCTCTTGCGTGAGTGCTGCGATGTTTGACAAAAAGGAGCACCGAGCGAAAATGTAGGCAAATGTGGATGTTCAAAGGCTATGCTTTTCTTCGGTCTTTGTCAATAGTGAATACGAGTGAACTTGTAAAAGCCGGCTTTTGACACATGAATGCATAACCCTGCCTGGCTACCTGAGAATGTGCCTTAATTCCTTCATTTAAACTGTCACAAAGCAAGGTGCTTCCTTCGCACTTGATGAATGATAAGCTGTGGGGCAATGCTAGCAGGCCTGGTCTCAATGATGAACAAAAGGCAGCAACCGCTCCATTGTGCCGATGCCTCGATTCTACAGACAGTGTTGGAAAAAGCAGCCGATCCGTTTACCACTCGTGAAAACCTGATTTAAGAGTCAGTGCTTTCCAGCTGCAATGCTAAAAGACTATTTATACACCTCGGAAGAAAAGTAAGGATTTTATATCGTGAATAAATCTAGCTCAAAATGAGAGCTAACTTCCCCTTTTGACTTCATAACACTGGAGTATGAGCAGAAGATTAGCGAGTTTAATATGCACCGGAGGGTAAAGAACATTCTATTACCGTACGTCGTGAAGAAAGAGCCCCATCAAGAAAGCCGGATAGCAATTTGGGGAACAATTTTCAATATGATTTTTATGACACACACTTCTACTTATGCTAATGAAGTTGTTGTGGCGCTTGTTCGCTGCCGCTAATGCAGAGAGCTCATCGTTCAATTTGTACGAATTACACTAAACTGTAATGCATGAACTTCATTAATGCCGCAAATGAGAAAACGTGTGTTATTGCATTTCCGGACCAGTGGCTGTGGCTGTGGCTTGGCGTGTTTTATATTGTTTTGATCTAATTTTGGAAGATGCAGAGGGAAGCGCTCTCCGAGGTATACGGGGATGGCGCCAAAATACAAACAAACAGCGGGGGATGCTTATCGAGCGACGACGAGAAAATCTCATTCAGGAGAGAGATTGTTCCGTTTACGAGTTAACTGAACAAACATCACATCCATTCCAGCTCGAGTGGGTTTGGAGTCACGTGGGCATCAATCGGATATAACAAGATGGCACCTTCATTTATTAGTCCATGAGTCAAAATGTAAAATATTGCTTGGAGTTTTTTTTTTTTTTTTTAAATACAGGGGGCCCGAATTTGTATGCAAGTCGGAAAGCACCGTAGTCTAACACTAACCGACATAGTCAATAGTACAGTAAATATTTGTTTGAAAAACACGTTCAGGCCATCAATACTTGTATGAAACAAAGTATAAAAATAATGCTGAAAGTACAACGGTAACAGTGTACCTTCTTGTGCTTACACCACTACTACTACTGCATTAGCATAAATTAGTGATAAACTACAGCATTTTCCAAATTAAACACAAATTCCGGTTACGCCGCCACAGAAATGGAAGTCTGTCGTAAACTCAGGGCCCCATGTGCATTACCATGTAATGTCCTAGCATAACACTAGAGTTGTTCTTTTTACTGAGACAGAACTCTAATCGCACTCAAGACTTGGTGTTGTATATGAATTTTTTTACATGCTTATAAATGCAATATTAGTGATAAGTTGTCTGTCCTAAGCAACAGTTGTAAGCTCAAGTGGATAAACGAATGGCCTCCGTCGATATCAACGGAAGTAATTACCTGTTGGCTCTTCACTCGTTTTCAAAGTGAGCACCGAGCAAACTTGGCTCAATGACTTTAATCCCTTAATGTGATTCCGTTCACTGATTGAGGAAGCCGGAAAAACGTCCTAATGTGTCTGGACAGACGTTGGGAATCAGGCTTGATTGTTTTAATTGCAGTTTGCTCTTCCGACACGTTTTCATTCCATGAATGGATAATGCAAAACTGTCATCAAACGTTTTGGTTTCACAATTCTACTAGTGGGAATTCTCGGTGCTTCGACAGCTTAGGTGTAAGTTTAAGTTTAACCCCGAATCATAACTATGCCTTAGGTTAGTAGCGTACTATTAGCCTTTTGGTTAACGAACTAACAACGGCATACCATTTATTTTTTATGGATAATACTCGTACAATTGCTCAACTTGAAGCAGACAGGAGGTGTGTCTGTTGAATTTCGATAGATTCAAATGACTATGCAAATGGCCACGCGGGTTGAGTATTGTTTAACTACAATTACTTTTTAAAAGAGCAAAACTACAGATGAAGAAAAAAATAAATAAATCGTAAACTGGAGCATTGCCGGGAAAGTTTTGGACCGCGCTTCTTTGCTGTGCTGTGACTGATTTCTATGAAAAAATAGTTATACAATTTTGACTATATTAAAAGGACAAAATATTCAAATAAAAAAAATTGGGGTATGATGCCCTGTACACTACTAAAATCTAAAACCACTTTAATAATACGATATATTGTTCAACGTATGCCTGACAATATCAATCAAAAAAGAACAGTCGTCATGAAATAATTTGCTTGAATACAGAAGGAATTCTGTTTGCATGACAATCATTAGTCTTAATATGGGAAAGACATGCAGTTTGCAAGTCAAAAGTCAAACGTGCGTTGCTGAATAGTTTGCCATCAAACTTTGGCACGCATGATCCGACAGACTTCCTTCTCTGACTCCTTCTCAGTCTTTATCCGACACTCGCGAAATGAGGACATTCCCAACTTGTCTGCAAGAGCGCTGACACGTGCTATTAGGCATTTTGGAGGGGTTGTCTTTGGCGATTTATTTGCAAGGTTCGGGAAAATGAATTTAACATTGCGGGATTAGAAGGCGCGGGATTTATTGTATCCGTCAACGTAGCGCCGAGTGACACTAAGCTGTCTCTCAAGCGTCCAAATGATACTCTCAAATTTAATGAGATCTTAAGCCCTGCCAACATATAATTAAAAAAAAGGGGTGACAGAGAAATAAGACGGCAGAAAAGTGTCTCCCAAGACTGCCGTGAACTTTGCCAAGAGCCATAATATGCAGAAGTAGGACGACCAACCATTCACTGCGCTACTGTGTTTGGATGGATTCTATACGAGATAATCATTGACAACCTGCTAATTTAAGGACCCGATTTTTTTTTTTTTTCAGCATTACATTGCTGACTATTTTTGATTGTATGCATCACAGTTATGAATATACAAATCTCTAATAAATATCACAAAAGCCCCTTAATGCATAGAGACTCAATGCATGGCTAAGTGTTAAGTAACGACTGCAATGTTTGTTTGCAAACAAATGGCTAGAAAGACATTTAAAAAGTGTGAACAAAAATGTCCTTCCCTGATACAGTGGCTTGCAAAACTATTGTTTGAACTTTTCCACATTTCACCAAACACATTGCAAAAAACAGTTGGTTGCACTGGATTTCATTTAGGAATATGAAAGTAAAGCTGGCTGAATACCTTTTGCATGCCATTCAGATTTCAATTTGAAAAACAAATTTGTGTTGGGCAAACAAATGGACTCACAATAAATGTCTGTAGGTTGTGACATGACAAAATGTGGAAAACTTCAAGGGGCATGAATACTTTTGCAAGTACAGTGGGTACATTGGTATTACATCAGCCATCTACACAACAACAGTAGAAATCAATATTCATCAAATGTGCTGTTATTAGTATTGTTAGAAAATTCCCCAAACATTTTTAGGTCAATGGCCATTTGAGCGTATTTCCAAAATATTTGACGAGATCGTAATGACGGAACGCAAATAAGAATGTCAAGGAAAATAACAAATCTGGAAGCTCAGGCATAAGAGAAGCACGGCATCGCCTGATAATCACATAAGGGAGCAAGACTGTTCCTGCAAATCCAACTTTTCTATTACAATCATCACACACAATTTCTGAAAGACTTGCAGTCAATTTACAGGAGACAATTGAGACAAAAGTGGGGGTTTTTGTTAATGTTTTCATCACAGAGGCTGCATCGTAGTTCTGTGTTGCTGTCAGGGGGTTAGGGTATAAAGTTGGAAATACGTACAGTAAATGTATCGTCGCTACGGGTGTCGTGGTAGGTCAAAAATAATCATGGTTTCGTAAGTACCTTGGTATCTTGTTCACATTAAGTACAGTACGGGAACAAACTGAGTTTTGGGGGCATATATTTTCCCGGGCAAGCATTCTTTAGAGGCGCCCAAAAATTGCGATCCGCAGCCCCTGTTGACGATTGCTATTCGAGGGGCATCGAAAATAAATCCGGTCCCGGGCAGCGAGTGAGCTTTCCACGCCGCTGACGGGCCGCTGCAGAGCATTGCGGTATCGGCAGGAGGAGGCGATGACGGGGTCTGGTGCCATGCCAGCGTGGAGCCAGCACATGTTGTTCCTTCACCGACTCACTTCCTGTGGGTGGAGAGGTCGTCGACCCTCTGGCTCGCTTCCCAGCGAGCCGTCACCTTTGCCAGCAAACAGCAAAACAAAAAGCCCGAGTGTTTTGGTTGAATTGCGCTCATTTGAATTGTGAACGGGCCGCACAACGAGCTAGTGGTTGCCTCACAGGTCTGAGGTTCAGGGTTCGAATCCGGGCTCTGACCTTCCTGTGTGGGGTTTGCAGGTTCTCCCCGTGCTTGCTCGGGCTTTCTCTGGGTACACCGGCTTCCCCCTGCATTCCAAAAACATGGAAGCCTCTAAATTGTCCATAGGTGCGAATAAGTGTGTGAATGGTGGGTTTTCTATTTGTGCCCTGCGATGGGCCGGCGACCAGTCCAGGGTATACACAGCCTCTTGCCCAAAGTCAGGTGCGATAGGCTCCGCGTGACCCGAATGAGCGTAACCGGTACAGAAAACGGTGAGCGCGCAAACCGATGGCCGGCGTGCTTACGTGCAAGAAAACAACAGCATATGGCCTTTTCCATGTCAGTTTGCTTCGCTAGCTTTATAACAGTGGTAAAACGCGTAAAAAGCCAAGGACCGCCCACGGGAGTCCTTTGGCGTCGCTTTGAATGGATGCAAGGCAAGGCAGTCAGGCTGAAGGCTTCCCACTGACTGGAGAGGAGTCGTCGGCCAGCCTTTCCTTGTCACTGGCGGTTAAAGCGGTCACTGATCCTAATGCCTGCGCTGTTGCTGCAGCATTCCAATTTCTAATCACTGCGTGACTTGTCAGACCTAATGAGGCCAGTCGGGGAGGAACAGAGCGATAATGACAGCATCACACGCTGACCGCATCTATCCTGCGTTAGATCTGCATACAAGATGGCCTTCTGTACAGGTAAACAACGCTACAAGTGCCTGCTAAAACAGGGCACACACATACTGATAATTTGGGCAGATTTGATCATTTTCCTCCATTTCTGATCAAGAGTCAGCAAAGGCTCGATTCGCAAATGTTTCTGAAAGATTACCCTGAGCGATTGTCCTGTGGCGTGTTCAGTGATTTGTCTCTCTCAATCTGCCGACAATTGTAAAGTTAAAACTGTTCAATATTTAAAGTGGGGTACACGCATACCAATAATCCAGGTGTGTATAAGTGTACTTTACAATATTATGATCACATTAGATGTGCTTCAGATCAATTCCCTAATCTGGGCAGAGTGTGAATGGAGTGTGTGCGTCATCAGGAGCATTTCACTCGTGTTAATCCTCAGACTGGAAGAGGATCAAGAGGCAGCCACGCTCCGGCTGGAGAGCTGAAGTGAGGGACAGAGCCCTTCGACCGTCCCATAAAACCATTTAAGTAAATCTACATTCATGGCCTGTAATAATACAAAAGTGGCAAAACAACAGATTACAAATGACAATCTTAATTAGCCTACATTTTGGTTTTAGAACTGCACTGCCCCCTCGTTTTAGTAAAGAAAAAAAAAAAAATTACTGGCATCAGAAACTGCTATATTTGGCAAATAGGGAACTAAAGGGATGGGACATTTCTGATGAATCGGTATCTGGTTTCCAGTAAATTTCCATAAGAAGACAAAATGGGGAATTGTGGAAATATTCCAAATTCAACACTTTCCATGGGAATTAAGGGGAATTTAATGGACATTTTATCATATGCAAGCATAAGTATAAACATTGCTTTCGCATAATCAGACACCCACGCAAAATAATTTCAAAAGATTTAGAAGTACAATTTCATCAGGGTTGAATTATTTAATTGAACAGTCAATTCTTTCATTGAACAAAAACATCCCCCTGACCAAAAAGTATTAATGACAGCCAGTTTTTAAATGAATAGTGGCTTGTAAAGTATTTTAAAAACTCAATTTATCTACATTTTCTACAATAGTTTATGAGTACTTTTTATATCATATATAATTAGATTATTGCATATCTTCATATACTTGTATTTTATTATATCTTAGTTTTACAAACGTATTACATGAATGGATTTATATATTTTAAAATTTTATATTCTTAAAAGTTGAAGTGACACGACTGGCAGTAATTCAAATTTCACGGAAACCAGTTGTCAGGGTTAAAGGTTTTTTGTTTTTGTTTTTATTAAATAGCATTCATTAGACTGGGTTGACCCGCAGTGAATATTAGCACACCTTCCTCTTTGTTTGTACCCCAGTGATGGCTCCACAAGCTACTCTGAGAATTTCTCTCAGAGGACACCCCTTCAAGCTCCATCTCTGCGCACATTTCCCACAGCTTTTCACTGGTATCCCCTGGAAACCGCTCCACATTCTTTAAACTCCAGAAGAAGAAGGGGGGGGGGGGGGGGAATGGGAGGAGGAGGAGGGAGGAAAGTGCCCTTTCCACACTTTCAAATGCACTTTGATCACACGTTTGTCTTTGAGACAAGTGACTGACCACTATCCTGTTCATAGCAGTAGCGCGCCTTGGCGTCCATAAATCACAATTGATTGAAACCTTAAAGGCACTTTTTGCAAAGTAGCTGAACCAAAAGATGCAAATTCCATCCCACATATGTCCAAAGCCCATGTCTGCAGTGTTTTAAAGGGGGCATAATATGGAGAATTGACTTAGTTTGGAACAAATTTGGAGGTTTCTGGAGTTTTTGATCACCCTTCAAGTTTGAAATTTCACAAAAAAATAAATCTTGTCTGCCTCTTTCTGAAATTGTGTCTATGAGGGAGATCTTCTGAACTTTTACCCCACTGTTACGTAACAGTGTGGCTAATTTATATAACCACCTCCACGCAGAATTTCTCCTCCCGTGACACGATCGGCTAGGCTGGGCGAAGGTCCAAAGCCTCTTTCAAGCGTCCGATCGCCGGAGTATACTGTATGAAGCCCTATCATGCAGACCCACAATCATGCGGAAACGCCCACATTCTCCACGGGTGTGACGGCCCTCCTAGCACGTCAGGGCCAAAAGCTAAGCAGAGCTGCACTGAGATTTGCTGGATTATCATATCAGTGGTATAACAAAAAATAAATAAATGAAAAAAAGACCCTTTTTTTTTGTTACAATATTTTACTACTGAGTTTCAGTAACCTGGCCAACACAAGCCACCTTGGGAATAGTCTTTGTTTCCTGGCGGAGACTGACACTGGGGTCTCTTAACAACAGGTTAGCAACCTCTCATCAGTTGCATGAATCGAGAGGGTCACGAGCTCCTGATGATGAATGGCAGCCAACCTCTGTCGAGACACCTTGCCCCCCATGTTACCTCGCGGTTGCTACAGCGGCCACAGGGGCAATTTAAGCGTCAACGTATCCACTGGGGAAAGGGGGGAAAGTGGAGCGAGGGCGTACGGCTGGCCTCTCGGGTAAGTGGCTTTGCGGCGGAAAGCTGACGCCTGCCACCGCCGTCAAGGTTGTTGTCACCAGGCGGCTCTTTAAGCGTTGCCATGTTAAGGGATGAACGCCGCCAGGGGGGGAGAAAAAAAAAAAAAGAGCCAATGCGAAGGACAAGAATTACAGGGCGATAGGCGGCGGGAAAATGAGTTCTGCGAACGTTGCTTACATGGGAACACGCGGGAATATTACCTAATCAGTCAAATCCTCCCGAGCTGACACCTCTTGTGAGGCGCCCGACGAGACCCCCCTGAACCCCGGTGCCCCCCACCCGTGGCTCAGCCCTGAGGGAACCCCCGTGAGGGAGGATCTGCTGGTTGGGAATTTCTCCTTGACAGACACTCTCAGAATTACTCTAATGGTTTTGCATACAGCGCAGTATCTAACAACCGGGGGCCACTTTACCCTCAATTAAAAGTGCACCGGTGAAGCTGCATATTTTGCATTTGGCAACAATGTACGTGTTAAACTGAAGGTGATCTTAATAGGATTTTCTGCGGTTGGGAACCAGAGATTAGGAGATTTATATTGCAGAGCGGCAGAATGTGAACAGGGGAGTGTTTTAATCTGGACTGGATTTGGATTAATAATGCCTGACTGTTGGAAGGAGAAGAGAGAAAAAAAAAAGAAAAAACAACGGATAAGACATCAAAAAGAAATAATTACTTCATTTTAAAGGAGGTGTGAGCGAGCATATTACACACTAATATCTTGCTGACTCGCAAAATGAACTATTTTGAATTTCTCCCAAATTTTAAGCAAATTTAGCTTCAAGAATAATGTTACATATCACTGTCTAATAAACATATGTACGGTGTCTAAAAATGTTTTTTTTTTTTGCCCTTCTAGTCAACCCCCCCCCCTTAAAAACAAACATGATGATGGGTGCCTTACAGTACCATGGCCGAGTGAGCAAAGGTTAAGAAATGCCAGTTACCACATGGTTAATTCAGAGAGTGCCTACTCCACGATCCTTTTTTATTTTTTATTTTTTTTCATTTTGTATTTGTGTGCTTGACTGTTTTGCCGTTCACAAGACGGCTCAAAGTTCAACGGTGACTGTGGATCTCTTTATTTGAGTGGTAGTCTCATTGAACATTTTAGCACGCAATAAGCAAAAAAAGGAAAAGAAAAAAAAAAGTAATAAATTGGGCCTCTTGTAAGTCAAGGTACCAACTGGCATTGATTGTGCATTCATCAAGCAGCACTTAACTAGAACAAAGACACTTTTTATTACCTGCCATCTAAAATTAATTAAAAACTGTTATGAATTTTCCTCATGATCAATCAAGGAATGCAGTAAAATGCCAACCCAAGCATGATAACATTTGGGTGTTATTTTGCCAACCTAATACAATATTGTCAATATAATCACGGATGTACAGTATCTATGTAAATTGTATGCTAATGACTGAGCAGATCACCCTTATGGGGAGTGAACCAGGATGTGGTCCACCTACAAATGTTAAACATATAATCCATCTGTAATCAAATTTGACAGCTAATCAAGTGAGGCATTGCTGCGGCAGACGTTTGGACAGACATAACTAACCCCATCAGTGTTTGCATAATCAATGTGGGACTTTAATGATGTTTCTATTACGCGTCACCACTCACTTTGTAAATGATTCCACTGTTTGTTTAGTTGTAGATGGCCGCTGGGAGCGATGTCAGGGTTGAGGTGAGGCGTGGGCGGGTTTAAAGGGAGGGAATTTGACGGATGGAGCGGAGGGGGTGTCAGTTTCGGCGACATAGGATGAATTCATTTTCTAATGATATTCAGGCGCTTTTGCATGACAGCTGCTTGGGCACATTTAAAGCACAGCAGCGAGTGAAGGAGTCCTTTTAATGACAGACAAAGGGGACTATCATTTACAGAAAGTGGGCTTCAGTCGGAGAGGGTGCAAGTGACACGTCAACAAAACCCAGGCGGGCTTCCTGTATGGGCTCCTGAACACAACAAAGCCTCCGACATGTGCTCCATCTTTTCACCTTCAATGAGCCAAGACTGCTTGAAAAGTGGTTAAGATGCGTGGATAAATATGGTGTGTGTGTGTGTGTATACGTGTATTCACATAAAGTACAATAAGTACTCAAGGTCTACTGGCTGTGTTTCTATCCGAACACACCGGTGAGGACATATATAACTAATGTGGTATACACTCCTTTGATGATGACTGTATATTGTCAAGTGTTATTCAACTTTCCTATACAAACAATATTGTCAAACACCAGGTTCAGGTTACGTGGCTGCTGTCGTAAAACAAGGATCCTGGGCTGTATTATGAAACACTGATGACAAAATCCTCAAAAGGGTAGAAATTGATTTTACTTTTAGCCTATCAGGCAAAACAATGTTTTCCTGACTTCTTGGTCCTTCTTGATGTAATAGCTTCCACCAACATGCGGGTTCCACTTGCTGACAAGCACATTTGTAGCATTCTGAAACCATTAAGTCTCCTACAAGCCCCGGCGTTGACGTTACATCTTCTTGTGTTTATTCTAAGGATTACACGGTCGGCCCTCGCAGACACGGGTGACACGCTATTACACGCTTCTCTTTCCGGATGGTTGTTCCTGGATCAGTCGGAACGAGAGGGAATGCCACAAAAGGTTGGTCAGTCTAATTACACGGGCGCCCAATTGTCCCCTCCTCTCAGCGGCCAACACCTAATCATGATACTGGATGTGCGTCCACATTTCCAGCGTGTCTCCCTCGCTTTCCAGGAGGGCCGGCGGCCTCAGCGGTTAGCGGCTTTGACGAGGTCCCCTCCGTGCTCCCTCGCCAAGGAGAACGGAGCCTTCGCCTCCCCTCAGTGTCAAACTTTAACCTTTCTCAACTTTAATTACACTAAGTAAGTTGGGAGTGCGCCGCGGTGCTGTCTGGCCGGCTCATTTCCACGGCTGCGCTGATGGGAAGCCCGCATGGGTGCCATGGCCCCCGCTGCCTCTGACACAGTGATGCTACACAACACTGACGCCCGCGCTGACTCTTCCTCCTTTGGCTGCTTCCTGACCACCGCTCAACTAAAACCTGCCACTGTCTCTTGGAAATGAAATGCCTTTGCAAACTTGCTGCTCCCGGGGCTATTTGCACGTCATCAAATTCTCAGAAAGGTCATGGGGGTACCGCAGAGTTCAAAGAGCTTGGGAACTATATCGCTGGTGTCGGGCAAAATATGAGCATCTTCGAACCTGTCACTTTTCAGGGGGAAAAAATAGCAAGTGTGTGTGAAGTCATTAACAATGCATTGTAAAAGAGAGAAAGCCATTTTCAACATGTCGTTTTATACAGTAGCGGTCGGTATAGCTTAGTTGGTCATTCAGCAGGCACACAATATCTTGGTAATTTGTTTGTTGTACAATATTCTCTCATCAATTAGTATGTACTGTGTATGTTGATACAGTACAGTGTTATATTTGGGTCACAGGTAGGGATGGGCGATATGGCCTAAAAAGTAGTAGAACTATTTCTGAATGGGTTATATTTAGTCCCATTCATTGCACTCTATGGTGCAAATCAACACAACTAACGCTCATATCATAAACACTTAAAATACTGTATATTATTATACTATTGAGCCTATTTGCTTCTCCTGGCTGAAATATGCATCAATGTGCTGATTCATTTCGGGTTTTCAGATGTCTGTCCTTGCTGTGTCACTGTTGTATTTTTTCCTCTCGAGACGTATTAATTTGACTTGCTAATTTGCTGTTCATAGTTTTTTTTACTCTCCATTGTAACACAGTTTCAGTCAGACTTCTGTTATTTGTGTAGTACATAAGCACTTATTCTGGTGCTTCACTACAATTCACATTATCTTAGCGGTCAGAATCTTCTCCTGTTGTCTCTCCTTACTCTGTGTGTTTCATGATCCTCCTTCAGGAAACGATACTTGTCAGAAGTTTAGCTTATTCACAGCCGTGGAGGCGAAGATTAAAGGGAGCGGAAAGGCTCATCCGCACCGTGTTTAGCCGTGCTAGCTAGCCAGTCATAGCTCGTGCAGCGCGAGTTAGCTTAGCATGTAGCATTCCCCCAGTAGTTCCCAAGCAGCCTGAGAAAGCAGGGAGGATGGATGTTCGATAGAAGTACATACAGCTGGCGGCCTCTCCAGCTCAGTGGTCAAACGTGCTTGAAGCTATTTTCACACTGAGGTAGATATGATAACATCTTAAATGAGCTTTATCAAGGTTGATCAGTAGAGTGGAAATCTAGACCGTAGGCCACATTTATACTGGCAACCGCGTATACCATGCACCACGCGTCACAGGTAAGCAAATTTAGAGTCTTGAGCTGAAAAAGTTTGGAAAACCCTGTTTATCGTCATTTATTGACATTTTGCGTGAAAGTTGACCATTTTCAAGATCACCTTCAAAGTGGGTGACATCAGAAAAAGGCATCAAGAACATTCAAACGTATGTGGTCAATCAAAGTAGAGTTGTTGGTTGAAAACAAAGGCATGCTTTTTAAAAGCACAGTGCAATGTCAGAAAATCCGAAGTGCTCACCTTGCACAAACTCCAGGAGCTAAACTCAGAGGTTTCCATCGATTGCCAGATTAGTCGATTGTGTCCCGTTTGATAATAGCCACATTTTTAGTCATGTAATTCTGATGATGCATTGGACTACCACAGAAAACAAAACAAAAAAGTTATTGTGGCAACGGCAAGAACTGTCAATCACAACTGGCAATCAGCCAATCCCCCCCACCCCACCTCTCTTTCTCTCTCTCTCTCTCTCTCTCTCTCTCTCTCTCTCTCTCTCTCTCTCTCTCTCTCCGTTGCGTCAAGATTACAACCCTCTCAGCGGGGTGTTAGAAAACAGTCGCAGGAAATGAAGAAGCTTGTGCAAGTTTTGCAGCCCATGCTGGCAAAAGTTGCCGAGTGCGACCCTTTGGGCTTTGACTTGCTCGCCGCCGAACGTAACTGCAAACGTTGGGAGTATTTAGATGGCGACCACTTATCAACAGACCCGAGCGCCGACTCTTATTGTGAAGCCTTACTGTAGCTCTGCAATTCATCTACCACAGCCAGCATGCAACAGCATGTGTTTCTGACCACAGAGGCTCTTTAATTAAATGCCCGCCTTGAGTTGCAGGCCATTTAAATGCAAATCCTGCCGACGTACTGTATGAGCGTTAGGTAAGGATCGGAAATGTCCGACAGCGCGTCGTGTGGCTTGTTCTGTAGATAATGACATAGATTTGCAACTGAAATAAAAGCGATGTTTGCCTTTCTGCACAGTTTAGATCCATCGCATGCTTCTCTGGAATAACTCCGGTCTTAAACAGAGCGCATGCACTTTTAATTAGGTGACGTTTTAGCGCGGTGAGTTGGCGGCAGTTACGCGTTTAAGTGAATTGCAACAAATGCGCCGGGCGGTACGGTGAACTGTGGCGTTACATTGTAGAAGAAAAGGGGGGTGAAAGCCATAAGAGAAGCACAGTCTCTAAAGATCTTCATTCCCCATTAGTTCCTTATTCTCTCCAGTAACAATGACCAGGCCCTTTCAGTCTTGTGCTCCCCTCGCATACCAAAGTCATTCAACAGAGGAGACCTTTACTAAGAGCAATCCTCTATTCAAGCCCTGTTAATTACAATTTTAAACCATTATTTGTTTCAACACCTGGTTAACCTATTCAGACCTGTTTAAATCCTCTTTATTATCCCAGGTGTGATAGGAAGGCACTGAGGAGTGAAAGGGTCTTGTCTGTGTGCACCAGGAACATAATCAAACCTGCACTATAGCGCTGAATGGCTTTTCGGGGATGAGATCAGATGTTACACACTCCAGTCCTCGAGTAAAAGGTGGATTATGTGTGAAAAGAGGATTTTGTCAAGGATGTGTCCTCAACTTTTCTTTTTCAGCGGCGACGCGTCATGAAAGGAGCGCTACTTCTTCAGCAGCTGTATTAGGACTGCACAACTCAATTGCGGGCTTAAAAGCAATTGGCTTTGTTGTACATTTTCTGTGCATATATTTGTGTTGCGTTTGGAGGGCTTAGGGAGCGGGGGGCCACGGTGCGTCATGAGGCTGGATGGCGTTTGTATTAGGGAGCCGCAGAAGAGGTCGTCTCATCTGCTAAGCTCCTTTGAAGTCAAAGGTAGTAAGAACAAGCTCCTGTGTCCATTATGGCGTCATTAACAAGGCTTTACGCAGGAACTTGACCCCCGCGGTGCCTTTGTTGATATGACCACTCGTGGGCCTACCTGCTTGGGTACTTGTTTGGGATGATCCCATTACAGTAGGAAATATCAACAGAAGGGCATAATGGGGCAACATGATGGAAAAACTGGAGAGAATATTTCATCAACACAAGAATTCGCTCAATGCCTTTTTTCTAATTTGCCGGCCCAGCACCTACTGCATCCACAATGGCTGTGGGCTGTTTGTGTACGCCACCTGCTGCGTGCTTCACATCTAGCGCAGCCTTCAATACAGTAAAGGATAGCCACACCGAGCTCTGATTAACAAATTAACACCCTCTAATAGCCCTTCGCCCGTCCTCCTCTGAATGGATTAAAGCCCCTCTCGGCCAACACTTTCTTTTGCGCAAAATTTAATTAAGATTTAGATTTGCTCGGCGCATGCCAGGACAGATCCGCGCTGGATTCATGATCTACTTCAATTAAGGGGCAAAAGGAACTTAAGCGGCTTCGCCAGTAATTAGGCTAGCGCTAAGAAAGAGATGCCATCTAATTAGGTTTCATCTTAATTCAATTTCTTTTGAGGTTATAGTGTGGACTCTGAAACCATGTATTGACATTGTTAGGGTCGCCTTCATATTGTCGCAGGATAGCCTTTCTCTCCAGCTTTTTAAACAGAAATACCAATAACTAGGAATTACAATAAAATTCATTTTATCGGAGGCATTTGCTGTCAAAGGAATAGAAGTTAGCCCCCTGTCCGTAGCACACGCAAGTAAATACTGGCAATGAGCATAATCAATTACATGATCATTACGAATCCCGTCTTGTGTCAAGAATTGATAATTGTCTTGGTTCTTGAAGCATTTGAGACCAAATGCTGACATTCGCTAAGGTGCCAGGAACATTTTTGTAATTGGTACTTGTAGTTCCTGGAGCTGAAAGGTTTCAATCAATACATTCAGCGCCAGAGATCCCTCCACTCAGGTTGCCGGCTTTTGCAAAAGAACCTATAAATGACCCCAAAACTAAATGAAAACAAGTTCCCACAGTCCAAACAGAGAATGGTCCGTCAAAATATCCTCGAGCAAGCATCTATTCCCTGCGGTTGAAATTGGCTAAAAGAGAGTCTATTATCCCATTAAAAATGTCTCCTAATTGATTGTTAATTTTGCTCAAGTGGCTCAAGACTATAAAGAGTAAATTTAGCATGGCTACATACTATACTACATACAGTATATACACAGAGTCTCCAAACAATACGATTTTTCTCTGTGTTGACAGTAGGCCTCCTGAGGTTGTTGCCCATGTATTTGCATAGTGATTTAAAACAAGAGAGAATGTCCTGCCCTGTGTTAATTTACTCATAGCAGCAGGGGTCAATGGCCGGGCCACTGACCATTACACAGTAGGACAAGGGTGTCCAGCTGACTGTCCTTTTAATCGACAACAGCAGGCCTATGGAATTTAACAGCATGGGTTTCCCAAATTTTCCCCCAACAAATAACGTTTATGGAAGATTTACGAGTGACTGGAATTGTCTGGGCTTTCCCTCCCTCCAGCTCATTCAATTAGCGGCTCTGAATGTCTCGGTTAAAGGGGGTGACGAGACAATTGAAGGTGTCATCTAATTATTTTAGCCCAGCACTACGCAAAACCACTCCCGTGCTGGAATCCCCAGCCTTGGCTTGGAGATATGAAGTAAATCGGTTCACTCGACGGGTGGGGGCGATGCACAATGTGGCTCTCCTGGAGGTGTTCCTCAACCATCTTTAAAAATGAATCACAGACCCGCAGGGTGGCAATTTGATTAGATAGAAATATATGCTGTGTGGACTAAATGAAATCACTTAATTTTAAATACAAGTTTATGAGCAGACTACAGTATATGTAAAGGTCAAATAACATGTTTACGCCCACATCCGTTGGGCTTCAGAAGTTGCTAAAGTAATAGTGGTAAAATAAGCCTGTAACAATACAGTATCAAAACCGAAAGTACTGTAACACACAAACCTGTGTACCTTTGAAATAAGAAACAGAAACAACGACACGCTCCTTCCAACTCCCAATTCGTGCCCTCAATCCAGCCATTCGAGCTCCCATTGAGACCTAACTTAATTCATATATATTTTTTAGTCAATTAAAAAAACAAAAACTTAGATTAATGATAAAGTTCTTCAGATAGCCTCCTCCAGGTCCAAGTCAGGTGTGCATGACTACTTTTTCTGGTAATGATCTGACCAGAGTGAGCAAAACTGTGGCTAGCACTAATGCTAAATGTAGCTAAATTCTACTACAGGAGGAGACCAGCGAATGAGAGGAAAAAGCATTGCTAGTACTACTGATAACCCTGAAATTGAAAACCCTCCAAGCTCATTTTGCTCAGCAGTATGGGAGTGTTTTGGCGACCCGGTTGAGAAGAGAGACAGAACTTACATTGCTGACATGATCTAGACTATTTGCCTTAAGTGCTTAAAAATAAATAAATAAAAACTAAAAACAAAGGAGCAGTCTAGTCTGTATTTTTTTTTTTCTTACAGGGTTCCCACATATTTGCAGCTCATCATTCGCAGATTCACATATTTGCTAATACTTTGGGGGAACATATCCCCCATTATTTGTGGAAATCTCATCTTATTTGTGGTATTTTTTCCCGATCTCACGCTTATTCATGTTTTGTTTTGTTTTGTTACTCTAATTTAAACGGCGCTTGTTTGTTTGTTTTGTAGGGTGAAATTTTTGGGGGGAAAAATTATTATTATTATTTTTTAATTCATGGTCATTATAATGAGCGTCAATTTTTCGTGGATTTTTGCTATTTGCGGTAGGGCCTGTTCCCTATTACCTGTGAATAACCAGGGTCCACTGTAAAGGATATTAATACATATAAATAATACATATATGTTTATCAATAATTTAATATAAAATATACAGTATAATATGTATATTTATATTGTATTTATAATATATTGATGTATTAAAATATTATATAAATATGGTAAATGGACATTTATCGACATCACAATGCCCAAAGCACTTTACAAAGCCTCACATTCACCCACTCACACATTCATACACCAATGGGCGACTGCTGCCATGCATGGAAGGTGCTGCCAGGCCCACTGGGAGCAAATATCTATTTATTTTACAAAACAAATAAAATAAAATACAATTTAAAAAAAATCAGATCATGTATTGAACCGTAGCTCAGAAATCGAGATAAGAATCAAAACTCGGTGACCCCAAATGGGATTGACAGATCACAGACCATGGACGCTAGGACACCAGTCCAGTAGCAGCCGCCGCTGGTGGCAAGAGAACGGCAATCACGACATGGTCACATTCCACGTTTATGCACTAAACTAAGAAAAGCTAATCTCGACATCTTCCATATTGCATACAATCCAGCATGTTTTAGGTTGTACAAATGTCTTAAGATCGATAAAATGTGATTCTATTTTTGTTCTACGATTTGCACGTGGTTTAATACAAACAATGTTAATTTCCTGGTTTTCACGACATCTTTGTGCCTGATAAAGAGCCTTGGCTATGACTTCCACATGGGTCCCCAAGCGCACATTCGGGAGCCCGCAGGGGGGTCCCTAAGTGTCACCCATGAAATCAAAATGTTAGGGTATGAAAAACAGGGGTGGGACCGCAAGTAATTCTCATTATTGTTAAATGTTCGTCGTTTCTTGGCGTTGACTGTTCCTCCGTCTGCCGAGAAACAACATGAATCAGCTCAGGATCACTTTCAAAAGCAGTAGATTTCGAGGGCAGGGGAAATCCTCTTAAGTCTGAGTATGACCCTAAATTAATTACTACAAGACCGGACCATTTAAAGGTTTCGCATTTTCCTCATCACTCGCTTATTATTGTCAAATCCTAAATGAAAGTCGGCGGAAGATTAATCATTTTATGGTTGTAACATCCCAGCATTGAAAAGGTCGAGCGTTTTTGTATTTCCTTTTTTTTTTTTTTTTTTTTCTCAGTGTAAGAAGGAAGTTCAGGGCATGCACACATTTCCCCTGGTAGAAAATCCCGTACACATCGCTTATGAGTGGCAGACTGAAAAGAACTTCTCAATGGCAGATTCTTGAACGTCCATAATGGCTTAACGTCGTCTTTTGACAGAAAGATTGGGGTGCGGTGGGGGAAGAAGAGTGACTCTTTGCGCGTTGGCGTGGCCCAGAGGCTTTTGCTGTCACCGCCGATGACAGTAACTTTCTCCATGCAGATTAAATTGGTGTTTACAGATTTGCCCTGGGTGTACATCCCCCCCCCCCCCTCCCCCGCTGGGCTCAACTGGCTGATGATGAGTCGCAGATGAGCACCAGCGTTTTGACACTGACGCTGATGTTTCCATCAAGCGGGGGTCTCGCCAGCCGTGGCTTACACCAGCCGCAGTTTGCACTCTGCACTCTGGCGCACTAAATGAGACACTATTAACAACTATTTACTCTCCATTCGCGCCCCCCGAAATACATAAATCGCTGCCTTGGCTGTTACTATCTTGCTGCGCAGCAGAGGAAAATGAAATGTCATGGAGGAATTTAAACACGCATATGTTGATGGTAGACCCCAACCCAAAAGGTCTCATAGCGCTACAATAGACAGCCATGACTCGCCAGTGTTTTTGAACAGCTCGGGTTGTTACAGCTGCTCAGTGAAGAATGTGCGCAGAGTTTAAAGACACAGTGGGTTGTTTTCACAGATGCTTTTTTTTTTTCTTTTCTTCTCCCCTGTTTGGAGCGCACTTCAAAAGGAGAATGGGGAGGGAGCTTGGCTCATCACAAGGCACAAGTTTGGTTTTTATGGGAATCACTCAAAACTGAATTGAGACATTTTTTCTCCAGACAATTTTGCAAATAAATTTTCAATGCTTGCCGAGGCAAATTCTTTACGGCCAGCTCCAATGAGTCTCCGATGTGTCTGTGTCAATACAAAAAATATAAAAATCCACGACAGCATTACCCACAGTGTATTTCAAAAACACAAATGCCAAGCAGCGGTTTGATAGCAAATAAAAAATGTCTTTAAGTGATTTTGAAAGAGCAGAAACATGTTTATACAAAAGCCTTGAAAAGCGTAAATCGGCAAATCTCAAGTCATAATTTGGTCAATAACGGTACACTAATGGATGGTTTCTAACATAACCCCACATACATCGCCCTTCTCAGAGGTTACAGTTAAGGTCACACAATGGATGCTACACATTCCTTTTCCCACCGCAATAATTAATAACCATTTTTTTAAGGCTGCACGGGCCCAATATCACTTACTATTGATGTGTTAATCTGCCATATACTACAATCAATAGCCATTACAAACAAAGAAATGTGCATCATTGACATTCAAACAATGAACTATACTTTCTATAGCACTTTCTCAAATGTGCTTTTTTGCAATACATGTAGTCCGACTAAACAAACAAAAAAGCTCCACTAGTCCCAGTGGTATGATCCAAAAACATGAAGCCGTCTGTTACCTGAAATTTGCATTGATAAATCTGTAAGTGCGGGGGTGACGCGCTGATTGCCTCAAGTGCGGGATGCAGAAAATTCACTCTGAATGGCACTTTGTTAGTTCAAATGAACAGCACTGGATTGAAAATAAATCAATGGAGCAGCACAGTTGGTTACGACTCTGTTAGTAGAAACCTCTTGATTATATTTGACAAAAGCTGGACACAAGGAATCGCTCAAAATGACATTGAGGGTTCGGGATCATGGTCATTACAGTAAACCATATTTTTGTATATAATTTACACGGCGGCAGGAGTTCAGAATATTCAGAGAGATATTGGGTTTGTTTCCCCTCGTGTCCTTTCAAGCTCACCAAATGTCTAATTTATATCCCTCCATTTTCCAAAGCGTTTGTCCTCAGGGTCACGGGTCGGTTGGCACCTATCCGAGCTGACTTTGGGCAAGAGGTGGGGTGCATCCTAGACTGGTTACCAGTCAATCAAAGACCTAATATCTATTTTAAATGAAAGGTAACAATGCAACAATGTCAACAGATGAGTCCTGAATGTAAACGTGTAGACGGCGTGTACTCATTTCAGGTGGTTAACAGTAGCCAGGGAGCACCGGGTTGTTATCGAGTTGAGGCCCCTGGCGGAGGATTGATCCACTTCAGTCCAGCAGCGGGGAGGCGGGGAGCTCTGCAGGGGCTCAGCAGGGCTCCAAATCAATAAGGTTAATAGATGTGGGGGCCACGCAGTCAGTGGTGGGCAGTCTGGCATTTTCTGCGCCAATGAGGAAAATTCCCAATGACGAGGTGTCTCTTTTGGAGGCTGCATTAATGTCAGTCTGATTACCTGCCGGCCAGCATGTCACATACAGCCGGGGTGAGCGCTGCCCAGCCCCTGGCCATTAACTGGAATTAGCTTTCCAAGGGGACCCTTCAGACACAAGACTAACTTGCCTCCTCTTCATCTGCTGTCCATTGAGAACAAATTGCTGAAGCCCTCCCTCCCTCCTGGCTCCATTCTTTGCACCCTGATTTCTATAATGCCAACAGCTTCATAATCACTTGATGAGTAATTTCCTCTCATTTGGGATTTGGAGAGCAAGGTTCCCTTCAGAAGTTGATTTTTTCTCCCTCTTAAAGGCAAAATAAAAAAATAAATAAAAAAAAAGTCAGCCAACAAATTTTTACTACGAGATGGCAACGTAGCGATAGGCATTTGACTCAATTTTCTTGAGCGCCGATGTGGAATATTCTCAATTATTTATTTATTTATTCATTCAGCATTCATTTAGGCAGAGTGGTGTCAAGCAGAAGAATTCTGCCTGGAAGAGATGTACCATAGCACGGATGTAGCTCAGCATCCCATAGCTATCGTCACGTTGTTGTTCTTTAAGCCTGTTCTAACACTGTACGATTTTGTCCGTCTCTGACGGAAGAAACACAATCATGGGGGAAAACGGTGGCGGTACACCCCGCAGATGTAAAAGATTTAATCGACATAAAGGACTGTCACATATTTACATACTTGGCAAATAAAGATGATTCTGCTGATTCTGATTCGGATATTTAAGTCTGTTCAACGTCCATTTTGTCTCAGTTCCTGCTAGATTTGATTAATCAACAATCAAGTCCACGTAAGCACCAGATGTCTCATCAATTAAATAAGGAGATATCATGCTCGTCTTATGCAAAGATCTTTCTGCATTGACTGTTGGTCACAGTTCAACAATGGCAACAGTACGACTTTTGTTCATCAAGTTCGCATGTGCAGCTTTCACACTGTGATATCCGCAATATTTCGAAATGGGCAGAGAAAAAGAAATACAAGCTAGGCTAACTGTTCGTGTATGTGAAGACTAATGTCCTAATTGGAAATCGCTCTGTTCCACGTCACCATCACTGAGTCCTGAATTTAGCGTTGACCACACAAGAATTTGCAATCAGAAATATTGAACCGGTTTAACATTTACGATCGTCGGCTGACTGTTTCCCCGAGCAGATCGAAGAGGAATAATCACTCTTGACAAAGCTCAGGATGATCTTTTAGAGACACCCGACACACCTGGCCTGATCGTAAAGTGGTGGAAATGCTGAAATTCACCCCGATTGTCAGTATGCGTGTGTGTGTACCTTGCTTTAAGCTTGACTGGTGCAACACCTGCAATTAGCCACGCACCTGCATCGGACCAAATTAAAGTGTGCAAGCAGGAGACATGCTGCCTCAGCCCCCAAACAAAACACTAAAGTCATTTGCAATAAAAGTGTCTCTCCCTGATTCCCCCTCCCCCTTACAAAAGGACCCTTTGCATAGGAAATCAGTTGTCTGTGCCTTCGTGGACACCATGCCGTGTGGGCTCCCATGGAAATGGGTTTTGGCATTGTTGTGGACAGGCGCTCCCCTTCTAATAAATTGAGGAGGATTAAGGGAGAAGAATGTAATAAAAGGATAGTCATTTCATCATGGCAGACATTTTTGGGGGTGGGGGGGGGGGGGTAGGGGTTGGGGCAGTGTGAGATTTAAAGGATAATCAGCAGCAGGGTTTATTTCCATAACATGCTTTTCAATCTGCTTCTTTGAATTCAGCAGCCACTCAGGTTAGTAGATTTGGGGGAGGTGGGGGTGGGGGGGGGGGGGGTCATTATTGTAAAATGTTTAGTGCTGGGGAAACGACTGACATATTAGAGACATCTAAGTGAGTTGTTAAACCGTTATGGCGCTTGGAGATTATCACGCGTTAATCGAAAGGGTTTGAAGTAAGCATGTGCGCAGAATTATAAAACGCATTTTAAGAGTACATTTAAGAGCCTTGCATGTTGTCACTTTGAAAATCCGGAAAAGGTTTCAATGGAACACAGCTCAAGTGGCCGTTTTGATATTTGCAGTCTGATCAAGGTGCCAATATTTCATGTGGAAGTCATGCGGAGGTTGTTTGTTTAGTCCTGATTGGAAACGCGTCACGATTTGGATTGGCGGGTTAGCAGCAGGTGACGGCGGCCAGCGCTTTGAAGTTCCCGGGCCCTTATTGATCTGCCGCATATTCCCGAAAATCAAAGGCCACATCAAAGGCATAGCTAAACTCTTAAAGAGGCGGCCCGCACCAAAAAAAAGGGCACCAGTGACAGCGTGAACAAGCAAAGCAGGTGGTCGGCTGCCGGTCGAGGTGATCACCCCGACGACCCCGTGAACGACGCACGCAGACAGACTGCCCAAGGCTCCTATTTTAATGTCGGACAGCAGGGAGGGTCCCGCTTGACTGACGCTCGTCTTTCATTAGGCTCGGAAACTAACTTGACAAAAACATTCATCAAATGACGTCTGCCTCAGCGTTTTAGCGGCCGGGTTTTAACTGCAGATTATCCCCAACGAATTGTAAAATAATAATAATAATGAACCTCTCCAGTCACTGAACTGCATGGTCACATCCTAGTTTAATCGTCCAGAGTGAGAGTGAATTTGAACTCATGCTTCCATTCAACTGTTGTATTGAGCAGACTAATGCGGCCCTGAACAGTTCTGCAGAGGTCTGCGGGGCGTTAAAACAGTCAACCCATACACTGAGTGGGAACTGAACCCACCCCGTCCACACGGAAGTCAGGCAAGTGCACATCTACAATTGTCAGTGACCAGACATCAAATTAGTTCACTGAATAAACAGCACCTCTCGATTGTTTTGCCTCAATTACTTAAAAAGAAACAATTAAACCAATCCATAAAGCAATGAAGTGGCTACTATTACGCTCATCCCTCAAAATGACGAAATAGGCGCAACACAATCGGTGATATCATACACAACTTCCACAATATTGCACCTTAGTACTACAGTATATTGTGTAACAAAAGGGAAGGCGGTCTTAGGTGGACGGTAACCTCTCGGTGACAGGCAACAGTACACAAAGCCATCAGCTCCACCTTCAACGAGTCCACTATGGGCACGATTGATGGCGCAACAACAACAACGGTGAGGGCGCCATATTTGGAGCATCTCTAAAAGGAAGTTGAAGACAAATCCTTCCAGCCTGAAGCTTCCAGTCTGCCATCTGATCCATGGCCGTCCTCTCTGCTCTCCTTGGCTGACTTATTGGAGACGTTCTGGGACCAGCGGGGGAGTGCGGAGCTGCCACACCAGCTCACTGTTGGATTTCCCTCGTTGCGTGCGTCGCTTTTGCTTTTTTTATTTTTTTTGCTGTTGTTGTTTTGCTTCCCCCCTCTCATGTGACGACACGGGGTCGAGATGGCGTGGGGCTGATTTAACTTGTTCACCGCGGTCCACTGCCACTAGCCACATGCCTGCCAGCCCGGAGACCCCAACACAACGCTAAGTGCTCCTGAAATGAGGACGCAAAACGCCTCTTTGAGCAGATTCAGACAGATTGTTTTTTTTAAAAAAAAAAAATGTTTTTAATGCAGAGAAAGAGGGGTGATGGGTTGATTTATGTTCAACACTCCACAGGGAGTTAGTTAGCTGAGAGCACTGAAGTCAAGTCTTTCACAACTGAAAATGTTTATCCAACACTTTTGCCTATTTTTTCATCCCACGGGGTTTGGATGCAATTTAACTCCAGTTGACAGGTTTGTCAGCTGACAAGTGTTCTAAAAGTGTTTAATGGCTTATAGGGATGGGCCTGGTCATCGATCCGTTGGTCATTAAGAAGTCTGTGAAATTGATTATTGATTGTATGTATCATGTCTTGGAGCAAAATGAAGGGCACTACTTAGCTGGAACCAGCAGAGGCGCTGTTGATTGACTCGACTAGTTTGCCATCTACTGTAAATATGGGGGGTGTCAATCCGAATGTACCATAATGGTTACAAATGACTCGCAGCGAAATAACACGTCACAAGAAACTTACCATCGTACACGGTTTTTCAAATGATTGTTTTATATTCATCACTTCGTATGTGTGTTTCATACACATATTTACAACTTTACTACTGTGCTAGCATCGGTGAGTGATGGACACACATTCCGATTTATATAAATATTTTTGGATTATGTTGCCCTGGTAAGAACGGAGAGAAGCTGAGCATTCATCTGTTCAATTAGACAACATCAAAACGACAGTTCATAACGTTCAGAAGAAGACTTTCCCATTGCTTTAAAATTCATACAAACAACCATTAAATCGATTACTTGATCATTAGAAAAGCTGCCGATTTTATGGCGTTTGGGGCACACAAGGCCAATAAAATAATTGATTGCGAATGTTCCCCATGATGGATTAAGAAAATGTTTTCAAATTCCCCATCCTAAATAGCTTACGTACTGTAAAGAAAGCAATCTTAATCATGCGTTTTGTCATGAATACATAAAACATTCGCATATGGGATAATATTGACATTGGGCAAAATCTGTGGGAAAACAGATTAACATCGTCTCCATTTTCCAAATAAAAACCATCAGCTGGTACGTGAAGCCTATTCGACAAGAGAGGACTCATTTTTCCAGACTGTTTGGTTAGGATTGACGATTTTAACTAAAAAAAAAAAGTAAAAAAAAAAAAAAAAACGGCTCATATTAGTACCATGCATGAACTTTCCACAAATCACTCGGTGGACTTTTCACTATATATTGCATTATCACATACCAAAATGTTTCTCGTTTCGGTTCAATGAGCCAGACATTCTTATCATCATAAGATGTATAATACTGCACAAAAAAAAAAAAGATTTGCCATTACTTTGACTTTATATGCCCCTTTAACAACACATTATCGTGCTTTAACATTTGGCTATTGTGTCCTCTGCTTTGATCTTTGTGATCCACGTCATGTAATTAAAAGTCAGCTTTTCGGGAGAAGGGATACGCCTTAATTGGCATCATTTCAGAAAATGCACTAGAATGAAGGGGCAAAAAAAAAAAACGAGAATGGGAGCTGAATTTCAATTTTGACATATTTGTATACCCCAACAGACTTCAGTCACAGTGTTTCACTGTAGGACAATTGGGGTGTTTAAGAAAAAAAAAAGGATGTGAAAAAGTCTGCTGCCTGTGGCCAAAAGAATGAACTATGCCAGACTGGAGATTGTGAATAGGCCCTTTTACAGGTCACAGAATCCATTCAAACGCCTGACATTGTTATTATCTGACTGTCATAGATGGGCCTAATTAATATTCCTATCATAGGCCTCCACACAACAATGTACGCAAAATGAGCCACTAAGGACCGCCACGTTATTGTGCCAATTAGGAAGAAGTAGCAAAAGTTAAAAAAAAAATACTAAAAAGATCTTGGCATATTTGTTGTATTTTTTTGTGCTGCAGTTTCTGCAATGAACACTTCTGTAACTGACAAGGCAGTAGGCGGGCTCTCTGTCAATCAAATAACAAAAATAAAGAATTAGTCGTTCAGTCGTGTAGTGTAGTTTGTGTAATTTGGCTACCAAACTGAAAAGCTCTTTTCCAAAACACTATAAAGCGATTTAAAAAAGGCTATCCACCCAGAACTACAACATTTTACAAACACTCTGATCTTGTTGTTTATCTTCACTCTGAACATATTCTGTACATAGAGTGACATGTCAAGATCGAGTTCTGATAGAAATTTGCCTTTTTCATCCCGTTTTGGAACAAAGCTCTTCAAGAACAAAGACAAGAGGTCAAAGTCATGAAAAAGTAGAAAAAAACCAAGCTTAAAGTCCCAAAACTGTGCTAGTCTCTTAAGAATCCCGTGTTGTTAAAATAAAGCTACGTTCATAGTTACATCTCTACATTCTTCCAGTAACCAAATATAGCAGATTCGGCAATTTGTGTATCAAATGCCATCAAATCTATTTAAGGCTGTATGCAGCTAGGATTAGTTAACTGTTGAACGATGCGAACAAATCCCATTTCTGAATGAACAGATCACGAGCAGGAAGTGAAACAACTGTGTCACTGTATTTCAATTATTTTCTCAATGAACGCAAATAAGCAATATTGTAGCCCGCCACTTCTCAGCTCGTCACGTCACGTCACTCTGCGCGTGGGAGTTCATGAGCGATGAAGCGTCTTGGCAAGGAGCACCTCCAGTCAGCAGGCCAACACGCGCTCACAGCGGCGCAAATTTCCATACGGTGATAAATCTCCGGTATGAAATTGTCGGTGCTGCGTTCTCAGGCCCGAGGCTGCGCGTTATTGCTTTATTCTATTACTCAGTTATTACCAGCAATCACAGTCAACCCCCACTAACCCGCACACAAAGCCACCCTTTACATTACATTTATCAGGCGTTGTACAAACGTTGAAAACATACGACGATGGCCCTAAAAGCTGTGTTTCCTCCGGGGCTTTGGAGGGGAGGGTGGAGGTGGTCGGGGCGAGGGTACCACCAGCTGGCCCACAGTGCATCTGTTCACGGAGCTGGGCAGCAGTGACACCGTGAGGGCCACTTCCAATGTCAAGCCACATACTCCCAGTTTGGTATCTGATGGTGGGATACCGCGCGGTCGTCAAGCGCGTTATTGCTAACGCCTCTGTGATGTAGCTAATCACCTGAATGCGCACTTGGAATTACGCCCCGCAAATGCTCGGGCCCAGTTGCCACCGGAGAGCCGCGGCCCCGAGGCTAGCTAGCGACGTCACGACGCGCAGAGTAATTAGCAAACCGTCTTATATAATGTCGAGGCAATCACGAGGTGATAACATGCAATTAAGCCGCGATCTCGGATTTGTACAGGCTTGCATCTCCGTGGACAAGAAGATAAAGTGCCCATTTGAAAATGTCAAATACAAGTTGCTTAATCTGATTATTTTCAATTAATATGCATGCCCTTCTGTCTTGGAAATGCTGCACCTAGTGACGTTGACAAATTGAGCTCATTCTGACTGGAATCCAGGCCAGAGATACTCCATTTTCTTCTGTGTCATCCGTTTTACTCTGCCCCCAACTTGCTGCTTTGATTAAATCTTGCACATGTGACTCAGTTTTCCAACTGCTAGCGCTCAAAGGGGCAACACAGCCGCTGAGAAGTGTTGGGAAATAATTGTCATGTCATTTCAGCACCTCGCATAGTCCATTTGAGTCCTGTTGGAAGGCAGCAGGCAGCCGTGGATGACAGGTTCCGCAGGGGTAGCGGGGGAGAGGTGTTTATAGTGTCACCCAGGAGGGAAGTGGCAAGCCGGGTCCGGACAGCCAACGCAGTCAGGATCTCGACGAGCTCACCCGCAGATGAGACAAGCGAGTCTCTACTGATGTTCTTAGAACCATCTTTGCAGTTGAATAGACATTTATAAAGGATTTTTTTTCACCCCGCTTATGTTGAGGGGGGGAAAGTGAAGGCAGCACCGTCACATTTGAGCAGATCCTTCTATCTAGCCTGAGGGAGAGTGGTACTCAACGTTTGAAGATTAAAACATCCACTGTCATTTCCTGCTCCAGTGGTTGCTTTCCCGGGGAAAGCGCCGATATGAATTGTACTTTCCACCCCCTTCGGAGCTGATTATCGAGATCCAGCCTTTCAGCGGCCCCCGATGTTTCATGGTGGTCCCTGGAACAAGCCGCCACAGGCGCGGAATCGGAGGGGCGTGGATCAGCTGGGTGTTGTGTTTGTCTAAGCCATTGTTCCAGGCGGGTACAAAAGGTGAAGCATGGCTAAATCCTTGCTACTTCCGTTCAAGGTTCTTGTCTGTGCGCTCATGCAAGGCCCTCCCCTCCCAGGAATCTATTTTTGTGTGCCGAGCATCTCTGAATGTGCTTGTTGGTGTGTTTAGACCCTCCATTTAGTCTTCACCCCTTAGCCCATTGGCGCGTTAGAAGCAGCAGGTCCAGTCCGGAGAAAGGCCCGGTCGAGAATTGGATGACGTCTAATAGATCCATCAGTCAAGTGCCTGTCCAACCGACCGTACCGCAGGGTGTTGGCGTTAATTCTCAGGCAACATGGCGTAAGCGCCGAGGAGCAAGGCTGTTTGTCAAAGTGCAACCAATGTGAAGGAAGTGGTTAAGGAGGTTCGTCACGGCTGCATGGCCGGACCACAACGGCATTTTCTCAGCTCCCTCGGGACTTACAGTAGTCGTCTTCCATGGAAGCACCACTCCAATAAAGGCCGTTCAAGAACTGATTTGTTCCAATTTGGATTTTCCCGATATAAAAGAAAGACTAAATGTTTAAATACCGAACAAGTAATATTTTAGCTTAGTTACATGTAAGTAACGAACAGTATAAATTGGGAAAAAAAATGAGCCAAACTATATATTTGGTGTTTTCCCATCATCGTCATGACCAATTTCCTTTTTGGCTCATTAGAACCGATTACTCTTGTGAAACGTCATACACAAATAAACCACCTAAAAACACCTACATCTTCACTCTTTCCACACCCAAAAAAATTTGGGTGCAGAAATACTTTGAAAGTCCCACCAAACCTGAAAACCTAAAAAAGGTCCGAAATGTCTTAGCTAGCCTCCTAACTAGGGGTGTTTTCAAAGTTTTTCTGTATCGTGAAAGCATACGGGATACAGTCATCGGTCCTCGGCTTACGACGATGTTCCGTAACCTGAATCTTTACATCGAAACTCACCGTAATCTATCAGTAACCTATGCAAATGAAGTCGTAAAGTGATAATTACAGTAAATATTAAAACAACTATGAAAAACAATTCTATGCCATAAATAATTTTCATTCAAATCAAACTAAGTACAGCGATATTATTTCTTATGTGGAGTCACTAACTAATTAATTGCGCGCCGTTGGTAACCTGCAATTGTCATCAGAGTAAATGTGTATGAAAAACATCATGGCCGTAAGTATAAAACGATCAATTAAAAAAAAAAATAATTGTTTTAATATTGAGCGTACCTTCCTGTTCTGTGTGAGAACATATTCTCCGCGCCATTTGTAACTTTGAAATGTCACATGCCACGACCGAGGTAAACCGAGGACCCCCTGTATGGGCAAAATCCTAGTCTTTACTTCCATATTTGTAAATGGCGCAAGCGTAAAAGGTGTGACGGGGTCCCCAGCTTAGTCAGTGCACATGTCGAAAAAAAGCAAGCTCAGCAAATCCGCCGCAAGATGGATTGGGTTCATCTTTGGCCCACGCTCCCAACCCGAAAGTTTTACGAAAGTCAGGCTGGTGGTTTTTGGTAAGTTATTCTGTACACACACACACACACACACACACACACACACATACAGTATATACACACAAAGACACCCACACACACAGACACTTTGGAGCATCCATGCATGCCAGAGCCAATGAGAAGAAAAAAATGCTGATTATGTTAAATAGAAAAGCTCTTAAAGGTGTTGGTCTCTTCCGTGGCCTGTGCAGAAAGCCTTCAGCACGTTCAGGTAATTGGATCATTCAAACAAGGAAGTTAAGCATAAGCAATAAAAAGGTAGCCCTGGTGTTTTCACCCTAATTAACTCTGAACATTGGGCTTTTTTCCCCCCTTCAACAATCTTATCAGAATGACTGCGGAGAGCGTTCTGATCAGGCGCACGATCCTTTGCGGTTATTTTCGGATGGGCTCGAGCGCCGCGGGCGCGCTCGTGGGCACCAGCCAGCTTCTGCGCGACCTTGGAGAGTGTGAGAGGAGCCACAGTAAGAGTCGACGTGGTGTGCCAAGCCAACACTGCCCACTTCGCATCTTGGAGCACTCAGCACACCAACGCACTTCTGCCGCTTCCTGGGCTATTTTTTGCTTGTTCAAAATCCCCCAACTCCATTCCGAGCGTGCATCATTTTCATACCTAATTATTGGCATCCTGTGTAAATTGCCAGTAACACCACGTTTTATCACTCAGCGGATATGGCAAGCGTGGTTTCGTGCCGCCTTCATTTTACAGCTTGGCGTATAAAACAGCCGAGCATATACAGTGCCTTATTTTCACGCCAATCATGTTGCTGCAAGGAGTTTTTTTTTAGCAATTTCTGGAGTGAAGCTTAAACGCCAGACCGGGTGGGGGAGAAAAAAAAAAAAAAAAAAAAAAAAAATCAAAAAGGAGTCTCTTTATGGAAAATATTTCTGACATACATCTCAACACTTCTTTGAGAACGTTGCCTCGGGCGGAGGGTGAGACGCTTCAGCTGTTTCCAATACAAAACTCTCCTTTAGCGAAAACAGCAGTGGAGATGCAAAGATAGCACATGTCGGACGCTATGGATCCCGCGTTCACTTGGGAGCGGCTGCTTGTTTAGAGACTCGCCGATCAAAGCGCCCCCCCCTGAGAACAGCTCTATTAGATTTCACACTTTCCCCCCAGGAACCCAGGAGACAACACAAAGCATACTTTTCAGTGTCAATAAATATTCATTTTGTGCTTAGATCAATTGCCTTTTTCCAAGCGTGTTGCTAACACAACAACATAATACTCCTGATCAGGCCAAACGGGTCAACATTTAGACAAATATTACAACTGTAAATATTTTCACTAACACGTTATGAGTCTTAAAAATCAATCCCACGGGTTGGATGAACGTGAGGTTCAAGTGATAATTCCTATTTTCGGTTATGATGTGCTGTTTCAGTGTAAGCAGAAATCAAAACTAACAAACATAGAATCGGTTATCCTTGATCGAAATCAGGCTCCTTCCAAATACATGAACAAAAATCAGATGTGAGTCAGTTATTTCCCAGCGTGTAAGCAGAAAATTGGATATACCATGCCATTGCAAGCCTGATGCCAAAGAACTATAAAAGGTATATTTATTACCACCATTAGACATCTAAACTTGGATACCACAGCTTGGGAATCCTTGGTATAGATGATATTTTCAGAAAAAGAGTAATGTTGATATTACCTTCATTGAAACCAATGGGAAACAGTCTGACTCAACGGTGTCTAATCTTCAATATTTGTATTTGTAAGTGTTCCTGGTTGTTGTCACTTTTGTAGAACTGGATTTACACTGCATGGTTAAGTTACACAATTCCTCTTTCAAGTGGCACCATTGGAATATGCATCATGGCAGCGTAAAAAAAAAAAAAAAAAATCAATACAAAATAAATGCATGAAATCAGATATCTGTAGAACGGAGCCAGGCCTCTTCCAAATATGGATTTAAAAATGTGATGCGCGTTGGATATCTGCCAACACGAGCGCAGCATAAACGTCATTAAATTACAAGGGTCGGTATATACTGTACATACACACAACAGCAACATAAAGATGGTGTTAATCTGAACAGCGAACGTATAAGGCAAGGCAAACTAAACACTAACGTTTATTTGTTACATTATTTAAGTATGAGTTTATTTCCAGGTTGACACCTGTAAAGGTTATTTGTGTGGAATTTGGGCGTATGCGCATGCAGGTTGTTCCACGTGTTTCTACAGCGTAAACACGGCCATATTGGAAACATGTCACTTGAAACGGAAACGGAACAAGAAAGATAGGCATTGCATCAGAGTTGGCCACTTGGACGAGCAGTCAAAATCCAGCCGGGCATTTTGAGAATGCAGTTGCAGCAGCATAATAACAGAGGGGCAAAGTAACACAATCGTTTTAATTGGTTGGGACAAAGTTGGACTTGAGGAGACTTTTTGGCCAAATGAGATTGGGGCATGATGCCAAAAGAATGGAAGATTGTGCTCGCTTCCCCTCAACTAGCCGCGGCGCTCCCTCACCCTTAAGCAGCGAGTGCTCGTGACCCGTACCAGATTTGATTTTAATAACGGCAATGTCTTCATTTTGCCTCCTCGCCTCAAGTCAAGGGTGGGCTTTTGGGTCGAAGTACAGGAAAGACACCTTCGATTTCCCCGGCTCGACGACGGTGTTGAGAAGTGTAAGACACAAAGTGTTAGACGGCAACCAGATAACGGAATTGTATTTGTGTCCAAGAAAAACAGTTCGCTTCCACTTTGTTTCAGCTTCATGATTGATTCCATTTAATTCCGCATGGATTCTCTCAATTTACTGAGTGCGTTTGACAGATGATAGCCTTTACGTTTACCCTTTACGATTGCTAAAATTGTCAGCATCCAATCCAGCGAGCCAGTGTGTTTTCCCTTCATTTCCTCCCTCCTGCCTGGCCTGGATGCCAAGCTAAAAGCCAGAGGTTAGAGCTCCGTTTTCCTGTCTGCTCCCCTCGTCGCCATGACAACAGATACAGAAATCACGTCGTCTCCCGGGGAAGAAAGGCCGGGCGATACGGCGTCACGGCGGCACTTATGTGGCACACCAAGGAGAAGCCGGGTTCATGCAGATGAGCCGGTCAACGATGACTATTCAGTACTCCGAAGAGGAAAGATCGGGCTTGGGGAGGGCGGTTTCCCCCCCAAAGAAAGGCTCCTAATAGCTACGAGCCGTTTTGCAGCTCACCTCAAAGCGCATTCTGAAGAAGTCTTGAGAGGCCTCTACTGGCTGCCAGGGTCCCAACACGACAGTCTTAGTGGGAAGCAAACCACTTCCTGACATGAGAGGCATTTATTTGCAAGAAGCAGGCTACTGCAAAGTGTGAAAGCCGAGCTCAGCGGCGTACGCTGTGGCTTATAAACAGGCCGGCTTTCATCAAACTCCATTTTGCTTGATGGATTAAATGTAAGAAGTGAAAGTCTCTCGCCGCCTCACGTTTGGTGTTTAAGAGCATGTGTCTGAATCCGCTCAATAAAACAGTCAAAGGCTTCACACGGCTCACCGAACAATAAAAATCGATACCATTAAACACTTCTTTAAGGAGCCTAAAGTGTTTCCCCTAGAGGCCCCTGTCAGTTTCTATGAATGGTATCTTTTTACGGACGCTTGTCAATAAAATCTTAAATTCTTCATTACATCTCAGAGGAAGTGCGTCTTTGAAGGTCCCGGGAACGACGAAGATCAATGGAGAAAAAGCTTGGGAGGAACGCGTGCGCCTTTCATGCAGCGCTAACTCGTTTCTTCCCGTCTGGGCCCGGCGTCCAATCAGGGCGTTCCGTTGCAAAGCGCTCCGACCGCAAACGCCCCGATCATCCGCTTCTCGAAGGCATTCCAATTCCTTCACAGGCGTATAAGCAATTTTTACAGTAGTTAAGCAGACGTTGAACTGCTTCACATAATCTCGCTTCGATCGTCTCCACTGTCGGCCCAGTGACAGATCCTGTTAAAATCCCCGCGCTGAGCTCGAGCGCAA
Organism: Phycodurus eques; assembly: GCF_024500275.1. Lineage (NCBI taxonomy): Eukaryota > Metazoa > Chordata > Actinopteri > Syngnathiformes > Syngnathidae > Phycodurus > Phycodurus eques. The sequence goes on from NC_084545.1 coordinate 6,728,002, forward strand.
AGTGGAGTAAGCTTTTTTTTTCTTCTTTTTTTCCCCCTCTTCTCCATGGCAATAAACACACCAGGACAGACAGCGCAAACACTACCGCGATCGGTGTTATCCGCCCTTTCAGAATGCGAAAACATCCTCCGCCCCCGCAAGTCACAGCTTGCCGTACCGGATGTTTAAACGCCTTTTCTAAAAAGTTGCCGTAATTCTGCGTTAAACAGCGGGTTCTGACACACACAATCACACGAATATTGATATTGTGCGGGACTGGATTCAGGCTGAAGCAATCGGGTCACACGATGGCAGTGTGCAGCCGCAGGTCAGTTAACCATCACCCAGGTCAGGTTATTTACACCCCCCTTTTCTCCTCTTTTACCTAGCCAACTCGTCATTTGCACGGCTAACTCGACACTAACTTGATCCGAGGAGGCAGCTTTAATTGTTTAACCTTAAGCTGACCATGACAAAGTGGCCCATTCACAATGCGCCAACAGGCTTACTCACCAAGGACAAAGAATGTCTGGGTACAACTCAAATGTGACGACACGTCAAATGTTTACCAACAGAATGAAGCAAAAAAAAAAAAAAGAAGACAATTTGACTATAGTTTCTGCTTTGATGCATTCAATAGAAGTTTAATGAGTTGTAGCAGGCAGCAAAAACAGTTTATTATTTTGATTTGTCAAGTGCTTGTTCAATTTCAAGTACAGTAGTTGCACAAGTACACTGTGATTCTTCTGAGCAATTGTAAATTCCAACAAATTAAGGTTGTGGATCAAGATGAATTTCAAATACTTTTGGCTTAATGACTGATTAAAACAAAATCAGGCATATTTAAATTTCAAATTCTTATCAGTGCTGTAACCAAAAAGTGTGTCTTTTACTTGTGAAGTCTCGTGCAGAGACTCAATCATGAAGATGCAGCCATAACTTGTGTTCTTCCATTACTGAAGCTGCCTCCTGAGACCCCGAGAGGTTCAGGAATTCTTTGCAGCGAGCTAAGGTCATTTTCTCTTCCTCCCTTGGCTTCACCTTCTTTATCGACACCCCACCCCCCTTAAAAAATTTTTTTGTAAAATTAAATGCTTTTCTCTATTAAATCAGAGCTCAAACTGGTCTTCAACTTCCTGCCCAATCCTCCCTAAGCCTGTCATTTCTGGCCATTATTTACTTTAATGGGCTTTGGCTGATCCCTACACGAAAGCCTCGGATCGGAGAATAATGCGGTGGAGGCTAGCGGGCCCAGACGCAAGCGCGGGGCTGCTTGTAGATTAGCTATGGCAGATGGGCTTTACAGGGGCTTCCTGTGAGCGGGAGTGTTGATTGAGAGGGCATAATGAGAGAGGTGGTGTCCTCACAATGGACCTCATTGCACCTCTTGCGGCCAAACAAATCCCCCACCCCGCCGACGCGACTCAGCTACCCGAGGCCCTCGGCGCTCGCGCCTTTTGCTTTCGGTGCCTCTGGGAGGAAGTTCGGGGTGCAGAAGTGAGCACAAAAGCAACTGTAAATAGGCATGAATGCTAATCCAGCATTAATTGGTTGCATCTTAAATTAGGTGCACAGACTCACGGGCCAAATTAAGACCTAGGCCCCTTTTGCATTGTTGACTTGACCTGCTTCTGTTACGCAAGAGACTAGCTAATATAGTAATGCTATACAGTAGCCAAACTAAGACACGTTCTACGTTTTTGTCGAAGGCTGGATTTACACCACACGGTTCAAGTGACACAACAGGCATTATATTGGAATTGGGCACTTAAATATTCCGTGTAATTCCAACCCATGCGCATTGACCTTCCTTTAAATTGTCCGCGAGTGTTGAAGCTAGCTAGCTAGTGTTGACACTTGGCGAACGAGGTGAGGGGGGTGGGGGGGGGGGGGGGGGGGGGGGGGGGGGCGGGGGGTTAAAAAAAAAAAGAAAAAGCCCTCATCCGCTCTCGGGGGTCAAGTTTGTGTACAAAAGTTAAAATTCGGTTGCGTCCGACTCTCTCTGTCTCCGGCTCGGGAAGTTTCCACACAATCCGCGGCCTCCCAATTATCCCCTTCCTCCGAGCGCCTTTAAGCAACTTTTTCTAAACTCCTTTCACTGAGCTCTTGTCAAGCCATGAAAGAAAAACTAACCACCATGTCAAGAGAAGTCTGCTGCCTAGCAACAGGGCCACGGTTGAAGTCTGATTTGCTTCAGTTTTTTTTTTTTAAATTTTTTTTTTTTTGAGTAATGGGGATTGACAATGTTAAGGCAGTCACAAGTGTTGTTTGCCACCACTGAAACGCAAACAAAAAAATGCATTGTTTTTGCTAAGTATTGAGCATGATTGATGTTTAGGCACCACAATGGCATCATTCATTTGCCCCCTTGTGTTTTTGCCAGGATTGATGTCATATCTTTTCATGGCCGGTTAAAGGTTCGTGAAGGGGCATGAAAACGCGTACAGCTTTTAGTCTCTCTTGCAGACGCCGTGCACGCATTCCTATAACTGGTGAACTTTAATGATGCCATTCAGGCCACTCTTCATCTCACCCAGAAATAATTCAATAAGAGACTGTGGCCTTCAGAAGTCTCTGTGTACTGTCACAATAGCGGACGGGTGCACAAAAGACAACGTGAATGCAACAAAGAGGGTGTCCTGAATGCCAGAGCCTTTGATTCGTTTGTTCAGTGACTTTTTTTTTCCTCTGGGGATTTGTTTTTTTATGAGACACCTTCACTCGCAGCTTAATACTTGAGTTTACAAAAAAATGCTTGGATAAAACAAGATTTCTTTTTTTTTTAATAAGTATGAGGCATAGATTTTTGCCACAAAAAAAAAAAGATTTTTATAAACACTACTATATAATACACTCGTAGCAATCATAGCATCACATATTCAACTAAATAAACGGTTATTACCTCTTGGAATCAAAATCGCCTTAGGTGGAGCTGAGTGGTCTTCAAGTTACTGTTAATGGAACACCGAAAAACTACCAGGCGGATTGGTTGGTGAAGGTTTGTGGTGTAACGTAACGCAGGCCGAGGGAGACATAGTGTAGTTTTTATTCAAATACAAGCGAGCGGTGTATGAACAGTTAGAGCCGGAATTACAGTTATTCATACAAATATTAACTGTAATTATGACTTTACTACTGTGATAGACTACGGCGCATTCAAACTTATCCATAAATTCGGGTTACGTTGCCACCGTAGGAACGAACCACTCACGTAAACCGAGGACCTGTATTGTTCCGGCTCTTTAAGAAACTACACAATGTATCCGATATAAATCTTAGGGGATATGTATGTATTCATATGTTTTTGTATTCGCATCTAATTTCAGCTGAGCATTAAAAAAATGATGCTCAAACTTTGAATCAGTAAATAAAAGTTCAATCATTTGCCAATGAGTTTTGCAGCACTCAAAAATGACAATGACTCGGTTATGTATACTGAAATCAGTGATAAAATAATCTCCTAATTTTGTGAAAAGACTTTATAACTCGGGGGAAGTTTTTAATCATTTGTATTACCTGCATAAGTATTTAAACTGAGCAAAGCACAGGGCTTTTTTTCCAGCTCATTTTAAACACAAATTTGCTGTGCGCATGCAAGCTTAGCCTCATTCCACCATCGCATGTACGTACAATTTTGAAGCCGTTTCATTTCCTCTGCTCCGACGAGCATTTCTCAAATGACACCGTAAGAAAGCCATCCATCACAAAGGAAAATGAGTGCACAAATAAGGCAGCGGCCTCGTTGTCTCCTGCGCTCTCCGCGAGGATCACGGAGTGCCGCGGGGCAGCGAGTTGTCAACAATGACCTCGGAAGGCCCAGGAAGCGAAGGTGGGCGAGTCCGCTGAGGACCGCAGCCTGAGCGGAGGCGTTATCAAGCATACATTCGACATCTTTAAGCTCCCTCTCCCTGCATTCACTGTGTTTACACTGTAGATGTATATAAAGCTCAATCTTAATACATTTCTGCTCCCCAGGGGTTAACATGGCTTCACTGATAATACTTATCCTTCGCAAGCATAAAGAGAGGAGCAGGGAAAAAAAAGAACTAATTATCTTAATTGGAAGTGCAAAAACCCCACTGTTCACTTTATGCGTCTCGCATGCCCTTTCAAAAGCGGGTTTCAATATAATCTTTGCCGCCGCTCGTCTTTACACGCGGCCCGGTGACGATGTAAAATTGCCACACGTGGGTAATTTCACCGGCTTACATCATGGCTGCCCCTCCCCTCCCCTGTTCGCGCTGGATGTTATCGCTACCGTATTCACCACGACGCAACGACGGCACACGGTTTGCGCTGTAATGGAGTCAAAGATGAGAAGAAATATGGACAGATTGCAACAAGACCAGAACATTCACCTTAAATAATTCATCAGCATGGAGAAAATGTGCAGTTTAGCAGCCGATTTCAACGGGATGGGGAAAATGCCCGTGAATGTTCTGAACTCCTGTTTCAAAACCAGTGTTAATGTTGGCAAAAGGAGTCGCCAGAGCGTGGCTAAAGCTCAACTTCCCACGGTTCGCATGCTCTTATTTAGGCTGAACAAACAGCGCCATGCTCCATTTTGCTTTGACCTAACGCTTAACCAGCAACTAACCACATCCAAAGAAAAACGGATTGGAGCAGAACTTTTTGTTGTACTTGTTGGTTCAGCCAAGTAGTGCACTCCATTTCGCTTTGACAGACAGAACCCTTAACAATCAATGAATTGATTATGTGGCTCACTAGTTTTTGAATCAGCATTTGCGTCTTTGTTTGCGGGATTACGCTAAAACCTCTGAACGACAGCCAAGGAAGAACGGATTTCATGTTGGTGCGGGTGCAAAATTTTCCTGCCCTCTTGTTGTTGTCGGTTGCTGAACTACATTTCGCTTTGACAGGAGCCTTACTGATAAATTAATTGATTATGTGCATCCCTAATGTTTGAATCACTGTTTGTTGGTTCGCAGCCAGATTACACTAAAACCGCCAAACCAATTGAGCGGAACTAAAGTCAAAGAAGAACTGATTCAATGTTGGTGCAGATACAGAATTTTGTTCCTCTTTTGTTGCTGTTGGTTTCAGCCGGAGGGCTGCACGCCATTTTCATTTGACAGAACTCTAAACAGTCAATGAATTGTTTATGTACATCCCTAATGATTGAGTCAACATTCGTATGTTATCAAAATTACATTAAAATCCTCCGCATAACTCAGCGGAAATCAAGCCAACGAAGAGCCGATTTTATTCTGGTGTTAAGGATTTTTCTCTGTTGCTGTTGGATGCGCCCAAGTAGCGCTCAATTCATCATCAGTTTCACCCAAATTCTTAATGATCGTTTAATCCCACCCCTAATCTGTAATAAAGTCTCTTTTTTTTTTTAACATATACAAACATACTAACCTAGTCAAGAAGCACAGCGGCACAACAAACAGCGCTTCACTACTTGTGACGTGGCATGGGAAAGTCTTCCCGCATCGATAACAAATGGCTTCTAACTTTCACACCATCTGTCTTTAATGAGTCCATTTTCTCCCCGCGTCATTTCCATACTGTATTGTGCATTGTCGTACTCGCATTTCCATAATTGTTCAAAGATTTTGCAGCGAAATAGACGTCCATGCTGAACGATAGTCAGAGAACGGAGAAGAAAATGAACAAGTGAAGAAAAAAAATCTATTTTTCTCCCCCCGCTAAAGCCCCCAACGGTAACCTAATCAGGAGTTGCTTTATCTGTTAATCCACATTTAAACTTTAACCTGTAGAGGGTTCTTTGTGTTAGTTAATGTAAGCATAAAGGCTGAGGCCGGCATGAATGCCTAATCAGAGCCATCATACATTGTGAGGCCCAATAGCTTTTCACGAGCGTGACTTCCAAACTTGAAATAAAATAATGGCCACATAGGAAAAGAGGAAAAAGTGGAATACATTAGTGCTCAAAAGGCAACTTCTTAATCAGCTCAGCTGCCATACAGAAAAACGTGGATGTTGGGTCATTTGGTAAATGGAAAGTGGGAGTGTTGGAGGGAAAGAAAGAAAAAGAAAAAACACGGGCAGCTGCTAATGGAACCAAAGCGGGGGGACGGGGGGACGGACGGACGGACAGGCATATTAAAATGGGAACAAATGTGGGCAACTTAATAAAAAGTGATTGGAGAGAAATCTTGACACACCCACGGGACACGCCGCCATGACAAATGACACTGGCGACGTGTGACATATTAGGCATTTAATATTTCAGAAGCAGGAAGGGCTACCAACAATCGGTCATTCACTGCACTGCATTTCTAATTGACTGTGTTTTATATTGAAGAGGCGCAGCAGCAGTTGAACTAATACAAAAAAACAAACAAAAAAATCATTTAGTTTGATGCAATGAAAATGCACCGCTTGTTCAAATCAAACATACTTTAGTATATTATAACATAATATTCATAAAGGCTGTGTGCAACAATGCATTATTTACAAGCGTGACGCAAAACACTCCAAGTCAATGCTAAACGGGACAATGCACGCCAGAGATGGAGTGAAACTAGAGTTTGTTTGTTTTTTGCCTCATTTCACAACATTAAACGTCTACTGACATGAGTTGACTCCTGTGGGACGAGTGCTTAAATGTGTTGCGTCAGGATGGGTGACACCATGTCTGCGTAGCAACAGTTAATACGGGTACCAGTGTTGTTGTTTTTTGTTTGTTTATTTTCCTACCATTGTTTCAATGCACTTCAATCACAACAATTCTACTTTTATCAACACTTAAGGCTATCCCATGTATATCCTTTTACCTCCATTAGAGGCTGGGACGTGCATTTGTTTCTACTTCAAAAGCTCTGTTATTCAGTTGTAATAACAGCTATTTGATGCGTCATATTCAAAACAACATTTGGAATCCAAGCCATTTTGGACATAATTACAGCTTCGCGGAAAATCCAAACGCGATAAAAAAAAAAAATGTAAAAAAAAAAAAGTGGTGAGAATTGTCAATATGACAAAAAAATAAATAAATAAATAAATACAATTAAAAAAGACATTGTGCGGGCTATGTTTCTCCAAGGAAACATTGCCCGCACAATGGACGACGAGGCTGTGGTCTCAGTGCAAGTCTGTGGCGTCCCGTGCTTCACTTTCATGGGTTTGTCCGGGCTTGTGTGGAGGTCCCAAAGCTCTCCTGAAGGATCTGACGCCATCTAGTGGTCCTGTAGAAGCTCGTCAACAAGTCAAAGACAAACTATAGCCTCTCCCCCTTCCAAAATACTCCCTCACAAAATGTCCACCTCTTTTGAAAGACAATGCTAAAACCCTAAAAAAAAAAATACCATACACACACCCAGGCAACAGCTAAAATAACGGTAAAAAAATGATATTTATTGATAGGGAAAAATAACATTTCAACGAAGGTACAAAATTATTTTTGAAGCCATGTCAGAGGCTTTATTTACATTGCAGGTGATGGTCTACGTTCCCCATTCGAATTTAATGCTTGTATCTGTTTTTTTATTATTGTCTCTGTACGTGTGTATTTGAAGTGACACACACTCAATGTGGGAGTGATGGAACAACGCGCATGCGCAGACTCACAAATTGCACAAAAGTAACTCCACTTGGTAGTGACAACATGGAAGTAAAAAAAAAAATTCAAATAAATAATAAATATCACATGGCGTTTGTTTGGCCTGGACGGACTCTTCCCTCTATTGATTTCAATGATGTTATAACCAGTAGTTACTGACCACATCACTCCACTCACTAGCCGCCATCGGCAATTACTGTGCTTATTTAACGACGGACACACCTCTAATGCATCATATTTAGACTATATTTACTTGTCTACGGTTTTGCTCTAGTTTAGATTCACGGTGTGTGATTATTTGTGTTGTTTGGGTACAAGTGTATTTTTCGATGACATCAAGCTCGGATTCAAAAGGAATCGGCAATCTGTGCGTCAACATCGCAATATCCAATACGTTGGATTTGTCTCCACATTTGGATGAGGCCTGATTCCGATCTGAAGATAAACAATTTCATGTTGTTGTTTTCTTTTTTCCCGTTTACGCTGCCATGCTGTATATCCATATTGTTCCACTTGAAAGCAAAAAAACGTTTTGCAGAAATTCAGTCTAACAGCACATTGTTTGGCTGCCTCACTCCTAGTAGCCATGGCTTAAAAAAATAAATAAATAAAAAATACACGCGGACTCCGAAATTTTCACATTGACCAAATTTAAATCATTTTCTTAATACATTTTTTTTTTTTAAATACGGCATATGGTTTTGTCTTGAAACAATATTTTGTAACCTGCATTGCCACTTGCGGGGGGGGAAAAAGTCTAGCTAGCTAACAATGACAACAGTCTGTTATGTACAAATATCACTTGAGTAGCTTTGTAAAAATCTGAACAAATGTTGGTAAAAACATACCGAAATCTTTAGATCACTGATTTTTACACAATTCAATCGGTACACAATTTTGGGGGTGAGCCCCCAACCTTAAAGTTCAAAATGAATAATAAAAGAAGTGCTCTCAAGGGGACGTGTAATCTTTTTACATCCTCTAAATCTCATTATTTGCATAATACCACAAAATAAAGTTGTCGCTGTCGCATTACCAATTTTACGAATCCTAATGACGTTGTCCGATCTATTTTCAATTTTTGCAGATTACGATATGTTAGGAAACAATACGGGAGGTCGAGGCTTTGCCGCTGTAATCACGCAATTTAGCAGCGCCCCCAGGTCTTATATGACAGGCCAATTTTCACACTTATTAAGCCTCTGACACACTCAAAATAATCGTATTAGCATTTTTTGTGAAATTAGCCCAATTTCTGGGGGGACGTTGACGTAATAGACTCTCCTACACAACTTGTGATGTCTGTATCGCTATCGCCGGGTGCCAGGCAGGGGGTGAAACGCCATGAGTCCCGCCCCGTTATGTTACGCACTTTAAGTTCCTCTGGAGGATTTCTAATCACGGATGTGGTGCTAACTGATTTCATTTTTCTGGGTGATAAAAGATGTATGATTTTAACACGTGTGGTGGCCGCCCCCTGCAGGGCGGGTCGGAGGCAAGTTTTAAGAGCAGCGAACAACTTCCCCGCAGTATGTTTAACACGGCTGACATTTTACCTTTCGGTAAACACGGCCAGTAAGTAGAAGTTGCGGTGTCGTAACTCTCGGCTGCGAAACGAGGCCTCCGACAGCGAGCGGCGGAAAGAAGAAACGCGAGGCACTCGGCTCGTCGGCCCCCTCCGGTGAGGAATGCGCACACTGCAACTGTCTTCAAGTGGGGGTACCGCCACATCCTGGTACTTTTATCTTTAACCCCTGACCCCTGGCACATCTGGAAACCTAGCTGGGAGTCAAACATGAGGAAGTTTCCCTTTTCTCTCTCTTAAAGCAGTTACAGAGATGCTCTCGGTCCGACATTAGGCTGCGTTTAATGGCGCCGCTAACTATGAACTCTGGGATACTGACCGTTCGCGTCGAGCAGAGCATGGGACACAGATGGCGAGAGCCCACTATTGATCCTCTTGGCTGGGTGGCTTCAAGACTTGGAAGCAGATAAACATCTCAGCTGGAGCTCGACGGCTTTGATGTCGGCGGCGGACGATCTGGACACCGCGCAAAACATGGCCAATCAAGATGTTTTGAAGTACAGACACCTTTTTTTTCTTTTCACGCCCCTTTTGGATCGACTGTTTCAATCAGTTCTCGAATGGTGTGCTGAATAGCGCTCTGTCTGAGGGGCATATGGCGGAGCGTTGTTGGAGTTTAAAGAGCGAGACTGTGCGGGCGCATGCCTTAAATGACCGGCTGCCATTTTGAATTGAGTGGGTTGGCATCCCCGACGACAGTCGGAGCCTTGAAGCGCCCGAGACGATTAGGCTTCCAAACAAGTCATACAGTAAACAACTACCCGGGGCTACAATTATAAAGCACATATGTTTTATTATTATAAAACATGTTTTGCGCTTTGTGGATGACAGGCTATTGACTACTAATCCTGAGAAAGAGATTCACTTCATGGTGGTGATTTCCCCAAAAAAATCCGGGCCAGTTACAGCGAATCCTCGGTTCAAAGATGGTCCAGACACGACATTCAGTTGACAAAAGGCAACGTGGCATAAGAAAATGTCGATATGTGGCACAAGAAGACATGACTTCCGTACAAATTCATGTTAGAAAGCCGCCGTAGGAACGAAACTGTGGTCAACTAATGAACCCCTAGTTTAGGAAAATATATGTTTGCGGGTTTGTAAATGAGGGGTAACAATTAATAATCCAGAGAAAGATATGTACTTCATTATGTTTTGTTTTTCATCCTGGCCAATTAGTGGCCTAGTCATTCAGCCACTTTCTGCGACATTTAAATAGTAAAACGTGATCCTAAAGACAAAGATGGGCATGCAGCCATATGCACAGCATCTTTAAGTAAAATCTCTGGCCTAATCTTCCCTTTACGAGCATGAGCAGCCACATATGGTAGCAAAATGTGCTCGGGTTTACGGACGGAGTGATCGTCAGCAACTTCCACAGGGAAGCGCAAGATCTGAGTCAATCTGTTTCCATTTTGGGGAGTGGAGGACATAGAAACAACTCCACTAGTAAGTGAAATTCAAGGCATCGAGTAATAGTGGCAAAATGTCTTCTTACTCCACGGTGAACCGGCACAAATTCACCGTAAAGCATTCAGATGTATTACACAAACTGATACTTTATATGTATGCGCGGCCTGTTTCTTCATACAACTATTTACTGAAGTTACGACTTTACGACAGCATTAGCGTAGGTTAACTACTGCGCGTTCAAATGTATAAATTCGGGTTACGTTGCCACTGTAGGACGGAAACGCCGTCGTAAAAGTGAGGAAACTGTACTTTGCGATCTAAAAAAGGACAACATGACATCAGCTAAGCGAAGTTGAACTCCTCCGGGCATCATTATTTTGTTCAATACGACGTGGACATCGAAGCAGGAGTTCAGAACATTCTGAGAGATGAGAATTAACATTAACGTTCCTTCAATAAAATGTGCTGGGCCTGCCTCAATCCTTTTAGACGGAATGCTACACGAATTCAAATTGGTGTTACTTTTCAAATATTTTCCTTGTCTGAGATGTTGCAGGTGTGCTTTTCCCAAAAAAAATAAAAAAATTAAAAACGCAGGATTAAATATCTTGCCTCAGCAATGTATACAAGCGAGTAATGGGGGAGGGAGTAGCATCCGCTTCAAAGTCTCCCCTTAGAGTGTGTGTTCGCCATAATAACAGGTCATATTTTTACATCTGCAGCCCTTGCTGAGAAAAGAGCATTTCACACATCTTACTACCCTGCGGTTTCCTGGCTGTCCTCGCCGTATCTTTTTCCAAAGAAATCTAAAGCTTTTCCGACAGACATGATAGCACCGAAAGGAGTTCACCGTCTTGTTTCTGGACTGTCCGAATTCACACTTCAAATAACTTTCTTCACAAAACGTCACATTGTCACAAATCTCCTTGTAGATGACAGTGTATCTGAATAAAGATAGCCCAAGATCTTAGAAGAATACTTTTTTTTATTTTTTATTATTATGTTCACAAAACTGATATCAGTGGAGATTAGAGGTTACTCCATGCTCATGATGGCAAAATATACCAATATACTGTTTACAAGATGAATCAGGAGGTTAATAACATCACGTCACTGGAACTTGACCTTTGAAAATTGTTTGTTTCTCAGCCGTCCTTTCTGTTTTCTTGTACGAGACACGAAGAAACGGCTATCTGCAGAGCCACACAGCGTTGCCTGCTTGTTACTTGATAAGCTCCGGGCGCAGACGTGCGCCTGTTACCGCCAGGAAGTGTTTGGCTGCATAATTAGCAATCATCACACAAGTCTCGGTGCCACAAAGAACCTTAATTTTCTTCAACTTTGGGTGCCCTAAAGCTTTCCCCTCAACACCAAAGAATATTTGCTCTTCTTGAAATGAGATGAGTTTAATTGCTGGGGAATAACAGTGAAAAAAACACTCCCTCGATCACACGTTCGGGAATGAAGGGTACGATCAGGCCAGCTAATTATGCTAATAAGCAATTGTTCAACCGTCGTGATATGTTTACTGAGTGGTTTGATGTGTTTCCTGTGCTGTGTCATGAGCAGCCAGTCTTTGCGTCTCCCCCCCCCCCCCCTTTTTTTTTTTTTTTTCGAGATGGCTACACCTGAAGGCAACGGGGACGGTGCCCTCATCCATCCTGCCCAAGCCATTACCCTTGGACGGGGAAGAAGATAAATACTGTTGCAGATGCTTAACTCTCTGCAAATGAGATTTCGCGAGCCAGATTTATCAAGCCTTGGCGAGGTCTTTAAGGCTCCAAAACTTGGCCTTCGGCATGATAAAATGGCAGCACATGTTTCTGAATCACACAGCACAGTGTTGTTGCCAAAGGGTTATGATGATTTAGTCAACTGCTTTTTTTACCCCTCCCCCCGTTGTGCATCTTAGCCTTTGACGTGCTCGCATTCGGTTGTCCAAACGTGGAGTACAACTCTAAATCTGTTGTTTGAGTATTTCATTTTATTTATTTTCTATTTTTTAAACAGATCACGCTTAAAACCTTTTCCAATGTTGTGGAAAATCCAGCTGAAATGTTTATAGCTGAAGTCACACAAAAAATTGCAATGTTAAAGTTTACTGATGTTGAACTTGGTATCAGGAGAAAAAGCAAATACCAGCAGGGGAAATGGAGGGAGGGGTGGGGGGTTGGTTGGGGGAAATAAATAAAGCAAAATGTGTTTTGAAAAATGTCCGTCATTTACTTTTTCTAAAAGAGAAGGGCTAAAAATCTACTAAAATCAGCAATTTTAGATTGTATTTTCAGGTCATATGGCCCACCCCTTGATCTAATCCCCCAAAACAATCCTAACCAATCATCTGAAACTAGCATGTTGCTTGAGCGTCGTAAGCGTTAGCATGCCCGTTAATCTATAGGCGTTCTATGCCGGCCCCGACATACGTGGTTTCGAGGTTGCTAGTGCCGTGCAATCAACTTGTAAGCGCACTAGCGTGAGAATACATTAGCATGCAGCACAGGGAGGCATGCTCACTTACTACCGTACTTACGGTTCTGCACTTGATTGATTTATATTGAGGGCTCAGGAGTGTTTAGGGTTGTCGCCACCCGCCATCTAATCAATCATTATTCGGTATCAGCGGTATTATCCATCACTGTCGTCGGCTTCTTCATTAACTCGTGCCTCATCTCTGACGACAGGTGCGGCTGACGCCATTTTAAGGACTCGGTTAGCCGTGCCGCAGAGCCGCGTGCACAGCTGGCAAACGTTGCGAAAGTATAACGTGACGAGCTCGGGTCACAGTTAGTGCCGCAAGTGAAACCCTATCGAGTGGCACGATCTGATAGTCCGCTTAGCAAAAACAACACCGTTAGCAACAGCCCAAACCACGATAGTCGCTGAAGAACCAGATAGAAATGGGCCAGTGATAGCGGGGGACACGTTCCAGACCCATCTGCAATACTTGGAAATCCACAATAGCCTACAGAGGCCATAATGAATCCGCAACATAGCAGGGGCTCAAAAAAATGATCTGACCAAAATATCCAGGGAACACAGTAAAACTTATTATGACTCATATCCATTTATGTCTTCATGGCGTGATTTAAAAGGAGTTCACGTCTCCGTCGACATCTAGGGTTTTGAATGTCAAAGCCATACTACTAACTTGACTGATTCATGCTTAAAACATATTTAGAGGGATATATTGAAGGCCAAATATTTCACAGCGACTCAAGAATACATTTGCCATACATGTTGCATCAAATCCATCTATAGGGATTAAATAGCCAACAGCGTTAACATGCTCAAACTAGCTACGCTGACAGGGCCGAGGCTCTAAATCACCATACGCACAAATCCACACTGTTAAAGGTCCGGCACAGTATGCGGCCTACGCTCGCACCAAGCGCACAGCGAGGCCGCTGATGGGAAAATTCATAGGCCGGCCATAAAACGATGCGCACCTGAACCTGTTACTGTCGAGCCTCGCTTTTTACGAGCCGCCACGGAACATCCCGCCGTGAAACGCCATATTTATGCTGGCATTATATGTGAAAGAATTAGGATCGTAAAAACGTGCCGGCCACACAAAAGCTCCCGAGGACCTCTGTTGTGCGAGGCCGACTGTTTGCGCAACTGAAGCCTAAGAGTGGAGCTCGTCTGCTTTATATTACACTCAAAACAATATTTTCTTTGTTGCACTAGCGTTGCAGGAGTTGGAAATATTTATCCCCTGTTTACAACATTGGGTAACACATATTTTGTTTGACTTACTGGACCACTGGTAGAAGATGTCTGGACACACCACAGAAGATGAAAGCAACAGCGCTGCTTAGGGGGGCGTTAACAAGCTGAAAAAACACATCTCTTAAGCCTATGCGCAGTTCATTTTTATCAATGCACATTGAGCACACAACATTGTTTTTATGAGGTAATCACGAGGGGAGCCAGCAAAGGAGAAAAACGATGACTAAGGCAATCGTGATCAAGTTGCAGCTTGATTGACTTGTACCGCTGAGGTGTTGAAAATGACAAAGTTCAGCAGCTCGGCCAAATATCAGGCATCATATTTTGGGGGGGCGGGGGTTCAAAGAACTGCTCGTCAAGGCATGTTACAAAATGCGTCGGTGCAAAATGACCCATTTGTCGACATCACAAAATGCAGATGAAGAAATATTAACCAAATGGGTCTCTGCTTAAAAAAAAAAAAAAAACAGTGACAACATGACACTGATTGCGTGGGAGGGGGTCCATGGTCCAGGAATATTATTTGTAACTCTAAGCCAGTGATTCCTAACCACTGTTCCGTGGCAAGTTAGTGTGTCGTGAGAAATCATCAGGTGTGCTGCAGGAAATTGTACAATTTTACTTAATTGGTCCAAAAACTATCTAATTATTAAATTAAATTGAATACTACACTTTAGCTGCGCCAGCGACGTGTAGTGACAGGGAGCGCAATTAAATGCTCTTCCACTAGATGGCAGAAGGTACAATCGTGTATCAACTTGTTGCCATTTGCGTTCAACTAAACAGGCCTAGATTTCACACTGAGTAGTTTGTAAATTCAAACAGGATCAAAATGATTCCAGGAAATACACTTTTTGTGACATTTTTGTCTGGTGGTGGGCCGTCAGATTTTTTCCAATGTAAAATATGTGCCTCGGCTCACTACACTGAAAGTTGGGATATATGGCTCCAAATGACCACACACTCCCCTCCCACCCCATTTGCTTTTACCTCCAGGGGGAGCTCTTACCACCCAGCAGCAGACGTCTCCACTCATATAAAACAGAAAGTAGTCTTTACCTTACCCCTTGGGCCTGGAAAAAAAAAGAGGGAACACATATAGTAATCTTCACTGCAGGTAGTGGAAACAGGACAACATGATAATGCAATAAATGGAAATGCATTTAGAAAATAAACTTTTACGCTTTAAAGCCCCCGATGGCCCGCCGGATGGACTCCAGTGCAACGACTGCACAGAGGTGACATTTGGCAGTCCGAATCAACACTCCCCTCACACGCTTGGCTCCAGTCGACGGGGGGCCCCGGAGTTTCTGCAAATGAACGATCTGTCAGGAGGGTGTTTGTATCCTCTCTCCCGCTCCTTTATTTAACACTCTCGCATTAAAAAAAAGAAAAAATGAACGGGGGAAGAGCTTTTTAATTAGCTGTGGACTCTCCTATTTTAATCAACTCGCACAAGGAGTCCAGCTGTGACAGCCTTGACAGGCGAGGACTGCTGACGTTCCAACTGGAAGGAGGCAGCGAGCGGGCTGGGAAAGCGAGAATAATCGGTGAATTTCTGATCTTGACAGGAAATACGTTTAGCAAAGCAGATGGGTTTAAAACATGTTTCCCATGTCTGGATAAAACAGTGCAAATCGGGAGATTTTAAAAAATAATGCATTGTTGTGGAAACAGCATATGTATACACAACAATGACCGAGATTTTTCTTAGCGTGTTTTTGTTCTGTTTGTTTCAATCATGGACAGACGTCAAAGCTTTTTTTTTTTTAAAGCCATTTGGAGGTTGACTTGCTCTTTTGTTTTGGAACGTTGTTCTCCTGCAGAACCCAAGTGCACTTCAGCTCAATATCACAAACCGATGGGCAATCATTCTCCTTTAGGATTTTCTGGTAAGGAGCCAAATTCATGGTTTCAACAATCACAGTAAGTCATCCAGGTCCTGAAGGAGCAAAGCAGCCCCAGGCCATCACACTACCACCACCATGTTTGACGTGATATGAGTTTGGGCGAGCGAGACCTCCCCTAGAATATAGGGTTGTCCGTCTTACGCGTGAAAGAAACTACAAAACAGAGAATTTTGTTGTGCCTTAGCGGGAGTCTGCCATTTGAGTTTTAATAAGTTTGAATAGTGTTCTTAAATGCTGCCAACTTTTCATGTCAGACTGCAGGAAGTAATGTCTGCGATCACATATTACAGACATCTTTACAACACTTAACATTGGCTAGTAGGGCACATTGATTTATTCATGGGCCTCGTTTGAGATAACCTTCACGTCGGCCGCTAAATTGCCTAAAAAGCTTTTTGAACAACAAACAACACATTGAAAGCATGAAAGAACGTCTCGTTTTTGGCCATTTGGTGGGGCTGCCAGGAAGCCAGTGGGATGCTTCCACTTTGAATTAATTCTATTCAAGTCACATATTTTATTTACATGACGAGACAGAACAGATTGCGAGATGAGAACACCCCACCCCAAAAAAAAAAAAAAAAAAGAAAATTGGACAAATGAAAGGCGATATTTGCCAAACACAATTAAAAATAATAAGATATGAAATGGGCGGCTGTGTTGGTGTGCAGTGTTTGCGCCCACTCACTGCAACCACCGGCGACTTTTGGATCTTTTATTACACATAGGAGAGACGCCTACTGTTACACTGTGATGTGCAATCTGCTCACATGCAAATACAAGAGCTTAAGAGCTGCGCTTCCTCCACCCCAACTCCCCCACTGTACTCTCTGTGGACAACACTCATTAAACTAATTACACACTGAACGTAAACTGAGTGGAGCATAATGAGATATGTGATATTCACAAGGAACTTGTGCCATCGGGGACATTCCGGTGGAAAGAAATCAGCGCACAAAGTCACACATTCGGGCAGAAATTGTACTCTGTTTTTTTGGGATGAAGTGAGAAATGTAACGAAATGTAACGTTTATTGTTGTTGTCAAATGAAAAGCATTAACCTCCATGTCTGTGGTTTTTTTTTTATCTGAAAAACTGTCATCATTTTCTGTTTGTTTTTCCAGACAAGAAAAAAAAAGGACAAATGCTTTTCATTCGACAGCAACAATAAACATACAGAATATGCTTTTATATTACACATTACAAGCGATTGGACTGGGCAATAAACATATCGCTCTTGTAACGCATTTTAAAGTTTGAAGTAAATTTCAAAGCCAAAATCTCTTCATCCAAATTATTGGGAAAACCCTTGAGAGGCCAACAATTTCAAGTAACTTGTACTATCCATGTTTATTCCTCACCTATGGTCCGCTCTAGTTGGACAGAACTAGCATTAGCAATAGCCACAGTTTTGCTGCGTTAGATGACCATATAGATGGGGGGAAAATAGTTACATGACACACAGTTGGACGAGGCTTGCGAAAGAAATGCATTTTCAATCTTTTTTTTAAAATTATAATTATTCATTTAAAATTTTGGAAGCTCAAATGGCTGTATCTGGATTGGACGCCCAAACTCTGGGAGTTGCAAGGGGCACGTCACAGTTCCGCCTTTTAACTCATTTACTGCCAGTCATCCCAGTTAACATGGATATTTGACTTCTAAATCCGTCAATGGCAGTGAATGTGTTAAAAGGCGATAAGTTTGAGTGTCACTATTTTCGGTTTTCGATAATGTATCGTTATAAGCTCCTTTCCAGTCTCTATGGGCAAGACTGGAGGGCCAAACGATATTAGGGACAATATTTTAGAGCAGCACAAGGCTGGAATGGGATACAAAAGCAACAGCAAAGGTTTTGGTGGTTCAACCACTTAATAGGGAGGGACACCAATTACAAAGTGCATTTAAACCTTTGGTCCAGGCCAAGTTAAACAGCACGTTTCACAATGTCAAAGCCTACTCACATTTCCGCAAGCCCACAACAAGCCTGTCTCGTCTTTTGACCGTGGACTACGAGCAACTCATGGGACCCATGCCACTTTATCGATCATCATTAGTCTCGATGTAAAGATGCGTCACTGCTGCGTGAAATCGGGTTGCGGTGAAAAAGGCCAGGACGCCTGCACGTGTCAAAACGCAAATGACATCAGTGCCTGTATATGAGGAACTAAGAAAAATAATTGTGTGGATGAAATAGCATGTTGAATGAACTCGTTACTCTTTATACATTGACGGTGAAAACATTTGAATTATTTTTATTACCTCTCACGCAGAGTGGCGGGGATCACATCATTTGTTTTAATATTTTATTCCTACTAACTCTGGCTTCACTTTCTAAGCACCCCCCCCCCCCCTAATCTCCCACCACAAATATCACTTCACTCATCACCGCTGGAAGTTCTCCATGCATCATAATTGTTTTGCTAATTTACTATGCTAATTGACTAATTAAAAATCGGGGACAAGAGCGAGATTGGAAATAAATAAACAAGGCAAAGCACGTTACCGCCGTTTTGTTTTGTTTTTGTTGTGACATTAGGGATGCACGCTCACTCCACCGCTTCCAGTGCGTCGTTGCCCGAGGCGAGCGCAGGCAAAGATTTTCAACACAACAATAACTGCTCACCATGAGACCTGCAAAGATCCACGCATCAAACTGCTCGCGAGAACACACCCGACGCATTCGGGGGCTCTCACTCTCCAATTACGCGCTTTGTTTGCCAGCTGTGGTTTTATGTATGTAAAACTGCAGTGCTGGCGTGGATTCATTGCCATTATCTCAAACTACTCTCCCTACTTATCCTATAAAAACAGCAAGTTAGACATTTCATAACAAAATGGAGCAAGTCAATAGTTCTCTACCTGCAGTTACGGTCAAAAACCACAAGATGTCACCAATCACATTCTCAATGCAATGCTTAAATGTCTACTCATTAACCATGTAGTACAAAGCTGGCTATTAAGATCTTATGGGTTCTAATTTGTTCTAACAAACAAAACATGTTTATCATAACATAGCCAACATGCTTTTAAGCAACACCTGTCTTTCTTGTACCAGATATATACTATTTTACAGACATACATAGATGATATAATTAGCCAAATTGAAGGAAAGGTTGTTGTTCTTTGAAATACTTCGGAAATAGAAGACTTGTAGGTGCCAAGGGCAAGAATAACCCCAGCTGTTTGTGACGGTTTCCACCAGGTGGCAGAGTGACAACATGGCCACGACCCCATGGAGATCGTAAGAGTGCACTAGTATCAAGTATCCCATGCAGACAACTAATTGACTACATAAGATGTGCATAATTAAGGTCAGGTTTTAAAGTAGGTCTTTGTTTTTTGTTTTTTTTTATAAACAGAGGACATGTCCAACATAAACCTATAGGCATGGTAAGAATATGTGGAAATGTACAAAAGTGTACACTGTAAACAATGCCTGGAAGTGACTACGGGGAATAATCCAGAAGCTGCTCTATTTCTGTGAACTGCGACGAGTATTCGTTTACATGCTGGGCCGTGACATCAGCGCAGCCTGGTTACGTGCACGCTTAACAACCTCCCTGCCTGCAATTGCTGTGACTCACATGCTCCACACGAGTGGTCTGACGGAGCCTAAAGCTCGAGAAATATGGCACAGTACGGCCCTTTGGCGTTGGGGACACGTTTAAAAAGCCCCCTGAAAGACGTCAGCAAAGTGCTGCACGCGTGGTTCGAGCAGATGCTGTACCCGAGGATAGGTTACCATGTACAACAAAAAAGGTACACTTCAATAATTACCCTAGTACGACAAGCATCGGATTGGTTTCGCCCGACAAACTCAAAAACACTAATTGGGAAATGAGTGATGTTGGGTGGCCTGATTATTTGTGTGTGTTTGTGTTTAATGGTCACGAGGCTTGGTGTTTCTTTTAACAGAGGAAACAAATAAGTCCATGTTAGGGAGTGTATACGTGTGGTCGGTGCTGAAAGAGTGACAGGCACGAGCAAATGGACTTGAAATACACGTTAATGAAGTCAACCACTGAGGCCTCCGTTGTGGATAACAGCAACGTCGAAGCCGTTTGCCACAGAGTCAATATGTCAAAACTGATGGGACAAATCTGAAATCATAGTTTTCAATAAAATGTAAAAGGATGTCAGAATGACACGTCTCTGTTGTACGAACTCCTGTGATCAATTAAACCACAAAGCATAAAACATCTGGATTTTTTTTTTTACACCCTGCTGTTCATGTGAAGTACATCTCTCAAACAAATTGCTCGACCGACATGGGAAACACGCATGGGAAACAGCCTCTTTCCAACACGCCGACCCCCAAATTTCACAGTGGTGGTGGGATACAGATGCTCGTGAATGGTTTGCACGCTATAGTTGCATTGGGTACGATCACAATAACGCACGCATTTGTTGCAAAGGGATCTTTAGGAACACATGTCTCGCAAACAATAATCTTTGACAATAATTTGCCCTGGGGAGTGGTTATGTTCCATGAAATATGAAACATATGCAATAGGAAAAAAAAAAGAGTAACGACAACTGTCCTTTTGGAGCCGACGTGTGCTATTGTGCTGGAAAGCGGTGCTTTGCGCCTTCGAGACGTGCACATTTCTTTCAAGGTTGACAATTAACAAACACTGCGTCTGAGTAACCACATCCCCAGTGACTACAATGAGTGACTACAAACTTTTGAAAAGATTGAAAAGGGGCATACTGGAGATAACTTGCGAGTCCACGGTCGTGTTAAACGTGTTTTGAAGGAGGACCGTCCACAGTGTGCTGCCAAGCGAATCCAGATAAAAACACAAAGTATTGCAGGTTAGCAATAACCTAAGTCTCTCGATTGCCTTGTTAAAACGTTTTAATGGGCCTGAGTCATTGTAATGGTCATCGTCAGCGCCGCTGTTCTCGTCCTAATGCAATTAAGTCAGCGTCTGAGCCAAAAGGGTAATGAGGAGCGTGCGCTTTACGGAGGGATTCGTGACGGACTCCATATAAGAGCAAAAAGTGATAAGTCCGTCCCAGGGCGATAAGGGGGAAATGTGTGTGCGTGTAACGACAGTAATGCAGGTACATTTGGGGATTGATGCGAGTTGTCGTCTCGTGTCCGACTCCCGATGGCCCTTTTAATTCAATGAAAAATGAGACGAGCGCAGTAATTCTGTTGCAAGTGGCTGATGCAGCCGGGGGAAATGAAGCAGGGGCCGCCGTACACAGACCCCCGCATTCGGTGTAAGGGCTAACCTGATTTACGCTGCGCTAGCTCGGAGTCCGATATCTGCGTGCATCAGCCAAAGCCCATCAAAGCGAGATTTGATACAGTAAATATGATCGACAGTTCTCAGAGAACCGTATTGTTTTGGACGTGTTTCTCCAGCAAGGCTCCTGTCACACTTTGATACCTTATGACCGTAATCCTTTCAGTATGCCGAACATTTAGCGTAAACTCTTAAAAGCGATGTCATTGTGGCACCTTAAATCTCCTTAATAATCTGTGCGTGCACGAGTGCGTCAGTCAAAAACATGGAAGAACGCAGCGCTTTTGTAGCGTTTGTTACCTAGCAGAGGTCACGTTCACTAAATTGCAAATGCTTCCAACAGTTACAAAGCTTACCAAATGTTTCATTCCCATATCGCGTATACGCTGACGAAGGTTATGCGATCGGATTGAATCCATGAGAACAGGTGATTCATGCACGTGAGTAGTGTTTCTTTACAAAGTTCCATTGTTTCAAAATGTCTGTTCACCAATGGGTGTGACAATGCTACATAAACCTTGTCATACAGTTAAATAATTTACTAAATTACTGAGGTGTAAACAATGTGGTACCAGTTTGAAGGTACTTTGTAATACTCTATACAGGGGTACATATTGTTTTTATTGGGTTGGTTCATTTTATGGCCTAGACGTATTTACTAATTGTGACTTTACTATTGCGTTAGGGTAGATTTGTGAAAGTCTGCATCAAAATCTGGCTTGTATGCAAATTCAGGTTTTGGTCGCTAACGTGGGATTGGAACTCAGTCATAAACTAAGAACCCCTGTAATTATTTTTGTAAAAGTTTGGGATGGAGATTGATGAAGCAGTTTCCCGTGGCAAAGACAAAAGTTTCATTCAAATTCCATTCAAAAACTATTCTTGAGCGTGTCAATTATACAAAACAATCTTCAGCCATAAAGATTTCTCCTCATAACTACTCCCAAGGCCCTTTAACATGAAATGTTAGGATAGTCATTTTAAATACCGCAGCATGTCTGTGATGTAAAATCAAATATATCCTCAGTAATACTGCCAGTCTTTTTCAACCACCATGAGACAATTCAAGACAGAAGAAGATAATTTTGGACTTTGTGATCGAGGTCACCCATTAATTGGCTAATCCAGGAAATACTATTTATACCAAAAGAAATTCCTCGCCAGTGTTTTGTTTACGCGCCTGCACACGTGACTCTGGGCACGAGTCAAGGCCGAGCCGCGTACGAGATGCAGATAGATGGACGGTTTCCAACACAAGCAACGCTGACCACTTGTCCAGTTCCTCCCGTGTCAGCCCCGCCCCACTCCCGACTGATTAATTAGAGAATGGAATTAGTCTATCAGCATGACTGCGGGAGAGGACCAAAATATTTACAGATCTCCCCGGAAGGGTTTTGATTCGGAGTTGCCTTCTCTACAGTAATGCTGTGCGACCCTGTGAACCTTGACCGACCGATCATACCAGTTAAAAGCCATAACGGCGGACTTCAACAGAAATAAGACATTTACTTCGTGGCACTCAAAAATCCATGAGGCGCTAAATGACTGAATAAAGTATAGCATTGGAGTTAGCAGTACAACCGCGTCATCTCTCCCAAGGGTAAAATCTCAACTCTGGGAAATCTGTGCGCATCCGTCTCTGGGCTAATGTTTCTCTCTTTGCTGTGCGTTGATTGGCATGAGATACCCCGCTGCTGCGTTATTTCCTCTGGCTCTGCTTCCTCCCCTCCGCAGCAGGGGTGAGCTGACCCAAGAAACAAACACTACGAGCACCGAGGGGGCCTCCCCGTGCCTCTTGTGATTACCACTGGGAAAAGACAGCGCAACTGATGACCAATTTAGGAACCTTAAACTTGACTCTGTAATAACTACGAAATATGAAAAAGTATTTCACTTTTTCCCCTGAAAAATTCAATACATTGACGGTGCCAAGTGCTATTAGTTTTCTCTGAGATGGCATAACCTTGAGGAGGAGCTGTTTTTGTTTTTGTTTTTGGGGGGATTAAAGTGTGAGATGATCAAATTCACATTTCTGCTTGATGTACTTTTGCCCTTGTGATTCATTGCAGAAGAAAAGGCTCCTTCACGTTTCTTAGACGAGAATGGTCTGACAAAAATTTTATCAAATCGTACATTACCCAGCGGGTTCACACTCTGAATTGTAAGGCAAACACACCTTCCCAAACCATCACTTAGCTCAGAGCATTCAGCCATATTGTGACCATTATCCTTTCATCAAAGCGAAGCAATGCCAACATTCTGTTCCACTTGGTTGTATGTGACATGCCAAAGACATTCCGTCGAACATTAACATCATACTCTAAAAATGCAAAGTCTCGAAACGAAAATACAAAAGTTAGGGGTGAATAAAAAAAATAAATCAATAAAAAAAGAGACACCAGTATATGCCTGCCTCCTTCCTATGAAGGCCTTGCCATCCAGGAACTGGCACACCAGCCCGGCCTTGGTAAAAAAAAAAAAAAAAAAAAAAAGAGAAGCAGGAATGTTAAAAACATCCCCTTGGGTGTCCGAGCAGACACATGAGGCAATTTCATTGTTGGATTACAATATGAAAAATTTCACAGGAAGCACAGCTAAACATGAGTTGCCCAGCGGTTGTAAATGGATAAAGTACTGTACACACAAAAAGAGGAAAGGGGAAGGTCACTGGGAGAGTCTGGAATAATTTCTTGACCTCTTACCAGACTCAGGTCACGTCAACTCCCAGAAAACCCTGATGACGAAAAAGAGCTTTTAAAAGATAAGAGTTTGGCCTATTAAAAGTCTTTTCAAAAATATATCAGAACATGCTGTTTACACTTTGTGCCAGTAATGACGCAGTGTTTACAGTATACAGTATGCTCATGTTCAGACGTTATTGCCTAATGGGCTTTAAAAAACAAAACAGAAAAACAGATGGCTTAAATATCCAACCAGCATATTTGAGTTTATAACGACGAAGAAGGACGAAACCTAATCCTGCGGGGCCCCCTGCCTTCCCGACAATTTGGTGCATTAGTTACCAATTTTCCTCAACATCGAAAACCACACGTGACACGTGACGCGCCAGTCAAAAAAAAAACCACAATGGAGGGAGACTAAGGGTCTCCTGTATTTACGTCTGTGGATCAGGGTGTACACATTTCAGCCAAGAGAAAATTGAGGGTAGTAGGAGAACGGGAGTGTAGTGAAAAGGAGACCGCGGAGTGTAATACTGCAGCATCGGGCTAAGTTCACGTTAACGTGTGTTTTTGTGTCATTTGGAGTTCACAAGTTACAATGTTGAATCAGCTCAACCAATGAGCGACCAGCAGTGGTTTGCCGCTATGGAATTGGCTAGACATGCGTGGAACCTTGGGGTAAACCGGGTACTGAAAACAGTACCGGCTTTTGCTTGTAGAAAGTCATTATTAGCCAGGCGCTAAAGTACAGATAAAGCAATGTAAACGTATTCTGACAACATTTTTAAAATGTGAGGGACATAAAAGGAAATAAATAAATAAATTGGCGTGTGTTCTTACTGCTCTTTCAAGGTGTGCCAAAAAACATTCCAGGACTGCATTACAAACCCAAATTTGGTGTTTTTCTCTTCAAAGTGCAGAAGATGACCAACCAGGAAGACCTCCAAAGATTCTGAGGAGTTTGCTTCATTCAGTGCGCTAGAAAAGCCTGGAGTTGTGGCAGGACAACTCGTGGCTACTGTTCACAACGCACCGAGCATCTGACAGTTCCTTGCCGAGAAGAATATCACACGCTGGAGCAAAATCCCTACTCACCCGACCGACTTGGCTCCGTGGGATTTTTTTCCCCCTCTTTCCCAAGCTCGTGACGCCTCAAGGGGACGACATCAAGACGGATGGCCATGACGACGGAGCTGTGGAGGATCCCGGAAAAATCCTTGCAGGAGTGCGTGAAGGCGTAGCGGAGAAGGCTGGCAAAGTGTGTTAGACTCCAGGGTGATTACTCTGAAAGGGAAACTTGTGGTTTGGATTTGAAATAAATCTTTTCAGACACGAGCCCTGGAATTTATTTTTAAGAATGACATGTGAGAGGTAGC
The DNA here is from genome assembly GCF_024500275.1 of Phycodurus eques. Taxonomy (NCBI): domain Eukaryota; kingdom Metazoa; phylum Chordata; class Actinopteri; order Syngnathiformes; family Syngnathidae; genus Phycodurus; species Phycodurus eques. The sequence goes on from NC_084545.1 coordinate 6,753,482, forward strand.
ACAGTGTCACAGGGCATCCAGACTGCCGGAAAAGTCAAAGAAGAAAAAGAAGCAGCAGTACAAGAAATAGAAGTTATGCTCACTGGTAACAACATTGCAGTTGTAAAATTTTTTTTAATGTGGTGAATGATTTGTGGGACACATCACACAAACAACACACGACCAGTTGCTGTTCTATTTGTATCCGACAACGGCGTGAGCTTCAGGTAGCTGACTGATTGGCTTTTATTCCGTTTCGCGCCGCAAGAAGCCAATGGCTGGGCCCAACTCGGTGTCGACCACACACAAGGATTTGCCGTCGGAAATATGGAACAGGCTCCACATTTGCAATTGTCAGTCCTGACCGTTTTCCCAAATAACGCTTAACACACGCCACACCGCGGGATAATCACTAATGTTAATCTTTCAGAGACATCTGATAATTGGGCGTTTGATCAGAAGTTTGATTTTGTCACTGAATAGCTGCTTTGTAATTTCTTTGGCGCCCACCCATGTCTCAGCAAACGTCAATATTCCTAACTGGTTTTAAACTGATCATGATGCAAGATTAATAAAAAAGAAAACATAATAAAATTAATAAAAAAATAAAAAATATCTGTTCCTAAACTTAGAAGACCAAGTCAACCTGTCGTGGTCAGGCGAGGTCAACAAAGTCACAGAGGACACGCTATTACATCAGTGTAAAATGAAAAATGTCCCTCGTCAAAAAGTAAAACAAATACTTCGCCATGGTTTACTTTACATATACAACACACGAGTACAAAGTTACTGAGTGCCCGACGTGGGTCATTAGTTGGATGATTGGCTTGTCAAAGAGTGAAGAAAATGCTCCAAATAAATCTGTCAAATCTGTGTTGCCGCACCAGATGATAAACGCATGACATAACATGGCCCGCATGGCGCGAGTCACTCTCTTTCCCCCGAGGACGAGCTTGTTTATGTGCTCTGGAGGGCCCCGCGGCTATTGACTTAGCTGGGCCTCCCCGGCAGAGCCTGAGAGGAAGGGGCCACAAGATACTGTACGACTTTATTTTCACACGTACTTACTCGTGCCACGCCGTGACGCGGCAATTTTAGCCGAGAGGAGACTGATGCTGAGGAAACTGCAAAGTGGAAATGTAGAGTATTACACTGCAAAAACAACATGGCAAGCCGATGTTAGCTCGTGCTTATTTTGTCATTTGCGCTGTATTTTTAAATGTTACAATGACAGGGCAGTGAGAAAGTAGAGGCTGTGGCATATAACCAAATATTGTACTCGAGTAAGAGTACCGTTACTTTAGAATAATATGACTCAAGCAAAAAGTAGTCCTCCAAATAATTACTTGAGTAAAAGTGAGAAAGCACTCAGTGAAAAAAAACTACTCAAGTACTGACTAACTAGTGACTAACTTGTACATACAGCATGAAGGTAAAGTGAAATAAAAATAACTAAAAATGTGAATGTCAAAATTCAGATATTGCTGGACAATATCACTTAATCAAAAACATAATAAATCAAATCCTGATAAAATCAAAACAAATTGTAAGATAACAAATTAAGGGAAATTCAGCTCCAATAAATGGTCTTATATTGTTTCCACTTGTTAGCCTGCACAATCAACAGGCAGATTGCAAAAACAGGAACCAGGCTGCAGTGGGTATAAAAAGTATACACACCCCTGTTCAAATGCCAGGGTTTTGTGTTGTAAAAGAATTTTGACCAACATAAATCATTTGAAAACATTTTCCATCATTAATGTGACCTCGAATTTGTACAACTCAACGGATTTACTTTTGTATCTTTTGGAGAGGGGAGGTGAAAATAAGCAACTGCAATGATTGACTTGGACTTGACACTTAACGTCTTGGCCAGGTCACCATTGCAAAAGAGATTTTCGGTTTTAACTGGTCTTATACCTCGTTCAACAAAGTTTAAACAAAATAAAGACAAATCAATCTGGTTGCATAAGGATGCACTCCCTCTTATAAGTGGCACGTGGCTTTGTTCAGAAGCAACAGATCCCATTCAAACTGTCCAATGGGAGTCCACACACACCTGCCACCATTTAAATTTTTAAGTGGGGGAAAGACAAAGAAAAAACACATGCAAAAGGCCTTACAGACACATTCTTTTCTTTATGTATTAAAATGAATGATGCTGTTTGCTGACAAGACTTATTGATAGTATGTGTGTGAGAGCGAGTGAGAGAACAAGATCCATGTTTTACAGTTACTTGCGACCATAAAATAGTGCTAATGTTGCCATTTGCACATCCAAGACAACAGCAAGAACATCCGTGACTTACCGCAAGGTGTTTTCTCAAGTTAGAAGTGGGCTGAAATATTCAAGTTTGGGCAGTGACAAAACTACACTGCATGTTAAAGCTCTCGTTTTTCATAGTCTGTAATGTAAACACGAGTTGCGCGCAGCTGTCACGACTCACTTTGACTGGCCCAAGAAGCCCAACAGAAGATTTGGTGTCTTGACGTGACTTTCTTGTGTTGTTTGATTGGTGAACTTGAGTCAAACATCATTGTGGTAATCACGGTGGATCGGCGCAACGGTACCCGATGCGGAAGTCGAAAAATTGATCGCACGCAATTATTGACAAATGAAAGTAGCGAGCGGCATGTATATTATTGTAAGGAGTAAAAGTACCGTTTCTTCTTAATATAAATACTCAAGTAAAAATTATACTTCATTAAAACTACTGACAAGTACAATTTATCCAGAATGTTACTTGGGTAAATGTAATGGAGTAAACGGAGCGCGTTACTACCCAACTCTGCGTATAACGCACAAAAAGAGGGAATTATTAACATATACACAGTGCCTGGTACAGTATATAACTAATTTGACTTCCCCCCCAAAAATCTGAATTATAATATATTGTACTTGCTCGACGATAATAGGACATTCTTAAAAAAATTATCGATATCCTGTTGCTTTGAGTGGGGACAAGCTTATATTTTTGCTCTAATAAAAGATAAATGCATAGGAAACAGGATGCCCTGTTGTATGTCAGACCCATCAGGAAGGGGGTCAAACTCATTTTTGTCGTGGACCACATTCTAGTTATGGTTTCCCTCGGAGGGTCATTATGATCGTCAAACCCTTATCAATGTATAATCAGCTCATATTATTACACATTATACACAACAAATTGATGTATAACTACTTTGAAATCAAAAGCCAGTCAGGATTGTTCAATCATTATTAAATTAATTTTAAAAGGGGTACTGGTAACAAAAAAACTTTTACAGTTCGACGTTATTAAAAGTGAAGACAATTTGCAATTTTGGTATTTTAGCAAGAAACTAAGTCGACGCACATGATTTGCTTTTTGCGGACTACACAAAATGATGGGGCGGCTCCGATCTAACCCCCGGCCTTGAGTTTGACACCCTGTGCCGCAAGGGGTGGACAATAACGCGCACCACAAAAGCAAAGAAAAACTGACACCACTGCAAAAATATGAGTCAAAATATGTGAATATTTCAGTTCAAGAACTATCAGATCAGATTTGATTACAATTTGTTTGTTTACCCACTTAATGGTCGTCATGTGGACTTAAAGAATAAATGTCTTTCATAAAAGCCTGTCAAATGGAGTACCAGGGACTTGCTGCTCAGAAGCAGGAACAGCCGCCGATGCCGTGACGCATGACAGTTCGTCTTTTTGTCAAAATGTCCCCCGCTGAAGCCCACCGAGGCTGCGGAAAGCATAAATCTTGTCTATTTTCAAAAAGATGCAAGAAAGTGCTTCAGAAATGTACGTGCAGAGGAACTGGTAGACGTTCACAAACCCTCCCTTTGTGTAGACTTAAAAAGTCAACCTCGGGGAGGCCAAACCTCAACAATGTGACTCTTCGGAGGCCCATCACTGCTCTTCCCACCAAGAGCCCCCCCGAGCCCCCCAAACCATCTTGGGGGCCCTTCCTGTTTGTGTAAAGACATTTGTTGTCTTTCACATATCTGCAACGTAGAGGAGTGTGCAGCAACGACATTTTTTAAATCTTTCGGGGGTCAGCCGTTTCCCATGATGCCGATAGAAGGGGGCAAATGTCAATCAATTCGTCGATATCAGGCCTGGGCACAATTTAGTGTGTTATGTTAAATGCATATTTGAAGTTGTTTCTTTTATTAATTGTTTTCATTTTATCGTTTACAATAAACTAATTAACCAACTATTAAAAAAAGGTGAAATGTATATTTGTAGATTTGTTAATCTTACTCATGTTTTATTACATTAAAAAACGAATTTTAAAAAAGCTACACGCATACGATACATAAAATTGTTGATTTTACCAATATTATTTTACTATTTATGAGTTAATACATTTTAAAACTGTTAAACATGTCATATTGTTTATTTTACTTATTTTATTCCTAAACTATCAACTAACCAATTATTTTAAAAATGTTGACTGTACATATGTAAAATTCTTAATTGCACTTATTTTTATTTTAAAATATTAACCAATTATTTGAAAAAACAAATGCAAAAGTACAATTTATTTTAAATGTTTACAATTTATTATTTACAGTAAATTCAATTATTTAAAAATTGTTTATTTTTCTTATATTTTTTATTTAATCAATCAACAAATATTTAATGATGAGTTCAATTTGATAAACTTTTTTTATTTTTTAAACAAAAAAACAAAAATGAGAATGTAAATGCGAGTCGGGCCGGATTGAAGAACGGCGCTGACTGTATGCGGCTATACCAGACTGATCTGGATTCTAATCTCTATGAGCTACATAAGTGGTGGAAATTCCGTCATCCCATCTCGGAAGTACAGCTTGAGTCATACTAATCGAGGTAGCGATGCCAACCAATATTGTTGGAGCCTTGACTGCCCCGAGGGACGACGTCCGTCCTTGAGATGTGCACTGCTCACGGACAAAACAAGAGCATTGTTCACCCAGGACTGGACGCTGGTACTGGGAAAGTATGTTGCCTGGTCAGAATTCTGTACGTTGATGCTTGTTATGACTAGCAAAAACTTACAATTGTATCAATGGTTACTTAGCTCTGTGGAATGTTACCGTGGAAACTTCGTTGACGACAATCCAATTTGTGACTTACAACACATCAAATCCTCGCCTTTAATAATGGTACGGGCACTTTTTTTTTTTTTTTAAATTAAGGGAGACATGCATTTTCTAACATCTTTCACATACTTTCCTCAAAATACCCCAAGGATCAAGAATAATATTGTACACAGGCTGGTCCTGTCTCATACAAGTGAGCAACTGTAAATGAAAACTGGGGATGGGCGACTACCGATACCAGGTACCAGGTATTGGTATCGGGCCGATACAGGCCTTATTTCAAGGTATCGGGTACTCGTGAAGGCTGCCGATACCAGTCACCGATATTCAAGGCAAAAAAAATAACTAAATAATCTGACATCAAGCGAGACCACCTCACCAGCAGTTGGCGCTACACTGCAGTCGTTTGACACATCGGCGACTCACCGTGCGCATGCGAAAGAATGAACTATCATTGTGTTCCTTGACATTTTTTGTATCAAAAGAACTAGTGGTAGTAATACTTGGTATCGGTAAGTACTCAAGAGTGAATACTCATACTGGTAACAGTTAACGAATCGTTCTTGGTAATGCCATTATGTCTTGAAATTGTGATGAAAATGTGTTTCATTTTCATCAAATATTGTTTGAAACCAATCTTATTAAACACGGCATACGTTTCACTTAAATATTACACTTCTTATACACGTCAAAGCTTCTCAACATTTTCTGCTGTGAGCACTTTACCACATTTTATTAACCCCCCCCCCCAGTTCGACAGTAGGCGGTCTTGTCAAGCAGTTACGGTCTCCCCAAGGTATGCCTCTAACTGAATTTCTTTAGGCGTTTAATCAAATAGCTTGTGTTGAATGGCCTCGGCTTCACCACTCTTCTTGACAATATTCCACAGTATAATTTTCCAGTCAGCTTTACTTATCATTTAAGTATTTCCACACGGCTCCAGAAGGTAAATGTGCCGCTTCTGTTGAGTTCACCTTCGTCTCCAGGGCGCAATATGCTACACGCATGCAGATAGTACGTAGAGTTGACATACTGTGGCTGCCGCAGCCTATCTGCAGGAATATAACTTCTTTTTTTTTTTTTTTTTCTCAGAGTAGAAAAAATTACGCCTGTAAGCATTGTCATATCATATTTCTGTATATGTGGGAGCGCCATTTGTGTTTGAATATTCACGTAAAGTTTTATATCATGACATCAATGCTAATTTGTTAGCCCATCAATAGTGGTTCGCTAGGAAGCTACGTTAAGTGTTTGACTCAATAATTATTTTGTGTTACTTTTACAGTAAAATTCAACAGGGAGTGTCAATAAATGCTTTTAAAGCAGGGCCATGTTGACTCTTTTTCAAGAATCGTTCGCTAGCTTCCAAACTGCACGTCACACGTGTAGGGAGGCCAGAATAGTAATGTCGGGTTGGTACAGTGGTATCGGTGCCGTAGTCTCGGAGAATTTTTACAAGTACGAGTAGAAACTAATCCCGACTGAAAACTACGCAAAGAACTACAGTATATAACTCATAAGCCGACAAAGCATGTTCTCTGAGCATTATCAATTACTAGTGAGCGAGTAGTCAGAGAAAAACTACCCCAGTATCATAATCGACAAAATTCTGGAGTAGGACATAAAATATACAACACAGTAAAAAATAAAATAAAATAAATAAACGCGAGACTATCAAGTGTAATGTAAAACATCAGTCGTTCTAATGAAAAGGCGAATCCAGTCAAATGAAATAAATGAACCGATGTTTTGATGTGGTCAGCAGGCCATTTTTAAAGTATTGCGTTACATTAGGGTCTTATACCGTATGTATTCAAGTTGAGTGGGGCTTACACTAACTTGCGTGCATTTAGAAAGATCTGGGAATAGAATAATAAATACAAATGATGTTTGGAATTCAGTTGCAGTTCAACAAACGTTATAGAACGCCCAAAAAGGAGTGAAATGGTTATAACAGTTAGACATTTATGAGGTCAGAAAAGGGGGGAGGGGCAGCGCACATATCAAAACATTATTGTTGCGTCCAACATATGCCGCGGTCATGTGTGGACAAGACTGCCATTGTTACTTACCTTGTCAAGAGGGTCGCCATATACAGTCGGGATCGAGTGTCATAAACTTAACCTCCAAAAAAATGGGGGATATATGGAGCCCAACATGTGGCAGTGGTAAAACACGGAATGCTCAGCAAGAATAACATTTGCTTAAGCATTTAGAAACAGTACGTGCAATCACAGCAATGGCATTGGAAGAATTTTGGAAGCAGAAGTACAGCAAGGCAGAAAAACAGCTTAATAAGCAATAGGGCTACTTTGAGTTGATTTGACAGGACGATTTTATTTTTAAAACAAACGTTTGACGTGAGGTATGTGCTTGCAAGCTGCAAATATTTTGCTGAGGTATCCTTCTAAAACACCACATAAGAAATGAGTGTTCAAGAGCTGAAGGGGATGAGGCGTTAATCTTTATTCCTACTCATGCAGCTTGACAGCTCTTTTTAGGTTACAGTGTGTAAGACGTGAATATATTAAGAATTGTATACACACATACTTTAAATACATGTATTGACGAAAGGGACCTTTTTTCACATCAGCTGTAAATTAAAAAAATATATAGTTTGTGGGGCAAAAAAACTTCCTGGGAAAAAAAGTCTGTTTCAAAGCTTTTTTGGTACCAAGAGAAATAAAGCAAATCCCAGAAGGGGAAATAAAACAAAAAGCAAAGCTTGTTTTGAGTAATGTTATTGTCATTAGTTTTTTTCTATGATTAAAATCGTTACTCATATTTATGTGAGAAAAAAACCTGAGATTTCATTTCAAGGCCTACCGCAGCGCCCTAGTCACGAGTAAAAAAACGTACAGTTACCGCAACACAGTAACTGTAGCTACAAAATGGAGGTAAAATGCAAACAAGAAGAATGTTTTCCAATGTGTAAGAATGTGTTTCATTTAGAAAAACCGCTAGCACGAGAACAGCATTCGAGCACAGTAACGGTGTTCAGCATTTCAAGAATAGATTGTTTCAGCCATATTGAAAATCCATCCATCCATTTTTTGAGCCGCTTCTCCTCACTAGGGTCGCGGGCGTGCTGGAGCCTATCCCAGTTGTCATCGGGCAGGAGGCGGGGCACACCCTGAACTGTTCGCCAGCCAATCGCAGGGCACATAGAAACAAACAACCATTCGCACTCACAGTCACACCTACGGGCAATTTAGAGTCTCCAATTCATGCATGTTTTGGGGATGTGGGAGGAAACCGGAGTGCCCGGAGAAAACCCACGCAGGCACGGGGAGAACATGCAAACTCCACACAGGCGGGGCCGGGGATCGAACCCTGGTCCTCAGAACTGTGAGGCTGACGCTCTAACCGGTCGGCCACCATGCCGCCCATATTGAAAATGTCATTGAAAAATTGCAATCGTACCTTTTCATTCAATTAGAAACAGCACACACAATCATAGGGCTGGCATTTTTAGCAGAAGGAACCATTTAGTCAGCATCCAAAAGCTTAAAACACAAACTTGGGAGACCTATGCCAGGTTACAGTCCTAACCGGGCACAGAATGGACGGAAAGCCAGACAATACTGTACTGGCAGAATAATAGAACAATGGCTGGTTTGTCATCCCTAACATTGAAACGGTCATAAAAATGCTACAAAAGCAGCTTATGAAATGGAAACGCACACATAATGGGCCAAAAAAAGGCAAGTTCACGAAGCCAAACAGGCCTCAGCGTACAGCACAGCCATCCGATTAGCTCAAGTAAAACGAAAATAGGAGCATTATCGACCAACTAAAGCTTCACACAAACAATTATAGTAAATACAGCAGTCCGACCTTGGAAGTGAAAGGTTACCCGCACAGGCGAGACGCCAGAAGCTCGATCGACGTCACTTCCGGCGACAAGAAAGTGCAATAGTAATATTATTCATTATTATTAATATAGAAACAGTATTAGTAGTCTACGTTGATTTTTCTCTGCTATGAATTCATTTCCCACTAAAAAATTGTAAAAAAAAGTTTGTTCTTCTTTTTTATTGAAAATAAAATACATTTTAAGGTTATTTTCTAGGGCATCAGAATTAATATTAATAGTAATGTTTGATTATGGGTAGTTGGTTTCCCAGCAAATAGGTAATAATTCAATTACAATGAAATTCATCTTTTTTTTTTTTTTTTTAAATGTTTAAATTTTATGGTTAGTTCCTTGGCCATAAGGAATAATAAACGTGCTATATGATTGTTTAATTTTCTAATAATCCCGTACTTAGGTGTAGTAATTCAAAACTAAGTGAGATTAATTAAATTGAAAATTCATTAAATATTTTTTTTAAATACATTTTAAAATTAAATGTTATTTTTGCTTTTCTTTTGCTTTGTTTTACTCTGCTGTCTGCTGCCAGGTCGGCATTGCAAATACGAATCTGCTCTCAGTAAAGGTTAAATAAATAAACAAAAAAGTTACGGTCATTTTTAGGGCTGTAAAGAAAAATAATAGCATTCATGGTAATATTTGATTTAGTTATTTTTCTGCAATGCAAAAATAATAATAACAAAAATAATAACCTAATATGTATGGTATAATATGTATGTTTATTCAAAATGTTCTTTATTCTTTTTCATTATTGTTGAATTTCAGGGGTAACTATTGTACTATTTACACAGGTGTTTTTCAGTCAATTTTTCACTTGTTTTGATTGAAGTGAAAGTCTCAGCCAAAAAAAGAAAAAGAAGAATAAGAGATTTGTGCATCAGTACAGAACATTTTTTTCCCTACTTCCCTCCCTCATTAATCATGACCTGACCATAGAGCTGTACAAACTGTTTCAAAGTAACTTCACCTTGAGCAGCCACAACAGTATCACGCTTCCCTAATGTATAATTCACAGTGTCTTAAGTATATACAGGATCTGAGGTGAAGACATGTGAATGCATTTCGGCATTTTTCATAGCAAAAGTACAAAACATGAGACAGTTTAGCTGAGGCCGAGCTCATCAGTAAAACATCAGTCACAGCCAAAACACGAGGATAACAAAGTTCACTGATGCCGTAACGCAAAACTTTCATTGTGCAACAGGCAACAAATGAGAAACACGTGTGAAAATAAAATATTACGTTTGAATAACAGTCAAGTCCGAATGCCAGGGAACAACATGCCGCACCTGCGCGACTAGGACTCGTTTTCGTCCGAGAGGCATTTACTGGAGATGAGCCGTTCGCGGTGGTCACACATCGCAGGGTATCGTCTTTCCTTCAGCAGGTGGCTGAGGGAAACAGTTTGGTATTTCGAAAAAAAGAGGAGGGTGCCCCCCACCTCTGGCGGTAATCCTCGATTCGATCGACGGCCGCTTAAGCCTGAAGGCTAATCGTGTTAAAGGGATCTGATTAGCGAAAACATGGCCGAGGAGTCGCACCTCCAGGCGTGGAGGCGTGCTTGAATTGCAGTCTTGTGCTTATCACCTGCTTTTTCAGATGTTGTTGTTTTTTCTCTCCAAATGGAACCTGTAAAGTTAGAAGAAAAATATTCTCTGACAAAGTCAGACGAAGTGTCCCAATCAGAAGCTAATCGTCAACGGGGCGGGGTGTGCGCTTTCTGATACGGGCGGCCACCAAGGGGGCGGAAGTAATGGACGGCCGTCGCACAAGGCCGCCATTCGGTACAGGAGCGCTTCTGACGTTGAAGTGAGTTGAATCGTTCTCCGTTGGGTTTTCAACACAACTGAAAGCTAAAGCTGAAATTGAGCATTTTTCCCTTTTCGTCGCAGACGTCGCTAAAAGATTATCTATATAAAAGATTATGAGAGAGAGAGTGTGGGGGGCGGTCAATCCGAGTTGGTCAGATGGTATTCCTGCTCATCTCGCTCTTCCCTTTTCCGGTCAGACGTCGCTAAAAGATTATCCTGAGCGATTATCCTGTGGTGTTTTGCAACAATTCTGGCCAAATTCCTAATCGTACGATCTCAGGGACATTCGACTTTGGAGGTTCGATTGCAGGTGCCTGCAAACGGGATGACGTTTCACCTTGCGAAATCTGAGCTAAACATCGACCAATCATCTAAAAAATTCCCCACTGGGGAACACAAAAACAAAAGCCTCCCGCAATGTTCTCTTCTCTCTCAAAACGTGGCCATCTGTTTCTGCTCGTACCCGAGGGTTGTAAATCAGTGTTGTGTGCAGTGCTTGATATTGCAACAACATCCTGTCTCCTCTGAGAAGTATTTGTTTTGTGGAGAGCCCCTCTTGGAGATGCACCGCTCGATACATAACGGACATCCTGAGAGTTCTCGTGGGTCAGATCCACATTGTTTGATAGCCCGGAGAACGTGCCAAGGCTCTAATGGAGGGGTTCTTCATTCGCAGGCGTAATGGAGGCGATACGAGGCTCCGGAGGTGTAAATGGCTCGGTTGTCGTGTTTCAGGCTGGACCTGACTAATGAGAGGCATAAAGACTGAAGAGGCCTCGGGTACATGAATTCACAAACAACTCTCCCATCTCGCTCCTTTCGACCCGCTGTCACGTCGCCTTTGTAAACCGATGACTCGGTCACACCTGAGCGCCCCAAAGTCACCCAGCCGGACCGTGCCTTAAGCCCCCCGAGTGTGTTTGTTTTTCCTTTCTTTCCTCGTTTGTCCACACCGCGGCCGCTGACAGACGCCTCATCCATCACGACCCGTTTATGCCGCGGCGACTTCGGACCGAGGCCAGGGCGAACGTGATCCACTTCTCACCACCTGTTACAACCTTTACAAAGTAAAGAATGCTGTTTAGGACTGATGGATGGATAAAAATACACAACGGCAAATACTTTACCCGTTCACCCATTTGGGGGCATTTCCTGCAAAGCCATTCCAGTGATGAAGATGAGGGGAAAAAAACCAAAAAACAAAGACAACAAAAAAACAACCATTTGACGAGTGAGTGACAACGGATTCGTTCTAGAAGTGTTGTCGGTGAGGGGAAGAACTTTGTTCACCAAACTGCCCGGCTCCACCCTAGTAATAGCCCAGCCGAGGGCGAGCTCTTCATCGGCTATTAATACAGAGCGATGACAGACCTCGTCACAATCACAATGCTTGTCTCTTTCATGTGTGCTCTTTTGGCTGGCGGGGGGCACAATGGATGAAAGATGTGCACAAGAGTGGACCAAGAGAGGTAATGTAGAAGACAATTAACTAGAACGGGATCATTATTTGGCATTTGCTCTCGGGCTCATGCCTTTATTCAATTTGTCTCACTTTTTTGCATTCAAAAACTCACTCACGCTAAACTTACTGCGCTTTCAGCGTATTTGTGGCCATTTTGAAAAACAACCTTAAAAACGACATTTTTAGACAGCCAAAGCAACAACAAATGCTATTGGTGATTTAATAGTACCATAACTCAGTTACTACTGCAATTTGTCTACTGAACTTCTACTACTACTCTAATTGTCCATCCATTTTCTGAGCCGCTTCTCCTCACTAGGGTCGCGGGCGTGCCGGAGCCAATCCCAGCTATCATCGGGCAAGAGGCGGGGTACACCCTGAACTGGTTGCCAGCCAATCGCAGGGCACAGACAAACAAATAACCATTCGCACTCACAGTCACACCTACGGGCAATTTAGAGTCTCCAATTCATGCATGTTTTTGGGATGTGGGAGGAAACCGGAGTGCCCGGAGAAAACCCACCCAGGCACGGGGAGAACATGCAAATCCACACAGGCGGGGCCGGGGCTTGAACCCGGGTACTCAGAACTGTGAGGCTGACGCTATAACCAGTCATCCACCGTGCCGCTACTCTAATTGTCTTCTTTTTAAATGTCATTAAATAGGATGAGCAGTTTGTTTTGTATTATGCTCCCTTACTGTAACAAATGTGAAACAAAACAGACCCTGAATAAAGTGAAAACAAAAGTCTTCTAAAGTTAACATAACACAGAGAAGAGAGTTGTCAACAACACTGCCAAATATGAACGACAAAAAAAAAAAACAATTGTCAAGTCCAAATGAGGCTTATGACTACACGCTACACAGGACTTGATAGTCTAACAGCATAGGTACCAGTCATATTTGAACAGAAAACAAGAATAAACTTCTTTTTTTTTTTTTTTGCGCAAGGACATTGGTATTTTTTACTACAGTATACTGTAAAAAAAAAAAAGAAGTTAAACATGACTTGGGCAATTATGCTACGAAACAAACGGATATAAGAAATAACTATTCACGCTCATAATCCAACCAATGGAAAATTTTGAGTCCTCATTTGACCGTACACGCATGTGCCAGTCAATCGCAAGCCTCCACGCTCACGTTGACACATCTGGACAATTCCGAGGTTTCCATGAACCTAGCATGCATGTTTATGGAAAGTGGGAGGAAGTCAGACCTGACTGATCGCCAGTCAATCGCGGGGGCATATGCGGACAATCAACCATTCACGCATATGGAAAATCTGAGTCTTCAGTTAACCTAATGTGAGCGGAGCCGGAGCATCTGGAGAAAAAGCATGCACGGGGAGAACCCGCAAACTCCACACAGGAAGAGCTGAGATTCGAACCTTGCACCTCAGGCTGCAAGGCAGACGTGCTCGCCGCCGGGACACCGCGCTTGCCCTTCATTGAAACCTTGCAAAATAACCTTGCAACTCAATAGCCAACCAATGACCGTCTCACCTCATGGCAAGCCTTTGTTTTGACTTTGAAGTGAATATTTTCTGTTCCAATTATTACACAGCTTTCAAGTGTTATTCACGGCCTAGTGTTGATTTCTATCCCTGCAAGAAAAAGCAGACTTCAATTGAGAGTGAAAGTGAGTTATTAAAAGCAGATATGGCGAGAGGGAGGGAACGAGGGAGGGTCGGAGAGTTGCTGTTGTGAAAGATTGTGTTTATTTGTGTGCACTCAAGAGATGGACAATGTGAGTGTAGCAGCCCCAGTGTAACGCATTCATCACTTTGTGTGTACGCTTAAGAAAGGGAGAGAGAGAGAGAGAGTGTGGGGGGCGGTCAATCCGAGTTGGTCAGATGGTATTCCTGCTCATCTCGCTCTGCCAGTTAAGTCGAATCGCAGTCAGCCGGCGGCGCACGGCGGTGGTCTCTCTCTGGTGGGCTCCCACTATCACAGCATCGCTTCAGGTAAAGATGACCTCGCTTTCAATTACTTTGAACACATTAGTAATTGGGGATAAATTGACTGGGTGGTTCTTTCCCACCTGTTGTAGCGGTTTGGTCAAGTCGTTCATGTGGAAGGAATGGGGTGGTGCTGATCAAATCCTCACTTTTCAAACAATTTCCGAGTGAGAGAATGCAAGTTTAACGGGGACAAGCAAGAGTTTAAAGAGTAGGAAAACATAGAAGAGTGTCAATAAGGGCCCCTACTAATGCGGCTTTTAGAGCGGCTGCTGTCTTTCCGCAAAGTGACTCGCTTTTGAAGGGGAGCTTGTTCCAGGCCAGGTTCTGCCGAACATCCCGTTTTCAAACTTTTATTGGCTTCCATGTTGGGAGACCGACCGCTCCTGACCATTAAAAGAATTGACTCATACAAATCTAGTCACATAATTGTTAAATAAGGACGTTATTTAACTTTATGAGCACATCTACAGTAGCAGCAGAGCAATGACTGTAAAGCATTCCATATAAAATCTCAGTACTGTTATAGTCATCACAATGTAACTTTACAATGCATTCAGTGGTTTTTGCTATGTCTGCCTCCCAATTCTGAGGTTCTGGGTTCAATTTGCATGTTCTCCCAGTGCTTATGTGGATTTTCTCAGCTTCTCTGGCTTCCTCCCACATTCCCAAAAATATGCATGTTAAGATCATTTGGTCAGATCCAGATCCTTTCCATCAACTCAGTATTGCAATATTCTGCGTGCCCGTCGGAAGTTGTCAACTGTGTTTTAAAGGAATGCTGCAGCACTTTAAGAATCAAAAATATTTTTAAATGTGCTCTATGAATACACCTGGAATCGAAATTTGGATTCAATATTTACCCCCACTATTGTGGTTGTCGTTCCAAATGGTTAGGGACTTTGGTACTATATTCCGTGACTTTTCTAAGCCCTCTCGTGACTATCCCCCCCCCCCAAAAAAACAAAAAAAAAACGTGATGAGCAACACAGTAAGTGATTTTTTTGTAGAGACTTCTGAAAATTCTGAGACTCCCTCCAGGTCAGATGGTCAAAGTGAACACATTTTCATTGCTGGTTTTGTTATTATACACTTTTGAGGGTGGCAAAAAATATCAATATCGCCATGTATTGTATCGTTATCTTTCACGCCAGCATCAAATATTGTTGAAATGCATGTACGTCCCTTTACTTGGGATTTTAAAAAACATATACAGCTTTTCATTGAACAACGACATTATCCACAATGGCGATACCATTATTGGCAAAATGTCACATTATACTGTATCATTAATTTACTAGTTTTTCATTGGATAATACTGCTATCCATTAGCTGCCCCTTATTTAGACCATGACACATGCACACATACTTAAATAAAGAATGCAGAGAGTGCGTTGCTATTTAACTGGTTGTCATCATCACTGTGTGGATGGATCCCACTTGCTATCCGTCAAATTCCCTTGAGAGGATTATGGATGGAGACTTTGCACCCAACTTGAAACATCACAATCTGGACCGAGATGCTTTTTAAAAAAAAGTTAGTTGGCGATGATAGCCGTGAAGAGGAAGTCAATTAAATAGAAGGATTATTATTTTTGAACCAAAAAAAATACACAAATATTCAGAAGAAATCCAGAATATTAAGAGAAAATGCAAAGACATTAGAAAAACAGACACAAATATTATGAAAGTGCAAAAACAGATCAAAAATACAAAACAAATAGAAAAACACATAGATTGAAAATAAACAAATACAGTATTAGATGATAATTTAAATATTAGAAAGATTAAACAAAGACAAAAACAAAAAAACATTTTGGAAGAAAATACTAAAATATTGGATAAAAACTTCAAAGGTTTTATAAAATACAAAATATTAGACAGGAATTAGAAAAACAAAACAAATTACACACTAAAATACACAAATACAAGTGGAAATACAAACAATTACACAAAATACAAAAATATTAGTAATAGTACATTATTTTTAAAAAGTACACCCCAAAATAATTTGGGCAAAAAATACTGAGATGTTGAATTTTGTAAATATTGTATTATGCACCTCACACCATGTTTCACAGCACCACAAATTATCCAAAGACGGCCGTCAAGAGTAGGCCAACCTGATGATGGTTCGGTATAAATCATTAACTCCATCAAGCCCACATTACGCTTGGCTGTGTGTGTGTGGCCAGCTAGACTGGTGGCGGTGCATGGGGAGTGGGTGCTCAGTACAAGGATAACCTCACATATCTCTGTTGATGGGAAGCATGTTTTTCTTTTTTTATTTACTCACTCAAACCCGGGCTGTGATCTCAGTTTGACAGAGACTTCCCATGATCCCGGGAAGAAGTTGCTTTCAAATACAGTGGAAATAAAAAGTAGACACACCCGTTTAAATACCAGGTTTCTGAGATCTAAAAAAGAAGAAAAGGAAAAAAAATGACCGCAAGATAAATGTTGAACAAAGTGATTGTCAACTTGAGAAAATATAGAGAAAATATAGCACAACAGTGACATTACCGTGAACTGGACGCTCATCCAAAATTGATGAAAAGACAAGAAGAACACTTGTCAGGGAGGTGACTAAGAGGCTGACAGCAATATTGCAGGAATTTGGCAAAACAGAAGTCTCAAAGAAAAACAGCCAAGCCCAACTACATTTTGCAAAAAAAAAAAAAAAAAAGCAAGTAGGAAATTGTGTTATAGTGCAGTGACAGCAAGTTTGGACATTTTGGCCAGAATACCAAAGGGTATGTTTAGCCCAAACGTAACACCGCTCATCACCAAAAGAACACCATATTGAGTGTGACCATCCTGCTTTGAGGCTGTGAATTATGAACAGCTCCAAATACCTGGTAGTGTTAGCACAAAACTTCTAGGCTCCTGCGAGAGAAAAAAAACAAAATTGTGGGGAATGGTTGAATTTTTTTTTTTTCTCAAATTATTTATCTTGGTCTCATTTTTTTTTTTTTACATGAAAAAAACCTGGCATTTGAACAGGGGTGTGTAGACTTTTAATAACCACTGTACCTAAAAAATGTGAGCTGTCAATGCACATTCTTTAAAGGGGGGCCATTTCTTGTTTTAAGAAACATAAATAAATAAATAAACGACACCCCCCCCCCACACACACACACACACACACACACACACTCACACACCCCCAACATCCTGCTATTCCTAACAATTTGATTGTTCACAGTAAGCCTTGAATGACCTTTGCGCTTCTTCCCTGGAGGAGGATGCAGCTTCGGTCAAGATGTTTGCCTTCCTGTTTTGCGGTCACCCTGGGTTTATGGTGGCCATTCTGTAATGTGCCATCTCGCCATATCTACGCCGTTAAAAATCACCTGCTCCTGAGCACCGGGCTCCCGTCTGTCACACCTCGCTGTTTGCCTTCCTGCACTTCCCTCATGGAAAAACACTCCAAATTCTCATAAAATCCTAAACGGGGCACATGGCGTCGATTTTCTACATTATTTACATAGGCGGTTATCATAAATCCTCCAAGAAACCAGAGACTTCGATGAAAAAGCCTCAAAAGTGAAACTAATGTTCGGATACTTTATTAAGAACAACTGCAAGATACAACACAAAGTTCTGCCTTAAAAGGAAGTGAGAAGAGCGGAGACCTCGGCCGAGGCTGAATAATCTTAATTTGGATCACCACTTTCAATAGATAGCCACTTGAATTTTGGTATTGAAAAGTGTCCTCCAAGGAGTATACTCACCTAAATTTCCACACACCTTGGAAGAGGTAAGAAGGCTGATGTTGTTATCTCTCTCGCCATCATACTGAGAGCTGTTCCTAACATTTTGTTTCCCTCACCCCAAAGAAGGTAAAGATGAAACCGTATGAAAATTTCACATTAGCAAGACAGTATAGTGAGAAAAAAATAAATGGTCAGGGTTGACCAAGTATGACCACGATAAAAGAAACACATCAGGAAAACTACAAAGGTATGAGATTGAACAAAAAATAAAATAATGTATTGCATTTTTTTCATTATTACGACTAAATTTATAAAATAAGCAAATACTAATCAGTAGACAAAAATATATTGTACTGAACAAAAAATGGATACATTAAAAATACAATACATTTGTTTAAAAAATAAAGAAAGAAAAAAACAAACATTAAATAGTACAAAACTACTGTGCAGAAAATATTCCAAATATTAGGAATACATGAAAAATACATAATTGTTAGAAAAAAAATACCCAAATAGAAAAAAGAAATTAACAATTTAGACTCCCAAAAGAAATTCCTCAAAACTATTTTTATTAAAGATACACAATTATTAGAAAATGGAAAATATTACCCCAAAAATTCAAAAAATAATAAATTAGAACATACCGACATAGAAAAAAAAAATTTGATTATAAAATAATAAGAAAAAGACGCAACATTACAAAAATACTCAAATATTAGCTGAACATGAACAATTGGGCAAAATACCAAAATTTATAAATACACAATTGTTAGGCGAAAAACACAAAGGATAAAAAAAATATTGAAAAATGCACAAAAAAAAGACAATAAATAGACAATTATTTATACTTTATTGTATATGGCCCACGTGCCCAGATGCAGCTATACGGTTGAATATCACAGCAAGGGGGCTGTTCTAATCATTAAAGAAAGGAAAACAACAATGTACGGTACAAGTAAACAACAAGCAGTGACGTGCGATCACTGGGCACAGGAAAGCGTGCGAGATAGCCCATCAGTGTTGCCCTTGGCAGTGCCAAATCGTCCTCCGCGCGTAACAATCCCTACATCTGGAGCCGATACGCTTATTGTTCCTCACCAAAGTTGGTGGAACATTTGGAGAAGCGGAGAGATAAAATTCTTCAGCACGATGAAATGCTCCAGGATAGGCTTCATTCCTTTAAAGGTGATCTATTTGTGGGGGGGGGGGGGAGGGGTTGATGAGCAGTGACTTAAATTAATAGTTTTTGTATTTTGTCATTGTGTACATTTTTATTAATTTTTAAAAAGACGCAGCATCGACATAAACTCATTTTCTTAAAAGAAATACCTGATTATTTTTTTAACGACAATAAATACACTAGTCAAATATTTTTGATTATAGACAAGATTGTTCACATTTTAAAACTGATTTTAAAGACAATTAATGAGAATTTTCTCATGTAAAGGTAACTTTTTAAATAGACATGTCGCAGTTCATGAGAAAATGTTAATTGAAGTCAATCCGTTACAACTCATAAAATGTATTGGAATTAGTTTTACAATAATGCATGCATTCTTCAAATATTTTTTCTTAATCATAAGACATTTCATATTTTTTTTATTATTTGAAATTATAGAGCACTTGCTAGCGTGCACTGTACTATTTTAGATGAGATGAGCAAACTGAGTCATCATGACTCAAAATATTTGAATTACTTTTGCAATACTAAATATCATTAAAATATTTGTATTTTTTTCACTTTTCAAGAGAACTCATCAACACTTTAATTAGTTAATGAAATACATATGAATTTCTTTGCAATCATTAAAATATGAGCATATTTTGGATAATTCATGAGATATTTACTATTTAAAAATATTGAAAGAAAATTCATGAACACTTGTGAAAATTTATTAGAATATTGTTTTAAACAAGATGCCAATATGGCTGTGCCAACTAGAATAATAGGAAAGTGCACTTCATAAATTAATTCAATTAACTACTGACTTTCATGGATATTTTCTTTTGTTGTATGTTAACAAATATAGAAATTTAAAATAACGTTTGACTTGAGCGTGTCAATCACAACTTTGAAGTATTTTTACAATTTAAAATACATTGAAATGTTTCTGATTACTATTTAGATCTTACATACACACAGACGTGAAACACTTAAAAGACAATAACATTACTATAATCTCAGACACGTTGCCACTAAACTAGAATACTACCTTGAAGCAATACCGCCATCTTGTGGCAAAGCCAGCCCATCGTGATATGTCTCATAATGCCTACTTAAGCACTATAAAATAGCCTGCATAATTCAGATCACACACACACACACACACACACACACACACACACTGTACATTGTTTATTTCATGGCTTTTGAAAATGCTTTTCAAAATTCATTCTTGAGCTTTAATTTCCCATAATAGGTGACAAACACTCGCTTTGGACCTTTGCACCAGAACTAGAATGAGCTAAGTCAGCTTTGGTCATTTTTTAGGTTCAATATAGAAGGGAATAGAGATAATAAGGCAAATCTTTGAGATGAAAAAATATCCAGGTTTAGTTCCAATATTGACATACAGGGGGCAGGACATTATTGCACTGAGCACTTTTTTTTTCTGGCTTGGGAACCAGTGCAACTGCATGTTAGTATAAATTATTGTTATTTATCATAGTTCATGACACATTGATAGTTTTGACTGATGTTTGGACTTAGACCACTATTGCACTTAACTGTTAGCGGCAGCCATCGGACAGCAGTCATAAAACTTTACACCACTCTCCTGCAAAATTGCAAAAATGGAGTTAGCCCACTCTTGTTCTCATTGTTTTGTGCATGTTGCTACTATTCTTTTATCCCAACTAAATGAGGCCCACGTAGCCATTAAACATTTCGTCTTTCCTCCTCGTACAAAGGAAATGCTAGCCCTGAGGCCAAATTTCCATCACACGCAGGTTTGATTTTCTCACCGAGCAAAAAAAAAAAAAAAAAGTTTCCAGACAGCCGAATCCCTGCTGTCTTGTTTGTTTAGGTGCGCTCTGATTAGAAGTTCTCACGCTGGGGCACGACGTATCGAGGCGAGCTTTTTCAAGCGAGTCTTCCTTTACCTTCCGTGTTTTAATGGCGCGCTTAGCCGAGCTTGGAAGCTTTACACAGGCCGTAACGCACGGAGGGCTGAATGGAACCTAAAATCCCTAATGCTGCTCTTCCCCGGATATAAAAAAATTTAACATAAATCCTTGAATACCATCTGTTCACAAAAGCATACATTCAGTAACATAATCACATACATACTCATATATAAATACATTTCATCCCGATGAGCAAGCATTTGTTTTGAGTCTGTCTGTTACAAATTTTATTAGAATAATAACAAAATATAAATATAGAATATTTAGATTTTTTTGACATATTGTAAAGAAAATAAACTAGTATGTTCTAGTGTCAAATTGTATTTTCTTTCTGGAAGGTTTTTTTTGTAATATTTGCGTATTTTTCCTCGACTATTGTATTACTTACAACAAAAGTTGAAATGTTCGATTGCTAATCATTCATTCATCTTCCGTTCCGCTTCTCCTCACTAGGGTCGCGGGCGTGCTGGAGCCTATCCCAGCTATCTTCGGGCGAGAGGCGGGGTACACCCTGAACTGGTCGCCAGCCAATCGCAGGGCACATAGAAACAAACAACCATTCACACCTACGGGCAATTTAGAGTCTTCAGTTGACCAACCCTGCATGTTTTTTGGGGGAAACTGGAGTGAAAACCCACACGGGCACGGGGAGAACATCCCAACTCCACACAGGCGGGGCCGGGATTTGAACCCCGGTCCTCAGAACTGTGAGCCGGATGTGCTAACCAGTCGTTCACCGTGCCGCCATTAATAATCAGATGTTTCTAAGTATATATACTGTAAGAAAAGTGATTTAGCATTCTAGTGTAAATTACAATACTATTTTTTTTTAAACAAATCCAATATGCCATAAACTAGAATAAAAAGAAATACCATGTTTTAGTTTAAATTTACAATATTATTTTTGACATATTTGCAAAAATGCATACGGTGCATACTTTTTTTTTTTTTTGTCTAGAATTTGTGCCGGCACGGTTCTGGGGACAGGGGTTCAAATCCCGGGCTCGCCTGTGTGGAGTTTGCATGTTCTCCCCGTGCCCAGGTGGGTTTTCTCCGGCCACTCCGGTTTCCTTCCACATCCCAAAAACATGCGTGGTCGGTTAATTGACAACTCTAAATTGTCCGTAGGTGTGAATGTGAGTGCGAATGGTTGTTTGTTTATATGTGCCCTGCGATTGGCTGGCGACCAGTTCTGGGTGTACCCCGCCTCCCGCCCAAAGATAGCTGGGATAGGCTCCAGCAGCCCACGACCCCAGTGAGGATAAGCGGTAAAGAAAATGGATGGATGGATAGAATTTGTGTAATGTTTCTAATATTTGTACATTTTTTGTGTCATCATTTTGTACTAAGAGAAATTAACAAAATTAAAAGATAATTTACATATCGTTTATCTCCATCTTTTGACTCATTAGAACAATTCCAACTTCAAGTCTCACATTTGGCATTTCAACAATTTATTTAATTCCACGGCATTCTGCTCTTAAGCTTCCATGCACAATTTCGACCGAAATTGCATTCTCTAGTTATTAATAATGTCCTCCTTCTGGGGGGTTAGGGTCCACCCAGATGGACGGAATGTCACCGTTCATTAGCCGAGAGACTATTAAATGAGGAGTCGGGACGTTGAACATCTGAGTAACGATGTTCCTGAGAAGCATTTTTGAAATATAAAGGGGTGACATCTGTTTTTTCATGGAGTCCTTTTAGCGAGGCAGCATAAAGTGTAAGGATGCTTTTAATGTGCGGATCTGTAATGAGCTTGTGTGTAGGGGTGAGCGCGTTTGTGTGGATTTAACGTTTATGGGCCGTGCTGGTGCCAGAGGTGGCAATAGTACTCACACTCAAAATAGTTTCCCCTCTTTTATTAACTTGCATAGTGCTAATACTGAGGAGGAGAAGAAAAAGAAACGCCTGGACACGCTTTCAAAATAATGTGTTCCCTTAGGTTTGCTAACTTTGTGAACTGAATAACAAAATATGTTAAATTAACTCATGATAACAACTAAACAATACAATTTACCTGTTCCTTTTTTTTTCAGATTAGACAGAATTTTTTAATGCTGGTGGTTTTTACATTAACATCAAACAATTCTCCTCAATAAGAGGATGGATGGGGAATATCTTGCCTCTCCAAATCCAAATCACATTTATTTTTTGTGTTTTTTTTTTTTTTATTATTATTATTTATTTAATTGTTTTTACATTGTGTTGTCATCAGCAGAGGTTGAAAAAAGTAACCAACCTATTTTGAAAAACTATAGGGAGTAAAAGTAAAAAGTCATCAGAAAAATAAATACTCAAGTAATGGGCAGATACCAGAAAAATCTACTCAAATCGATATATTTAAAATGTATATATATTTGTAATTAAGAGGTGCTGAGGTAAAATGGGTAAAAATGTTGTTTAAAAAAAAAACACCTTTTATAATAAGTGTATGACAAATGCTCCCGTACGTGAACGAAAATTCTCATAAAAACAAATTCGGACAAAAAAAATGTATGTATAAAATAAAACTCCATTTTGTTATTCAGTAAACACTTATAGAAATACATATTAGCTGATTTTTTTTAAATTATCAAAATATTCGTAAATGATGCAAAATGATTAAACAAAAAACCCCATTATTAGGAAAAAAAAAAACATACAACATTTTGGTGAACAGAAACAGATACCTGATAAATCTAATTTAAATCCCCACTCAACCAATTAGTAGAGCACATTAAGAAAAACAAAAGATTACAGATGCCAGCTAAACAGTTTGGTACAGCATCCTTGTAAAGAAACTATTTGATGATTTATAACATGTTTGGATATTGTATAACTCAAACAAAAGTATACTCTTGCACCAGACACAGATGAGATGTAGTCATTACGGTAACAGTAATATTTCAAATTTTCTGCAATGAAATGAAATAAGGCGGCACGGTGGCCGACTGGTTAGAGCGTCTGCCTCACACTTCTGAGGACCTGTGTTCAATCCCAGGCCCCGCCTGTGTGGAGTTTGCATGTTCTCCCCGTGCCTGCGTGGGTTTTCTCCGGGCACTCCGGTTTCCTCCCACATCCCAAAAACATGCGTGCTAGGTTAATTGCAGACTCTAAATTGCCCGTAGGTGTAAATGTGAGAGTGAATGGTTGTTTGTTTGTATGTGCCCTGCGATTGGCTGGCAACCACTTCAGGGTGTATCCCGCCTCCAACTTTAAACTAATGATTTTTGCTCTAACTGAAGGCATGCAAATGTTTTCGTATCGCTTGTTAACGAGTTAAGTAAATATATTGTTACTTACCACCAATGATGAAGACAAAAGCTTTTGCAGTCTTTTGACGTTTTTCTTCTTCTTGCGTTTCCTTTATAGGACTGTCTGAGGCCCTCTCGCCCAGCGCCCATTTAACAGTCCCAGGTTTTGGCAGTGGGGGGGGGGGGGAAGTGAAAAATGGAGGGGGCGACGAAGGGGATCAACCTGACATGTGGCATGTCCGGAAACCATGATATCATCTTCACTTTGGTGCCCATCGTCTACAGCTGCAATTTTGTCATCGGCATCGTGGGTAACAGCATGGTGGTGGCGGTCATCTACTGCTACATGAAGCTCAAGACGGTGGCCAACATATTTGTGCTCAACCTGGCCGTGTCCGACCTCACCTTCCTCATCACGTTGCCCATGTGGGCCACGTTCACCGCCACGGGCTACCACTGGCCCTTTGGGGCCTTCCTGTGCAAGACCAGCGCGGGGCTAGCCATCTTCAACCTGTACACCAGTACTTTCTTCCTCACCGCGCTCAGCATCGACCGCTACCTGGCCATCGTGCACCCGGTACGCTCGCGGTGCTTTCGCACTGTGGCGTACGCCCGCATCACCTGCGTGGTGGTCTGGCTGGTGGCCTTCGTCCTCAGCGTGCCCACGGCGTTGACGCGGGACGTGCACAACATCGCAAACTCCAACAACACCTTGTGTGGCGTCCTGCACCCGACCGGCGAGAAGCGCGTGAGGCTGAAGGGTCTCCTCCTGGCTATCAGCCTCATGAAGAGCCTGATGGGGTTCCTGGTGCCCTTCGTCATCACCATCACATGTTACTGCCTGATCGGGCGGGCTCTGGTGGGCGCCAGGCACATCCAGAAGAGCTCGAGGTCCCGCGACGATGAGGTTCTGCACATGCTCGCCGCTGCCGTCCTGGCTTTCTTCCTGTGCTGGATGCCTCACCAGGTGTTCCACTTCCTGCAGGTTCTCACCCAACTCATGCTGGTTGAGAACTGTGCCATGGTGGAAATCATCGACACCGCCATGCCCTTCACCATCTGCCTGGCTTACCTGAACAGTTGCGTCAACCCCATCGTCTACGGCTTTGTGGGACGCAATTTCCGCAAGAACTGCAAGCGTCTGCTGCGCTGCTCGCCCGCCGGACCCCCGGGGGCACACCCGAGCATCAGCTCCAAGATGAGCGCCCTGTCCTTCCGGGCCTCCGAGGCTCTGAGCCTGACGGCCCAGAAGAGCAAGTCTTCATCTGAAGCGAAGTAACGGCGGGAACGGGATCACTCTTGATTACAGTGGGCAAAAGAAGACATTCCATGGTTGGAAAACCCCAACACTCCAAGCACTGAAGCACGCAAAGGCTGTCTTGATGTCCCATAGCATGCTTGTCAATCCGTCACAAGGAATATCTAGAAAAAATACATGTCACTTAATATAACGGTGATGCCTTCTTTGCTTCAGCGTGGTACACACACCGACAATCGGGCCGCATTTGAGCATATTTCCTCCCTTGCGATCAAAGTTAACAAGGACCCGATTATCAGATGAAAGATTCTCATGTTGTGTGCATTAAGAGTGATTTTCCCTCCCCAATCTGCTCAGAAAACAGTTGCAGCCCACAATCGCAAATGTTGAACCTGTTCAATATTTACGATCACAAATCGTGTCTGTGGTCAACAGAGTTCAGACGATCCACCGGCTCCAGATTGTGTCGTGAAACGTTAAGCAGGTTACACGCATACCGACAATCAGGCCAGATTTTAGCATTTTCCCTCTGTTGTGATCAAAGTAAGCAAGGGCCTGATTAGAGGGATGTGTTACAAGTAAACTTTCCACACCGATCTGCTTGGAAAATGTTTAGGGTCGACAATTGCAATTCCTGATGTGTGTGGTCAACACCGAGTTCGGCTGAGGCATGGACTCTGTGACTGTGGCATGAAAAGGTAATGATACGTTTGTTTGTTTTATTGTCCCATTATCAGACCTCAACAGAAAAGATTCTTCTGTGCGATATCAATATTTATAATTGCAAATCCTGATGAAAAGAAACCATAGCCAATCAGGACTGGACCTGAAGCACACGATGTTGCCTGACTCAAATAGAGGAGCAACTGGTTGTGTTGAGTGTTTGTACAACTTATCTCACAAATCATGAATCCTGGAAGTGATCATTAAACTTTTACGTCATCCTCAGCTCAGATTAAACAGCATTGACAAAAGCATTTGGTCATTTAGCGTCAGCCATCTTTCTAATGCAGATTGGGGCCCATTTGGGTGAATTCCCTTGCAGGATTTTGTCAACGTTAGAGCACTCAAATTCATCCAAAGTGGCTGCTTCAAGGCAAAATGGTGTACTTCCTGTCCAATTACGGGCACAAGTCCTTGAGTCTTTTTTGTGTGCCCTGTCATGATAGAAATGTCCACCCGGTTTCATGTCGAACAGTGAAACTGGTGACGGGGGCTCTCATTTTCACATATTTTAAAGGAGTTAAATATCGATGTGCGTGTACGCTGCTTTAGCCAAGTGTTTGCATATAGCACAGGCTGTTGAGCCATAAAGACGTGGCGCAGTCATTTTTCTGGTGAAACGTTTCGTGTGCTCTGCAGCTCCTTCGCCAGTCGAAGCGGGGGGAAGAAAAAAATAAATAAATACAAAATTAAAAAGTAGTTTTGTGACGCGGGAAAAGTGACGTAAAAGTACTGTACGGCATAAAAATACAGAGAATGCTATATGGTAATTGGACTGTCCAATATGCTCCTTGTGCAAATGTCAAAAAAATGTCAATACTTGGTGGTAACATAAGAAAAATGGGTGGTTGTCTTTGTGGTATTTAAATATGTTGATATATTGTTTTCTACTGTCTATGTGTACAGTTGTGAATATGTGAGAATATGAATAAAATACAACACAGTGGACATTATTCAGTTTTACTCCTTTCCTAGGTTGATGTTGTAATGTGTAATCATTCCTAAAAATGCTCACCTTGCATGTTCAGGCCGTTCGCCTCTATGAATGATTGACTTATGCATGCCAGGACTGATTGCGACTGGTGTACGGGGGGTGTCGAGCGCGGGATTATAAGAGCCGCCCGGAAGCCAAGTCAGCCCCACTTCCAAACATGAGGATCCTCCTGCTTTTCGGGCTGGTCGCAGTCGCGCTGGCTGACGTCACTCGCTTCGACGGGTAACATTTTCCAATCTTCTGATGAAAAGCCATTTTTCTTTTTTTGATGGCATGATGCGAGACACGCTGAGTAAATCATCGTTTTTGCTTCTGCCGCAAACTGTGACAAGTGCCTGCGATCCATCGTGGCGGCGTAGGGATCTGATCCAGTTCAATTAGCCTCCCATCAACTCAGTGTATTGCAATTTTCCGTGTGCCGGCAAACAAGAAAGTTTTTGTACTCCCACTGTGACACAGTTTATCACTGGGGTTGTCGATGAACTGTACTGTATCATACTGAGAACTGTTTCTTGTATTTTTTTGTCAATACCAAACAAAATTAAGCTTTGAGATCTACAGAAAGGCAGAATATCTATTGGATCTCATCTGGCGGTAGCACAGTGATATAGTCTATACTGTTTTGCAGTTCTAAGGCTATGGGTGTGAATCGGGCTCTGCCATTTCCTGAGTGGAATTTGCATGCTCTCACGGTGCTTGGGCTGTTTTCTCCGCCATCCTCCCACATGCCAAAAAACATGCATGTTAAGTTCACTGAAGACTAAAAGTTCCATAGGTGTGAATATGAATACCCTGTCATTGGTTGGGGACCAGTCCGGGCTGTCGAGCTCGTCCAAAGTCGGCCGGGATCGGTTCCAGCTGACACGCAACCCTAATGAAGAAGATGGATGGATGGCCTTATGTTTTTACGTTTTCTTTCCCCCGAAAGCGAGCAAGTGGTGCGTCTGAAACCTGTGTTTGACGAACATGTGACCCTCATTAAGGATCTGGCACAAAGCATTGAGGTATAACTTCAACACCTCACGTACCTTCACTAGATGTTTACTGAGGGTGTAGCTCAACACAATCATCTTTATTGCAGATCGACTTCTGGAGCCCCGAGAGCGCCGAGCTGGTGACCATCGACATCGACGTGGACATCCGTGTGCCTGCCTTGTACCAGGACATGGTGCACACCATGCTGCTGCAGAGTAACATGGAGCACGAGTAAGTTACAAGAGAAGGCTACAATTTCTGCAGAAGTCTGAATTGCTCATCAAGATTTACTCATGGTCAACTGAGAAATAAATGAATTATCTCGTAAGGTGTGGTTTTCGCTCCCGCTAAATCAAATTTTTTCTTAGGTTCTAATTTTTTTGAATGGGTTTTTATACAACTCCAATTCCAATGAAGTTGGGATGTTGTGTTAAACATACATAAAAACAATACAATGATTTGCAAATCATTTGTATCTCCAAAACCTGTATGTATCTTTCAGCATTAATTGTGCCTTCACATATGTGTAAGTTACCCATGCCATTGGCACTAACACGGCCCCATACCATCACAGATGCTGGCTTTTGAACTTTGCGTCCATAACAGTCCGGATGGTTCTTTTCCTCTTTGGCCTGGAGGACACGACGTCTACAATTTCCAAAAACAATTTGAAATGTGGACTCGTCGGACCACAGAACACTTTTCCACTTTGCATCAGTCCATCTTAGATGAGCTCGGGCCCAGAGAAGCCGGCGGTGTTTCTGGGCGTTGTTGATAAATGGCTTTTGCGTTCCATAGTAGAGTTTCAAGTTGTACTTACGTGCCGCCTGAGGGATCAAAGGTCACATGCATTCAATGTTGCTTTTCGGCCTTGCCGCTTACATGCAGTGATTTCTCCAGATTCTCTGAACCTTTTGATGATATTATGATTATGACGTATATGATGAAATCCCTAAATTCCTTGCAATTGTACGTTGAGGAACATTGTCCTTAAACTGTTTGACTATTTTCTCACGCACTTGTTCACCAAGAGGTGAACCTCGCGCCATCTTTGCTTGTGAATGACTGAGCGTTCCTTAACTTTCTCAAGTCTTTTTTGCCACCTGTCCCAGCTTTTTTGGAACGTGTTGCAGCCATAAAATTCTAAGTTAATGATTATTTGCTAAAAACAATAAGGTTGATCAGTTTGAACATTAAATATCTTGTCTTTGTAGTGTATTCAATTAAATATAGGTCGAACATGATTTGCAAATCATTGTATTCTGTTTTTATTTATGTTAAACACAACGTCCCAACTTCATTGGAATTGGGGTTGTTGTATGCTTTCTGAAATCCCCTCGCATGTGACCCAACTTATTTTTTTAATTGGGCCCGATTATCGGTATGCGTCTACCTTTTTGCAAAATACAAGTGTTTTGCGAATGTTCCAACAGGGTCCTGATCGACGACCTGCAGGCTGCTGTCGAGGACCAGGCCGACAACAAGGTTTCACCCAGGACCCACAGCTACACCAAGTACAACAGCTGGGACAAGGTAAGAGGAAGCAGGCCAAGTGGCAGACCTACGCTCTCAGATACAGGAATAGAAGTAGTAATCCATTAAAATCCTGGAAGACGCAATCTACACCAGGGGTTCCACTAAATGTACTAATGTTTTGGTTTCAGGTCCAGGCATGGATTGCATCCATTTCCTCTTCCAACCCCAGTCTGATCAGCAAACAGGTGATTGGGAAAACCTACGAGGGACGCCCCATGACTCTCCTTAAGGTATCCAATGAGGACTTCCTAACAAATGATCCCCCGTGTTTTTACTGGACATTTTTGCAACTCACTTTCTTTGCTATTGCAGCTCGGTAAGAGAACCAGCTCCAACAAGCCTGCCATTTTCATGGACTGCGGCATCCACGCCAGAGAGTGGATCTCCCCCGCTTTCTGCCAGTGGTTTGTCAAGGAGGTACGAGCCAAAGAACCCAAGCTGAAAAAAGGAGATGTTTTCCAAAACATTAGTTTTTCTGTACTCAGGCTCTGTCCACCTACGGCAAAGATACTCAGATGACCAGCCTGCTTAACCAGATGGACGTCTACGTCCTTCCCGTCTTTAACATCGACGGATATGACTACACCCACAAAAATGTATGCGATTATGCATCATGCGACCATGCCAACATGTGGCGAGGCTCACTTCGAAACACATGACTCCGTTTGCATTATCTGCTTTTCAGAACAGGATGTGGAGGAAAACTCGCTCCAGGAGGTCTGGCTCCAGCTGCATCGGAGCTGATCCCAACAGGAACTGGAACGCTGGCTGGTGCAGTAAGTCGGATGAAGATGATCTGTGAGGGATACGCGTGTTGTAGTATTTCTGCTAGGTAGGATTTCAAAGGAGAGTCTTTCCTTAGCACGTTTCCTTCGCGCATCGCTTGGATGTCATCTGTCATCTATTCTGGTCAACAACCATATTTTCATGGTAGAGTTGAAGTCAGTGGCAACTGGCCAACAGAAAGCGCTAGGGCGCCGCCGTACCACTCACCAAGAAGACGAAGAAAAATTAAGAAAAAAAGGGTCAGCCCTGTCAAATACAAGTGAGTGACTATGTACCACACCCTATATACTACCGGGCCAATGGTGATTCCAGGGGCAGAGCCTGAGCCTTGCAACTTGAGTGTCTTCTGCTTGCGGGATCAGAATCAAGCAAAGTGTAAGGGGGAAAAAGCAAACCCCTGGACGTTTGCCCAACTTAGCTGATCATGTCATTGGGGGAGAAACTCTGTGGGGGCGGGGGTGGTTATGATGTAAATTAGGTGATGTGCAGAAGGGTTCAGAGGCACATTTTCAGAAATGGGCAGATAGCCAAAGTGTATTTTCCATAATATGTCCTATTAATGATTCTGGTATCAACTGCATCTCTCAGCATCCACACATAATTTCCTAGTAGAAAGACAATAATCAAGGTCTTCATTCCAGCCATCGGAGCCTCCAGCAGCCCGTGCAGCGACACCTTCTGCGGCTACAAACCCGAGTCCGAGATCGAGGTCAAGAACGTGGCCGACTTCATCCGCAGGAACAAGTCCGCCATCAAGGCCTACATCACCATCCACTCGTACTCGCAGCTCCTGCTCTTCCCTTACTCATACACCTATAATCTGTCAGCGCACCATAGCGAGCTGGTCAGTATGTCCTCGTAGGAACCTCCTTATCAGGGTGTTAGAACAACTTCATCCTTCACTGCTCAGTTTTTGGCTCTCAGCGGGGAGGATTAAGTCAGTTAACACTCTCGGCTCCTCTCCAGCGCTCACACAGACACGTCTCTCGGTGTCCTCAAGTGTAATTTCTGACACTTTAAAGTACAGGAAGTCCTCGATTTACGAACGAGTTCCGTTCCTACGCTGGCGACGTAACCCGAATTTCTGCGTAAATCGGATTTCACCGTTAAAGTCGAAATTTACGTCAAAATACTTCTGTTACGGGTATTGTCCCATGTGAATGTGACACAAAGCTCAATGTGCGTGGGCGTCGATGTGTGAGTGAGACGGGACTGCGCAGGTGTCATCCGGCGGGACTGTGAAGAAGTAAGGATTGCACGGAGGTGCGAGTGTGTACAGTGGCAAGTGTAGTGACGGCGACCGGGGAAGAGTAGCGATTAGCGGAGGACCCGTTGACGTTGAATGTGCAGAGGAGCTAATAAAGCCATTAAAGCAGCAAATCGGTGCTTCGTTCCTTTATTGTTGCCGCCACACAGCTCAGCTGTGCAACGAGAGAAGGGAGTTAACCCCCTGCGTCTCTCGACCACGGTCAGGTGACCACAGCAGGAAAGGTTAACTAAAATACATTAAAATGAAAGAATAAGATGCTGTACTTACCATTACTGTTGAGAGTGTGAAAAAAGTAGGGCGCAAAAAGGCAAAGATACTCCCGCCGGACAAACACAGACAAGCACTATGCACTATGCACTAGCTAGGCAGAAACACTATGGTGCTGGGACAAAATGGCGGACGAGGCACGGGCATTGTAAAGTCGAAATGTCGTAGGTCGAGTGCGTCGTAACCCGAGGACTTCCTGTAGACGAAGAACAAAAGAAGCCTCACAGACGAGGAATTTCATTTCCCGAGCGTGCATTTCTCACATTGATTTCATTTCCTGTCAGGCGCCGCCACAATTCACGCGAAAATGCGTTTCATGTGCATATGAAAATGTCTTTTGCCCTTATCATCTGGATTGCGGTCATGGTTCCATGTCAGTCTTTAAACTTTAACTGTTAAGCAGCTCCAGTCGTAAATAAGTACATGCAAGCTTTTTTTTTTCCCCCCACTCGATTTGATCCACCAGTTCTTCCGCAGATACAGGTGGTCTTTGGTTTACGACAGAGTTCCGCTCCTAACACTAACCTGAAGCAGAAACCCACCGGAGTCCATCACTGTCATCTGTTTAAAAAAAAAATAATAATAATAATAAATATTTCCGAGCTTAAATATAAAACAATCCAATTAAAAAACGTAAGTACGGCATTAACCGTCAGACTTAAATTTTTATATTTGTCAGCTGGCGCTACTTACGATGAAAATGAAACAAGCAAATGAAAAACAGTACAGTTTACGACATATATTCTTATGCTGCACGCCATTCACAACCCAAAAAAAAAAAAAAACATCATTAACGGACCGTCCTTAAACAGAGAACCTCCTGGTCTATGATGACTGGTAGCTATGAAAAAATAAATAAAATAAAAAGATGATGATGTTCAATGATGTTCTTTCGCCTCTAATTTGCAGATGAACATCGCTCAGGGAGCTTCTGCTGCTCTTCGTAGTCTGTATGGAACTCGCTACACCAGTGGACCCGGTGCAGCAACCATCTGTGAGTAAAACTGAAATCCTTTAGAAGGCCTGACAGTAGTGTCATTGTGTGATATTGCCTCCACTAAATACCAATTGTGCAAAGTGAGAGGTCCATGTCTACGTCCTACTCTTACCATTGTTGGCCCAGACTGTTTAAACCATAAATATACCACAAACTATGGATGCCCTTGTCATTTCAAACTCATCTTCCATTGCTTTCAAAATAAATATTTTGAAAACAAATGTATCAAAAGTGCACATATACATGAACATGGGGCAAACACTCAGCTAATATCCACTATCAACCCAGGCCAAACCTAACTCCGTCTCTCAGTCGAGCTGGATCACCTCAGCATACTTCTTTGAGACCAATTCCTGTTTGGTGCCATCTTGTGGCATCTTAGAGCGTTACAGAAAGAACATGAAAAATCTGAAAAGGTGAGTTTGTCAATGAATAACAGACATTCACTATGTGCCGTCAGACCCCGCTGCCGGAGGCTCCGACGACTGGGCCTACGACTTGGGTGTGAAATACTCCTTCACCTTTGAGTTGCGTGACACCGGTCGTTACGGCTTCCTGCTGCCCGAGTCTCAGATCAAGCCCACGTGCGAGGAGACCATGCTGGCCGTCAAGTACATCGCCGCCTACGTGCAGAAGAACCTCTATTAAAAGGAGGACCCCCGCCAACTGGTTCTCCAGCCCCCCCCCCCCCCACCTCGGCCCCTGGCAACCTCTCTGCCATCTCCGGCTCCGTATCCATGGGAACGGTCACCACCCGCCATGTTTCCTCGCTGTGCTTGACAGAATGTCAAGATGAGTACGAACAATAAAATCAATGATCCATCCCCCCGTACTGAATCAAAGCTTTATGCGTGTATAATAGAGTGTCTGCTGCTTTGTCTGATGGGATGGAAAAGTGCAGAATAAAACACTAATGAATAACAAGTAAAAACATAGGGCACACTATACAGGCTCCATTGCATTAAATTTAAAAATATCATATTTTGGGGGTAAAAAAAACTGACAATGCTTAAAGCAGTAAGTATGCATTTATTCAGAGCCAGCCGACACCTCCACGGGGCCCTAAACAAAATTTGATTTCTGGGGCCCTCTACTTCACACAATAATAATGATTATTGATCAGTCATTGTTGAATTTCCCTTTGAGGGATTATGTTGAGTCTTATTTTTTGTAAACATTACACTGCAAGAGCAGACCGGGGTGTACGTACACAACATTTTAAGTTATAAAGCACGAAGAGGAATACGGAATATCATCATCTAGGCCTACTAAAAGTAACAAAAATAAACCAGTATACTATGCATTTCTTGCAAAAGTGCAATGTTTTTTGTTTGTTTGTTTGTTTAAAAATAAAACTATAACAGCAAGAACAACAATAAAGTGCAAGAACAAATAAAATTCCTTCTATTTTTTAAATATAACTTAAAATGTACAACAACAGTATTACATAAAATAATAAAATGCCAAGCAAATACTTAACCAAGAGTGTACAGTAACTGAACGGAGGTACTTGAAGCAAGGTCACAGAAATGCTTAAAGAAACATGCAAAACAAATTGTTGAAAAAGGATTCCCAGCCACTGCGTTGCCAAGACATCATCAGAAATGATCTAATTTCACTTAATTTGTCCGAAAATTACAATGTATTGGCAACAACAAAAATGTATCCATCTTCATCTATGCCAGGGATGTATCCTAACAGGCAGAACAATTCAATGTTCTTCCGCTAGATGGCAGAATATAGAGTAAACTGTGTAGCCACCTGCAGTTTAGTGTTCACCTAAACAGGCCCAGATTTCACACAATGTAAATTTGTGTGTAATTAAGATGAGAACATTATTGTTTCAATATACTGCAGTTATTTTTTTCGGGTGAAATTTTCGATTGGTGGTGTACCGTCACATGCTTCTAATGACAAAATACGTGCCAAGGCTCAATAAAGTTTCGGAAACGCTTGATTCTAACGCATATCTGTATTGCTTATTGTCCACAAGATGACGCTAGAGCATTAGATAAAACCCTCTTACACGCTTTGTGTCACACGCTTTGTGAACACATTCGTACAACTTTTCATTTAACAATAAATTCTAAGTCTAGAAAACAACTCGTTCCATCCTTAATCATATTTACTTAAAGTGTCAACTGTGCCTACTTTTGCTCCCTGTTAAATGAACATCTCAGTGAAGTCCAAACTGAACATTATGATGCATTAATGTATACAAAACTAAAGACACCGCATAATAACGTCTTATTTGCCTGTGCACACTCTTTTGAGTTTACACGCACTCCTGGAGAGTGAGCGTGCGCGTGTGTGTGTGTGTGTGTGGAAACTCAAGTTGTCCGTGCGTGGACAGGCAACCACGTGACGCTGACCACTGCCCCGGCGGCTATAAATGCAACTCAGCATACTTTGCTCGCTCCTTTTGGTTTCCTCGCCAAAGCTGCCTCGACTGAGCGCGTGACTGCGTGCGTGCGTGCGTGCGTGTGTGCGTGTGCGTGTGGTCACGTCCACGACGCTACGACGACGTAGCTTGGACTTTTTTCTTCTTCAGTCATGGCAGGTAGGTGACTACAGAACGTGGATTTTTTTCCCTCACCCCCACCCCCTTCAAATACCGCGATAACGCACAAAGGGGCGAGAACTGAGACTTCTAATCCGTGCTACGAGAGTGTTAAAGGTGGTCATAAAACCACAGCGGTGAGTTAACGTTTAAAAGTAAACGCGAGTTATATATGTCGAATGTCGTGAGAACGCCAACGTGTCGTCACTAACGTCGAACTAATGTGTGTCCAGCTTTAAGTGAGCTTTTCGGTACAATATATTGCCCTGGTGTCTAGTGTGACGTCTTCACAAAAAAAAAAAAAAACAAGTGACGTCAAATAAATTGTTACTGTTCAGTATAATCTTTTTTTTTTTTTTTTTTAGCTTTATTGAGATTAACAGTAACAAGTAACGTTATTAATTCATGTGTATTTTAATGTTAACTGGAGTTTCTATATTGTCAACAAATATATACGGTATAATGTCAGACTGGATGACAAAACATGGATTGTTAATATTCAATATACAATACCAGTCAAAATGTTTGGATACCCTTTCTCATGCTACTGTATAAGAAACCGTGTCCAACTCTTGTCTTTTAATGTTCCTTTCATCCCATCTTTACAAAAAAAAAATTACAGCCACAAGTGACAACATTTTGATCAAATATTTTCAAATAACTGCAGTTGGTTGGCGACCAGTCCAAGGTGTACGCAGCCTCTCGCCCAAAGTAATCTAGGATAGGCTAAAGCACACCCGTGACCCTAGACTTACTGTTTGTTTCCATCTTGTAAAGATGAGTGTTTGTCTATCCATCAATAATTCTTGATATTTCGGGTATTTTGCAAAACAAAAACGCGTTATTAAAACAGAGGGTCATTGTTTTAAATTGGGGGGGGGGGGGGCCCGGGGGGTTAAATGCATAATGTCTCCTGTAAAGTTTAGCTGAGCACATAAATCCCCACAGCATGAATGCACCAAGAGAAAAGGGGGGGCTTTGGAATAACGAAGGCCTGGCCAAACATTTCTCTTCACAGCCCTGAGCACATCATTTCGACATAAAAGTTCATTACTGTTGGCAAAAACAAAGTTGGTAGGATGTAGACAATTTACATCACCCCTAAATGTCACCCATTGTCCTGGTCTCCTCTACAGACCAGGCCTTTGTGACGTTGGCTACCAATGACAACTATGCGAAAGGAGCCATGGTTCTGGGCCAATCCCTGCGCCGCCACAAAACCTCCAAAAACCTGGCAGCCCTCATCGGGCCCCAGGTGTCGCAACCATGCCAGTAAGGAAGCTCTCTTTCCACCCAAACCAGCAATCTTGTGTTGTTGTTTGACGCTCCGAAAACCATCAGGTCTGTACTGAGGAGGATTTTCGACGAGGTTCGGCTGGTCGACGTGCTGGACAGCGGCGACGCGGCCCACCTGGCGCTGATGAGGAGGCCCGAATTGGGCGTCACCTTCACCAAACTCCATTGCTGGACCCTCACACACTACTCCAAATGTGTCTTCATGGACGCAGACACTCTGGTGAGACCACAAGAGCACATCAAATAACTGTACTAAATTAAACTAAAAATTCAAAAAAAGGTGGGTGAGCATATTTTCTGCCTCTCTGTTTGTGTACATCTCAGGTGGTTTCAAATATAGATGAGCTCTTTGACCGAGAGGAACTGTCAGCTGCTCCTGATCCTGGCTGGCCCGACTGCTTCAACTCGGGCGTGTTTGTTTTTCGTCCGTCTGTGGAGACTTATGACAAACTGCTTCAGTACTGCACAGAACACGGCAGCTTTGACGGTAAGCCAACATGCACATCTTGCGGAAGGAGAAAAAAAACTAAACTTCCTAGCTTGTTCATATTTTTTTATTTAGAGGGGTTTAAGTATATACATTTATTTCTTTTTTTGATAGCGTGGACTGTGTAAAAGAAGCAGACATCACACCATACTTTGGCTTGTTGTCTCTTGTTTTGGAGACTGAAGTTGACTAAGTTCCAAGGCCACACTGTCACCATCATAAACCCTTTAGTGGCGGTCCTCGATTTACAACTGTACAGACATATGGCGTTTCGAGGTTATGATCAGTGCGCAAGGAACTAGTTTGCATAGCAGCCTAAGTATACTACGTCACCACCATAGGAACACAACTATGGAAGTCGTAAACCAAGTATCCCCAATATTAACTGTACAGGCAATGAATAACCGCTGTTAATATTAAGACATAAAAACAAAACCGTCTTGAGTTTATGTCAATTTAAAAACAAAAATTTTAGGCTTAGTTGAGGCTGTCCAATGTGGAACAAGTGTCACAAAAAGGCAAAAAATAAATAAATAAAAAGCAAAGCGTACGCCCAGCGGTAATGCAAGACGTCCTGGATGACGCCAGCTCAGACTCATAATTTTGTGAAGCAAATGCATTCTTTTCATCAAATTCCAAATGGTACAACCTCTATGACTTTCGACTTTAGAGCTTTCGCTCTACTTGGATGATGAATCTAAATCAGTCCAGAGGCAGGCCTGAAGCAATCCCCTGCTTACTAACTGCCTTTCTATAAATAGGACCATAATTGACAAACGGAACATCGTGCTGCATTTAAATGATTCATCGCACAAACACATTAGCAAAGTGTTTACTGGGTTAGAAACTTGGCTGTTGCCCCCTGACAGTAATTAGACTGTCCATTAACCAATTAAAGTGTTACGCCCAAATATAATTTGATATGCAGTTACCACTTCAATCACAAATCACCCTTGTACCTGTCGAAAAAAAGAGTAAAAAGATGTAAAATTGCGCCGAATGCTTTGAATGGGGGAGAAAGTAGTGCCATCTGGTGTACAAAAATTGTAATCTAGTACAGGGGGGTCTCTGTCTAAGACGGTCCGAACAGACGAGGTTTTTAGGTTACGACTGACGTGCAAAGACCAAGTTTGCGCAGCTGTGCAAGATATTTACCGATTTAGATATTTACTGTAATTTTAACTTTGCGTCAGTTAGTGATAGGCTACGGTATGTTTCGATTTATGTACAAATTTGGGTTACATCACCGCCATAGGAACGGAAGTCTGTTGTAAACTGAGCCGTAGTCTTATTCTTAAGCGACATTAAGTCCTTGGGAAAAGTAGCCATGTTGCTCTTTTTGCTCCAAGTAAAGCCTTTATTGAGCCTGCTGCCTCAAGGACAAAGGCCCCCTTCAACTCACCGTTTGCTGAAGTTATTCGTAGGCGCTCGCTAAGGGACGTTCACTTTCAGACTGTGCAGCAAATGTAGCGCTGGTGTACTGTAAATGACTTGCGGTCATCGGTTTGGCCTCGTTTCGGGTTTACTGCAGGGATCAGCACTTAGGAGCTGTATTCCCTGTGTACACCATCAGTGCCCCAAAGGTTTTAACTGTTGTTGAACAGGGTGTTTACGTGTGGGCTGAGGCATGAGTGGAAGCTGCTTTGACCTTTTAGCCGGATGACGCTTGAGCTTTCCATCACTCTCCAGATTATGATTAATATTTTTAAAAAATAACGGGAATGGTGAAGCAATCCGGTGTGTCATATCGCTGTATGCGTGGCTCTAAACTAACATTGATATGTGACAACAAATTGGCAGGACACCAACCAGTTGTCTCGGCTACATAGCATAAATCCCCTAATCTTTCAAAACAAATTTTTTTAACGTTAACCATTTTTTTAAAACATGAGAGACCCCACATGTGATGAGGAAAAAATTGGCAAGTGTGTTCTTACTGCTGAAATGGTAATACCTCCTTAATTAGCTATCGTTCCATTTCACATCTCAGTCAGTCCCTGGCTCAGCCAAACTCGGTGATGAGGATTTGCGATCGTAGATATTGAACAGGTTTAACATTTACGATTGTCAGACCCAGCTGTTTTCCGGGCAGATCGTCAGGGAGAAGTAAAAAAAATAAATAAATAAAAATCACTCAACAGACCCCACACCAAGGGATAATTCCTCAGGATAATATTTTAGGGACAGCTGATAATAGGGCGTTTACTGACTTTGTTTGTTGTTTATATTCAACCCAATTATCAATACACGTGTACCTCGCTTGAGTCTCAAATGTGCCTTTTTATAAACCCGTTCAGGGAGAGGGCTCCACTGCTCTACAAAGCGGTGAAAGGACAGGGATATGGCAGATCTGGAATATCACGCAAATTGAGTTTATATCATGGTATCATGATACTATCATTCTCATTTGCAAAATATCCTATCATATTCTGACTAGTTACTTACTCCAAAAAAAAAAGCACTAAAGATTAGGAAAATGTAAGAACTTTCATCATGGAATTTCTACTCTATAATAATAAGAAACAAACACAACATGAACCAAACGTCACCTCAAAGTCTCTTCCACATTGCATTTATGTAAGCCAAGTCAGGTGTGATGAGCTCTTAGTGGCTGGCCAGCTCTTCACTTGAAGCCCCCTCAAGCCCCGAGCGACATCATGTACAGACTTAGAAAGGAGCGTTAATGCAGAGAGCAGTTCATCAAGCGTGCGCTTGAAGTTCCCTGCGAATATCAGCAAAGTGGTGCCGGTGTGTTACCTGAATTATTTCCATCCCTTCAGGGATAATGTTATTTTGTTGAAAAATAGGAAGCGCTAAACTGCACAAGGTGTCTTCGCCATAAACCAAATGAGGGATGAAACGATGCGCTTCAAACTCTTCTAAAGCAATGGAAGTCAATTAAGATGCCAGAGCTAACTACCTTCCTTGCTTGATGACTTACAAGCATTATTTGTAGAATATTTCACTACAGGAAGTTGTATATAGCTACTATAATGGAGTAAGGGGCAATTAACAAAGAAATACATTATAGCCATTATAATCTTTAAAAGTGTGCGACGCACCCCCGTTGGAATTTAACAGAGGCTTTGAGTGTAGATGTGTTTTGTTTTGTTTTTATGAAGGAAATTGACTCATGAAACATTGTAGATGCAATTAAACCGTGAAGAATGGTAAAAACTAATAAAAAATCCAGGGTGTGCCCACTCGGATGTTTTCACTTAAGGCTGATTGTTTGTCATTTTCGAGATGCAATAGACAAAAAATCCACAGCTAAAGGCTGTGCACGCTACCTACCCAACAATGTTGCCCTCAGGAGTGGGTGTAAACAGACAAAAAGTTTGGAGTTTAATTTCTCACTTGGACAAAAACGTAGCTTCGAAGAACTCAATTCATTCTGCTCAAAACTGCAATGTTCACAAGCTTTACGGTATGATGAGTTTTGCCAATTCTGATGTCAGCTATCAAGCAATCTATCCATAGGCTACTGACTTGCTGCACATATTTTAGTATTTTGACACAATGAGGTCACTGTCCGAACAGCAGGCGATCAGGCTTATTCAAACCCCCATTTAAATAAATTTATAGCGAGGCGAAAGTAAGGAAGACTCCCTATTTATAGCAACACATTGATCTTTGATATTTGCCACATTGAGGAAGAGGGTTCGGTGTCAACTGTAATGCACATGTGACACATACTGTAAGCTATGGCCAGCAACTGTCAAAACTAGCAGTATACACATAACTCTGCCTATTAGAAAAACAATGTGCTCACTACTGAGCGTTTAAGATAAGCAAACGTTTTTAAGAGACAGCCTAGTAAAAGTGGGAATGTTCTTTTTGTGTCCAGACAGTGTCAAAATCATCACGATTCAAAAGGGCTTGTAAAAACAACAGAAATTCCTGTAATACTGTTACTTCATTCAGAAACACTCTTCTTTTCCTGGAGAAAATAGTCTTCCGAATAGCCTTTGTCGCCCTACACAAGGTCCTGATTAGCACAATGGCATAAGAATAGGTGGTTACGTGGCAGAGGGCGTGCTCAGTTACTGCCGTACTTACTGTTTTTCATATAATGGTTTTGTATATATGACTTAGGAAGGTGGTAATTCAGAGTACCTTCTTGAGCCACGCGACCAGCTATTCTTACGTGGCTGCGCAACTTTGTTCATTGTGTGCCGGTCATAACCTTGAAACCTGTCAGAAACCATCCATCCATTCATTTTCTGAGCCGCTTATCCTCACAAGGGTCGCGGGAGTGCTGGAGCCTATCCCAGCTATCATTGGGCAGGAGGCGGGGTACACCCTGAACTGGTTGCCAGCCAATCGCAGGGCACAGATAAACAAACAACCATTTGCACTCACAATTATGGGCAATTTAGAGTCCTCAATCAACCTACCATGTATGTTTTTGGGATGTGGGAGGAGAAAACCCACGCAGGCACGGGGAGAACATGCAAACTCCACACAGGCGGGGCTGGGATTTGAACCCCGGTCCTCAGAACTGTGAGGCAGATGTGCTAACCAGTCGTCCACCGTGCCGCCTGTCGGAAACCTTCTAAACAAAGGTGTAAACTGAGGACCCCCTGTACATGTCCCTTAGGAAAAGTACATTTGAACCCGCTTAAAAGCAAATCTCTCCAGAGTGGACTGAGTAATCTTTCCTTTGTGTCCAAAGGAAAACTTTTGTTTAAACACTAATTGACTCCTTAAAGAATGGTCTACTACCCATACATACATACATACATTTTCTACTCCTTATCCTGTTGCGGGTCATGGGTGCGCTGGAGCCAGTCCCAGATGAGATTGGTCAAAAGTCATTCGAGACCCTGGACTGATTGGCAGTCAGTCAAGAAAAGATGAACAGTCCAGTTGCAATTGATTCAATCCGATGAGAATACAATTACCTAGATGAATGAAAATATTCACAGGCTACCATTCACACAGTCACTCAGTCAGCCGACTGCACCATTACATCCTCAGTGAGCAGAATGGTCTATTAGTACTCAACAAAACTGGACTGACTACTCGCCCCCCACTATCCAGAGACCATGCCACAACCCTACTCTATGACCTTCTTTTCATCCCAGTGATTTTTCAAATAGAATTTAAGATACTTCTCACCAACTAAAAGGTTCTCAACACACACATCCTGATCCCTCCAGTCTAGTAACATACACCTCCTATATAAAATGATGTGTGTCATTTCAGTTATTTTGGATATCCTCCGGAAAAGTCACCACAATCTACCAACCGATCCCATCTAAAACAAATTTTCCTTGGTGGATTTAAACTTGCGACCACTTCCTAACTTAACTAATACACGATTCCACCTAACCTAACTTTTTTTTCTATAGTAAACGTTATCTCTGCCTGTCACACTGAAGACCAGGTTTGCTTTCCCTTCCATTTGTAAAACCGCATCTGTTCGGTATTTAAGGACTGTGGATCGTGTTCGGCGGGACACTTAACCCCTGGATCCCCAATTGCTCTTGGTGCACTCTTCTCAATCTGTCATCTCTGTGGTATTTAAATAGAATTCCAATTGCGTGACAATTAAGGATTTGACTTTCCATTCCGGTCCAAAGATGAGTAGTGTAGTTAGAGCTGCTACTACTACTACTACTACTGCCCTCATGCTATGTCATGGTTGCCTCCCTTCTGTGTTTCAGGGGGAGACCAGGGGGTTCTTAATGGCTTCTTCAGCGACTGGGCCACAGCTGACATTTCAAAACACCTCCCCTTCATCTACAACCTCAGCAGCATCGCCATATATACCTATCTACCAGCCTTCAAGCGGTATGTGTCGAACCCGCTCGCTGACATATTGGTGCGAGTGCCCTAAATTCTTGGAGTGGTCAGGGGTTGTACTCGTTTTGGTGTAAAGGTTGCGAGTCAAATGCCTGGGTTGTCGCCCTCTTTGGCTACATAGCTAAAAGAGGCATGGGGCACGAGCTGCTTTTCAAAGTAGCAGCGTAGGAAGACGTAAAATTGTACTACCGGGTACAGCAAAGAGTCTGCTGAAGTCGTGACAAAGCGTAAGCAAATCACGAGCTCGTAATCACATGCTGACATGGAGTTCGGAGCAAGAGGAGTAGTGGGACGCCTGAAACGCCGGGTTGGGTTTCCACCCCAACAGCTGATAGCAAATCCCCAAATAGAGTCGTTTATTTAAAGACCTTTTATGTTTACCACTCAGCCAGGTCATTGTGCGTCCAACTCTTCAGTGCTTGTGGCCGTGAAATCCCCCCTTTGGAAACAAACCTCATTGACAAGCGCTAGGTTTTGTTTTTCCTGGCAACGTAATGGGAATGATGATCGTGTTTTCAGCAGTCGTAACCGGAATGATGAATATGTTTTTACCCGTCGCCACTTGTCAGCTTTAGCTGCGCTGTGGCCGATGAACAAACGAGGCAGGGGAAATGTGCTCATACTGCAGCGACATCGATCTACATTAACCTCGACTCCACAACACACTTGTCTTGTTTCAGGTGTACATTTAAAAAAAAAAAAAAAAAAAAAAAAAGAAGTCAGATATTTTGTATAGAAAAGTTGTGTATTTTTTAGCTAAAACGTTGTATATGTGATAATATTTTTTTAGATGTAAATTTTCTAGATTTTAGAATTGCAATTACAAGAAGTTGTATATTTGAGAAAAAAATAGTATTTTTGAGATTTAAATTCTAATATTACCAGATCAAAGTTGTATATTTTTAATTTTTAAATTAATAATTTTTCTAGATTATACATTGCAAGAATAACGTTCTAATATAATGAGTATATTTGAGGGGGAAAAAAGTCATTTTCAACACCATATTACAAGAACGTTGTATATTTTTTATAGCAAATGTTATTTTTGAGATTCAAACAGTAATGAAATTAAAACTGCAATATCATGAGAATAAAGTCATATTTGAGCTAAAAAGCCGCATACAGCATTTGAGTTATATTTTCAAGATAGTCAATTATTTTCATGATTAAAGTTGTAACATGACGAGAAGTCATATTTGAGAAAAAAAGTTGTATATTTTCAAGTAAAAAAAGATATATATTTCAAGATCATTGTTGTTATTACGAAAATAAAGTAATATATTTTCCGGAACATAACCTACTATTGACTTGCCTGGTCACATTTCAGCTATGGCGCCAATGCCAAGGTAGTCCACTTCCTGGGGAAGACCAAACCGTGGAGCCACGGCTTGGACGCTCAAACCAAAGCGATCTCCGGGGGCGCACACCCCTCCTTCCTCCTGGATTGGTGGGTCTTGTACTCCACCACCGTGGTGCCTATGCTGCAGGAGCAATACGGAGACCAGCCCTTCCACACGGAATGCGTGGAAGAGGTAACTACACTGTCTGCATTTTTGGATTGTGATGTGCTTTTAAGTCAAGACAGATGATGTACTGTAAATATCATTGTTGTTATGTATTTCTGGTGGTGGATGATGTCCCTGCC
The DNA here is from genome assembly GCF_024500275.1 of Phycodurus eques. Lineage (NCBI taxonomy): Eukaryota > Metazoa > Chordata > Actinopteri > Syngnathiformes > Syngnathidae > Phycodurus > Phycodurus eques. The sequence goes on from NC_084545.1 coordinate 6,798,310, forward strand.
TTTCCCGTAAAGTTCCCCTACACTGACATGGTTACTTTTGGGAGCGCAGAGGTATGGAAGAAGCTCAACACAAACTTGTTGGCTTAGCTGCGACTTCACACCAGAGCTTCTACGCCATTCATTTAAGCAGACTTTTTGTTTTTTTATTTTTTAACGGTGTTTTAATTTTGACTCGTGGGTTTTCACTGGTTTGCTCAGGCTGTGGAGGTGAGCCTGGCATCCGTGGCCGCCGCGCTCCACCTGTCGTCACCACCGCCGCAGGAGCAGCAGCAGCAGCCGTCCTCCGAGGAGCGCAAGCAGAAATGGGAGCAAGGCCAGGCGGACTATATGGGGAAGGACTCCTTTGACAATATCAAGAAGAAGCTCGATACTTTCCTCAAATGAGGAGGGAGAGAAAAGAATGCACTTAAACTGCCACAGCAGACATACAGGTGCATCACATTACATTAGATTTTCTGTCCAAAAGTTCATTTATTTCTCTAGTTTGATTTAAAAACTGAAACTCATTACAGGGAGCCCCACATATTCACGGGATGGCAAATTCACTTATTCCTGGATTTTTTTTTTCCTCTTTTTTTTGCTGGGGGGGGGGGAATAAAAAATAAATGATCACTATTATTGTGCTCATCTTGTTGCCAAGGAACTATGTTGAAGTGGCTTGAGGAGATTTATATAGACAAAAGTGGTGCTTTGCTGCCACCTTGTGGCATCTTAGTGCCAAGGAACTATGTTGAAGTGGGTTGATGAGTTTAATCTAGACAAAAGTAATGCTTTGCCGCCTCACCCTGTTGGCATCAATAGGCAATTGACTCTTCTTTTTTTTTTGGTGTCAATTGTGGATTTTTGTTACGGTATTTGTGGCACCGTGTGGTCCCGATCCCCTGTAAATAGCAGATAGGGAAGACTGTATACAGATTCATGAAATGCAAAGGAAAATACTTTCCAAAAGGCCGATTTCTGCGATAAAAACTCTTGATTGTTTATGTAAAGGTTCTTGGAATGGTGTATTTGATTATTGCTATAATCAGAAGTAAAACAAATATTCATGAACTATTTCACTCTGTGTGTAGTGAATCTACAGTAATAGTGATGAAGCCGTACCCTGAGTCATGGAAAAACCACAAGCAACCACAAACTATGTTACAAAAACACACTATTATTTCAAACGCTTCTAACAACATTACTCTTAAGAATAAATGGCTTACAGATGCATTTTTAAATGCACCGCAAGTGCACGTATACATGCGTATACTCTGTAATGGCCCAGGCTAAAATTAACCTAGCCAAGATTCAAAGCTTGTCCTTCAGGTGATATGTATCACTTCAACATACTTCCTTAACAACAATTCATAGACAGGGCTTTGGCGGCATCTTTTGGCACCTAAGGGCGTTTCAGAAAGAGCACAAAAACTGCAGCTTGGCCAGTTTTCAAGCAATTCGCTGGAGATAGGTGCAACAGGAAAAAAAATGCAAATAGGTGAATTTTTGAATAGTGGATAGGGAATATACTGTACTGTATTGTATTGTAATTTCTTTGTTGTATTTTTTTTTTTTTAATTCCCCCCACTGGAGGGAAATAATCAACAAAATAATCTACCAAGAAATAGCTGTGTGTGTGTGTAGTGAATCCATACTATACAAGTTTCACTTTTTCAATCAAGCTACTGGAATACATGAACTTTTATTCCATATTCTAATTCAGTGAGATGCAACTATACATCATCCAACAGCCTGATCCCCCTCCCCACTTACCAAGATAGCAGAGTTAAAATGGTTTATGTTCTATCATTATTTATGTTTTGCTTGCCACATGCAACCATAGGCTGTTGCATTGAAAGCTGAAGAAAGCCTTTGTACCTATTATGTTTTGCACATGACATATAACATTTACCTGTACATTCTTTCATTTTTGCCTTTTTTTTTTTAAGTCACCTGAGCATTTTCACAAATTCTGTCGAATAGATCAAATGTTTACAGCACCTTTGGAAGCCTTGTGAGCATACTGCATGCTATGCTGTACAGTTCGACATTTTATTTCACCAGGATGTGTGATGATATCTTACATCCGGAAATATTAATAAAGAAAAATTAACCAAAAAAAACTTTTGAAAATAGAAATGAGCTAACGTGTGTTTATTTCAACAATGCCCTGTAATGAGCTAGTTATAGTAGTTAATGAAAGTCAAACTATCAGTAATGTCTCTGTATGACTTGTATTCCAGATAAATATAGTATCATTGCACTTGTTGCTACTGTATGTTTATGTACTATTTAAACACGATACATTGTAAATTTGAGAGAAGTAGCAGGACCATTGAGATTGCAGTTATATGTGAATAAAGTTTAATATTTTCAAGATACAAAGTTGTATATTTTCAAGATTAAGTCATACTGGATTTTCAAGATAGTGATTTTTTGATAAGTCGTATGCAATATTTTCAAGACTTAAAAATATCTTAATTTGAGGTGAACTATTTTTAAGATTTAAAGTCCTAATCGAAAAATATATACAACTATCTCGAAAACATACAACTTTGGCCTTTATAGCACAATATTTCATCTGGAAATACACAAATATATATATTATGAACATTTTAAAATGATCGAGTTAGAATCCCTTTTGTAAGTGAAACTTCAAAGTCATATCTTATGGACCTGTACGAATTTCTGTATTTCTGTATACCATGCAGATCACACTATCATTGCACTCCCTGTACAGTTTAACTACTACTACTAACGACTGCTGCTATATATTACCAATGCAAACAACTTGTGTGTGTGCTTTTTTTTTTTTTTTTTTTTTTTTAATTGTTGTGTGGGTTTACGGTTAAGTGGCGAAAATGAACTTCAGAGACGAAGGAAGATGCGTGACTAAGATGTACTTCCGGTTTCGTTGACCGCAGTTTCTCTAATTCTTGCTAATTTATGTAAAAATAGCGACTGTACTGACAGCTGACAATCACAAATCAAGTGAATACAATTGTTACTCTATAAGTCTTGAACCTATTAAACGTGGCCGTCCCGGAGGCGTGTCCCGGAACGTAAAGGCATCATTTGGCTAAAATGGCGCCGCTGCCCGCGCTCCGAGTGTGGCTTCTCTTCTCCTTGTCTGCGTTCGTCACCGTGTCCCTGGGCTTCGGGCTCCCGGCCCTCCTGAACGCCGCCACGGGAATGCTGGGAGTGCCGGAGGCGAGCGTGACCGAGTGCGTGGTGGTGTGCTATTTGCTCTTCGTCCTGTACATCGCGACGCCTCGGATCCCAAGAGGACTGGTGGAGGTAACTTGTGGGGACAGTGAACGCATCACGAGTAATACTATCACGAGGATACGGAGTGGTTTCTTGCCACGGGTTCTCCAACTTTTTGGGTTCCGGGAAACTTTAAAAGAGGAGAAATGTTTCCAAGGAACCCCCTCACACTAACGCGTGTACTCCAAAATGGCATCGGAACTAAAGAGTTGCAGATTTATAGTTATTGTTTATTCAGTATTGTTTATATATAATTGCATTGACATAACCCATTATCTAGAGAAGTTCATTTATTCTATTTTCAAGACAAAAAAAGAAAAGAACACGTACAATAATAAAAGCATTGGGGGGGGGGGTAAATAAAGTTGTATTTTTTTCAAGAAAAAAATGTCAATCTTTACAAGAACAAAAAACATATCCTCTCAAGGTAAATTTTTTTTAATCTTATCAGGTTAAAAAATCTTCTGAGATAAAGTCCGAATACTGATACTGAATTAAATGTTTTTAACAAAGTTCACCCCCCCTTTTGAACCTATTCCTAAGCCGTTTGCTGAAAACTCACCTATTTGCGACACACCATATTTTTGTTGTCTAAGGGTGCCAAGGCCCTGGCTACAAGGAAAGTAATCATTGGTGTCAAGGAAGTACATTGAAGTGGCAACTACAGTATAAAATTTTTTCGAGGGGCATCAATTACAGTACTCACATTGTGTTTTGTTGTTTGCCATTTGCCGCAGAGCTTGGTCCCCATCTGTATTACTGTACTGTATATTTATTTAAAAAAATACACATTTTGTTCTTAAAATAATAATAATAATAAATATTAAATAAAGACTTTATTCATGTAGCTTGTCAGAGTTATGTGATGATGCGTCACAATCAAAATGACCAGAACTTGTAATTGGGCCAAAGCTAAAGTAGTGCTTGCTGTAATTTGTTTGTTTTCTTGGTATGCTGGTCCCCATGTGTAATGTTGGTATGCACTTTTTACTTGACTGCAAACTATTTTGCAAACCCCCTCGGGGGATACAATATTCTGAACACTATATTAGTGTTGTGTTTGGTGCAGGTGACAGGAAAAGCGGTGTTCATTACGGGTTGTGACAGCGGTTTTGGTCTGGCACTAGCCGAACATCTGCACAAACTTGGGTTCACCGTCTTTGCGGGATGCCTGCTTAAGGTGAGTGTGGCACTCAAGTGCAAAGAGTGTCAGGCTTCTATAGGGTAAGGTGTTTACGACAGTGTGAGAATACATTTTTGGAATGTTTGATTCATGTTACATTTTTTTTTGTTCATTGTTTTGTTAACAAATGTTAATTTCATAGATAAGGCCAAAAGTAAAGTCATTTCAATCAAAGCTTCTGCAATTTCCCTTTAAATTATGGTAGTAACAAGCAAGGGTTAGGGTTCCAAAATTTGGTATCAAGTGTTAAGGTTGCGTGGAAGGTTTAGGCGGGTCTCAAAGTAAGATTTTAAGACAGGATTGGGGTTTCAAAATAGGAAAAATCCAAGATGCCCATAACAACACATTTGGGATGAGGAAATTGATAGCTTGTTCCGAACTACAGTAGTTGCATATGTTACAGTTTGAGCAATATCGAAAAGGTCCTCTGTTTATGACGAAATACAATTTCTGTGGCCCCTGCAATCCATCTGCATTGGGGCCCCTGTGGGGCAGTGACCCCAGGTAGCATGTCTTGTGTTTAGACATGACTAGGTGCAAAATGGAGGATAGTTTCTTTGCAGGATAAAAGTGGAGAGGGTGCCAAGGTCCTGGAAGAGTTCCACTCGGCGCGCATGAAGGTGGTCCAGCTCGACGTGTGCAGCGACGAGCAGGTGAACCGTGCCGCCTGGTTCGTCCGAGACAACCTGGAGGACTCGGAGAGAGGTAGAGCAACCGGAGTCGACGGACATCTCTGCTTGTCTGGTAACTTTTTGTGGTATAATGCACCGTCCAGGTCTGTGGGCGCTGGTCAACAACGCCGGCGTGTCTACGTTCGGAGGAGTGGAGTTCACCTCCATGGACGCCTACAAGGAAGTTTCCGAGGTCAACCTATGGGGCACCATCCGGGTCACCAAAGCGCTTCTGCCGCTCATTCGCCGGGCCAAAGGTGGGAGCAACTAATCCACTCAAAAACGCCAGCTTTGGATTTGCTCCAGAGAAAAGCATTGTTGGCATTTCTGTTTCCAATAAGCTAATGCAACTGTACAGATTTGCAACCATTTTTCAATTCAGTCAATATTATTAGCCCCTCTTACACGACTAATTTTTCCACCTTTTAGCGGGTTTTTGGTCTGTATAGACAACACTGACATGGAATGGGGGTGGGTGAAAACACAGGGACAAAGTCGCCCCGTGGGTATTCCACATTCAGAGCTAGAGTCAAAGCCATAACAGAGGAATCCAGAGGTAACAGTTCAGTCGCTGTTCTGTATAAACACCACTGACATGGAACGGGGGACGCAAAGTTGACCTGCGAATGTTCCGAATTAAGAGCCGTAACCAGAGGTAACACAGTACGTCATTCGACCGTTACTCCCTCTTACACTGCCTTGCAAAGGCGTAATTGTTTCAGTTTTTTTTCTCCCGGTTCGCTGTTCTGTATAAAATTTGCAATGCAAATTTAGCATTTTTCATTACGGCTCTGACCTCTGTGTGTAACAGGCTTTTGGTTGCCAGGCCATCTGGCTAAATTAGCGCACAGTCACTGCATGACAACATTGTGACAATTTGCTTTCTTGCGGTTTGGAATATACACATCATGTTTTGACTGATCTTTGTGGTTCGCTGCTATTAAGATGCCAACGAGTGACTCACTAGAGAAGCTGCAGGCCACATTCTTGGCAGGAGTAATTCTCTCAAGACAGCTCAACTTTGGACCCAGAGACTTGTTGTTTTTTTCTGGAACAAAGATGACACTCAGTGCGTTTAGAACAGTTCAGCAGGTCCTTACTATTTTAGAAGTGTTTTCCATTCAAATATTTCTTGTAATGACTTTACTACTGTGTTAGCATAGGTTAGCGATTGACTACGGTGCGTTCCGACTTACAAATTTGGGTTAGTTCGCCACTGTAGGAAAGGATAAACGTCAAACACTCCTATTTGAGATCTCACCCTGACCCAAAATGGCTTCCTCAGTGTGTAATGAAGCTGTAATGTCATAAGAGATCCTGAAGTTGCCACTTTGGCGCCATAACAGAAGCGGCAGGAACTGTCAGAGAACCCAAGGAAGCCGGATTACTGTCCAAACTTTCAAACAGCCACGCGGCATTCCGCAATCAGATACCGTAATTGGGCGCGTGATGACGTCAACGGCAGTTGCTTTCAACACAACCGGGTTTGCAAAGTGAGACTTTGTCAAACTTCCCGTCTCTGTCCCGCCTTTCCGGCATTCTTCCCACGCCCGAGAATATGTCAAAAGGAAGAAGAAGGGCATTAACACAAGAGGGCAGGACAAGTGAGCCTCTGGTGTTAAACTTCACACCGTGGTATCGGCTTTCCGCTATTCCATTTCACATGGCCAATATTCCGAAAACAATACATTTGAGATGAGAAAAGTATATTTCACTTTTTGACCAAGTGTCAGTTGAGCAATGGCACTGTTATTACATGTCATTCAAAAAAAAAAAAAAAGGTAATGAGGGTCTTTGGTTTAGAGGGTAAAAGGGAATTCAAAATTCAAATTGAGCTTTCATCCACAATAAAGCCTAAAATATGTCCCTCCAGTTTCACATATTTCTTGTTCATTGTTGCATTTCTCTGCACAGGCCGCGTGGTAAATGTGTCCGACTCGTACGGCCGAATGGGAAATATCGCTCAGTCGCCCGTGTGCGTGTCCAAGTACGGTGTGGAAGCGTTCTCTGACTGCCTCCGCTACGAGATGAAGTCCTGGGGCGTCAAGGTGTCTGTCGTAGAGCCAGGGAACTTTGCCGCCGCCACGGGCATCCTGAGCCGCAACGTCTTGGCCAGCACGGCCAACAAACTGTGGGCCGAGGCACCGCCGGACGTCAGGGAAGATTATGGGAAAGCCCGCTTCGAGCAGATCACAGCGTTGATGCGTTCGCTGTGCAACAGCGGACAGAAGGACGCGAGTCCCGTGCTGGACGACATCACGGACGCCATCGTGTCCAAGCGTCCGTACACCAGGTACAACCCCATGGAACCGCACTGGTGGATCAGAGTGCAGCTGATGACGCACCTTCCTTCCGCGCTTTCTGACTTGCTCTATTTCTAAATGGCAACATTCCAGAACTTGAAGCCTTTCATTGTTCAAGCCTTAAATTGCAATAGTTTTTTAAAAAGTAAATTATCGCACTATGTATTGTGTTACTCCAGCGCCAGACATGACACGGGAGGGGGGAAAAATATATATTGTGGTCACATTATAGAAACATTGTGTGCACAGAATGAAATGGTGGTCACGAAACACACTGGTATCATGACTCACGAGTTAATTCGTTTCAGCATGAGCGTCTGGGCGCGAGTTGTGGCCTACAGTAGCTCCTTGCGAGTGTTTTTATTTTGTATTTGTGTGTTTGTTTGTAAATCCCTCCACATGCGTGGGCATTACAGTGTGGGTTTAAGGAACAACTTTGACATCTGGTAAGAAATTAGTACGTGCCCCTCCAATAGAAACCGCAATACACGATGTCCTTAAAGTAAGGGTTTTCTAATTCCATTCTCCTCGAAAGCCAACATTGCCACACTTTTCAGAATTGTCTGGAAGCTCATCCCCAGCCTAAAACAAATTGTCATTAGCCGGGCCTCTACCTCACCATTTCTAGAGTAGGTGTGCCCAATTTGCTAACTGAACAATCCAGTACAAGCCATAGCTTGTTTGTGCTCACAAATTAGTATTTTGTGTGCACCTTGTATTTATTTCATAACCCAAAACCACCACCACCACCTATGTCTGGGGCTCCATATGTTGCTGATGAAATCAAAGTAACCTTCTTAGTGTTGTGCACCAGCAAAAATGTAACATACTAGTTTAAAAAAAAAAAAAAAAAAAAAAAAAAAAAACTGCTGTGATCTAATCTTTTGGGGGGAAAATATTTTGATTTATCTGCTTGTCTTTGCCACCAGATGGCGTGCTAGGATCACACCAACATGAAGTGCAAACAAGACAAGTTTTCATTTTGAATATATTCAGCATCCTGTGTATATGATTTCATCATATTGCCATATTGTCACTTTGTTTCAAAAAAAAATATTAAACAGGCAAACTTATTTGACCGCAAATTCCCTTTGATTATTTTATATATGTGATCTACATACAAGTAACTTTCATACAAATATTAACTATACTGTAATTGACTTATTTACTGTATGAGCATACCAGTGTAGGTTCCAACTTACGTACGATTCCTTCAGGGTTACGTGGCCAACGTGAGAACAGATCCACGTCGTAAACCGAGCACCCCCCTGTACTACTTTATACAGATGTTACTTTTTCAAAGGTTTTAATGGTATTAAATACCTATAAAACCATACAAGCTATACGTACTTAGTACAATTGAAAAAGTAACAGCCGGGGAAAAGAAACGAACGAGTGTCTGTAAACCATTCAACGTCCACTAGAGTTCACTCTTTAACAATCATTTGGCGATTACAGGGCCTGGTCCAATGGTAGCGCTCAAGTGAAACCCAAACACGACATAAACACTTAGCATGAGAAAATTTCCATTGAGCAGCCCAAGACTAACACAGCAGACATAAATATTCTCGCAAATGAGTTAGGTGCTCGTCTACATTGGCCACGAATGACGACATAGCTTGCTTACCTTGAGGCGTTCAAGTGCTGCTATCGAATGTTTCAGACGAAACGGAACAAATGTGGCTGTACTGTTTGTTTATATGCTTGGTGGTTGGCTTCGTCAAAACATCAGCGCCTCTATTTAAGCGTTAAAAGCTTGTCATTCGGCCATAAGATCCACGTCAAAAGCAATCCAAAAAAAAGGGTGGTCGCCATGCCCCCCTTGGGTTCAATAATTGAGAGTCGGACCAATCAGCTCCCCCAGCACCATGCTCTCCTTCATGTTGATCGGATTGGTTCTTGGTCTGTTTTACAAGTGATTGACATCATGTTTGTCCAATCCCTTTTGAACACTCTTAACTGCTTTTGCAAGTGGACTAAACTATCCATCCATCCATTTTCTGAGCCGCTTATCCTCACAAGGGTCGCGGGAGTGCTGGAGCCTATCCCAGCTATCATCGGGCAGGAGGCGGGGTACAACCTGAACTGGTTGCCAGCCAATCGCAGGGCATAGACTAAACTAACCATTGTTAAAAAGTCAGGTTGTCTTGACTATATGACAGAAAAAGTGGCATTGGAGAAAATAATCTAATTAGAAAATAAACGGGTAATATTTTTAAACATTGTTGGTACATTTCAATAGTTGGGTACATTAAAACAATTACACGGCTTTGTTTGATGTAGTTTATTACGTCTTTGAAACACTAATAAAATCTTCTAAGTTATAACACCTGAAGATGATCTCTCAGTTAAAAACAGCATTAAGAGCATGACAATAAATTTCACAGCACTGCCTTTTTATGGTTCCACAATAGCGTGGAGCTGTTTGCTTCACTCTCTCGCCCACAGGAGGGTGGAGGGGGGAATAAAATATAAGCAGCAAAAAAGCACCAACGTTAACACGGGTCACTTGTTCGGAATATTCGTCTCGAGTGACTTCCAATGTTTTTGAAGCAGATTTTTGTTCTGTACAGCTGCTCGTGCGGCCGCCATTGGTGCTTAGAGACAAAAGCTACGGCCGTTATATTCAAATCTAAAAAGCAGGGAGATTCTGTGTCATTCTTCTATTTGAATACCAACATTTACATGAAATCTTTACACATCTACTGTATGTGGCTACACTGTTAGAAAAAAAAAAGGGAAACAAACGGTAAAACAAATGTGACACTTGAGGTGCTCGGGACGTGATTACATCACATCTGTACGTCTCCGCGAAATATTTCTCTCAGCTGTGCATGTAGGCATTCACTTAAGATTGCTATGTAAGGACACTTCAAAACTACACACAATGGACATTATATGCACATGGGGGTATTTATTTAAATAATAATAAAAAAACATTAAAAAATCAGTCGAGAAACCCGATAACTCATCACATGCAACATGCAAAGCTTTAAAAGCAGAGGTGGAGAGACCCTTATAAACTCATCCAAGGACCATGCTCATGATCTATGATGAGAAAAGTTTGTTTTGAGGCGCATTTGTGGATTCAATGGGTTAATTTGTTTTGAAAATTGCATGGCCGCCCTGATTAAATGCCCTGGCTCCGGTTGGCCGTATATGGCCCCCGGGCCGTAGGTTCCCCACACCTGCTTTAAAAACAAATGGCATGCAGCATTACAAGTGAACAGGGTGGAGCGCCAAAAACAAATCAAATGAAACTTTGGTTGACAGAAAGCTGTGAAGGCACATTATTAAAAAAACAAAACAAAAAAAATCTCCCAAATCCTCCATTGCGTTAGTCACGTTAGACGACAAAGTGGACGCAAGAGGGGAAGTTTCACAAGACTGAAATGTCACGACATAAGAGCCAATAATAATTATACGCACTGTAACATGAATCCTGTGAGGAACTTGATTTTTCCAGAGAGAAAAAGGCGTTTACTGGACAAAGGCCTTCCGGACGTTTCATCCTGGAATGTGATTCGGGTCAACTCGTCATTAATCTAAAAGCTGAGAACCCACTCGGCTCTTTAGCGAGCCATCGCTCAGCTCAACGCACACCTCGACAACACGGAGATTGTAGCCCCGTTTGCCGCCCAAACCAGGACGAGGAGCAGAATTCCAGATGATCTACTACACGGGAATCCGTTCTCGACTGCCCTTCATCATTTTTCCACTCAGGCCCCCCACCCTTGTCTGCAATTCCTCTTGCTCCCTCGCGCTCCAGATGGAAGAGTCATCATTGAAGCAAAAACGGATGTGCCACGCTCAATCTGGATTACCTACAAGACACTATTAGAGAAAACGACAAATACCACACTCCCACGCCTCCACGAGCTGGAAATCTCCCATTTGTAACATACACCCAGCACATCTGCCACCTCCTGTGACCTCCCCTCCTCCTCTGCTTGCAGCCATGTTAATTCAAGCGCATTGAAATCATCTTTTGGACTCCGTTCCCCTGCAGCTCCGTGGAGATGGCAGGTGTTTTGAAGCCCACTTCCTCCAGAGAAAGTGTCCCGTGATTTCTTCTTCTTCTTCATATGACCTCCTAAGAACCACAATGAATCCCAGGTTGGCGACAGTTTGTTTTGGATAACATTCATGTGAACAGGGGGGGGGACCTCTTTTTAACAGCCATCAAAGGCCAAACTAAAAAGGAGATGTATTTAAATTAACTTTTAAATAGCCTGACCACCCACGTAAGTTTGAAACAACCGAGTTTGTATCTGCCTATTTCTGAAAATGGTTTTGTTACTTAACAGTGGGGCTAATTTACATGATAATCAGCTCCACAGTTTCTCCGCCGATGACATGAGCAGCTAGGGTGGGCGAAGATCTAGAGCCACTTTCAAGCAATGGTCCGTTACACCATCATGAAGAGGCACTACCATACGAAACCACCTGCTCCTGCTATCATGTCAACGCCAATGTGGGAAGCAGAGCTGCATTGAATTTTGACAATTCTGGGGGGGAAAATGCATATTACATCTCCTTGAAAGCATGAAATAAATCTGAAGGAACGGCCAACAAATGTTTACTTAGTATTTGTATTTGTGAGTATTTGTGGCTTGTTTCTGGGGTTTTCTCCTAACAGTTCATTTGATGATGTGATTTGAATGGGTGCGGGGGGTGGATAAAAATGCAGGTTACTGCCCCTGGTGCCTGGTCCACTCTCTCTACAATTACCCCGCCAAAAAAAAAAAAAAATGAAAAAAAATGCACATTTCCACAACCAACTGAATCAATAAATATATTTTGGTCGCTTAACTTGCAAAGGTCACTGATTCACCAGTAGAACTTGGGATCGAGATCTTAAAAAAAGGGGGCTCTGTCTATTTATATTAAAAAAAAAAAAAAAAAAAAAGGGGTCATTTTAAAAAGCAGCTGCTAAAAGGATTATATATATTTTCGACAAACTAAATGCGACTAAGCTATGGAGGTGGAAATACACGACTGCCAGCAAACACATCTGGATCACATCATAAATAAGTGTCCAAGAGGTCCATCGTCCGCTCTCAGGAGTCCTTAGTCTTTTTTTTATTTTTGTCTCCCAACACTCCCAACATTCTTCCTCTTTCGTGCCTTTTTCCCATCCTCCTATTGGAATGCTCAACCAGGCATAAGAAGTCCTGATGAGGTGTGAAGTCTTCTACTGGCTCGATGTTAGTGAGTGTTCTGGTCTGTATAGTGTCTCTTCTGTGTGTCATTTACAAGTGTGTGTGTACATGGTATTGCGTTTTTGGGTGCCGGAAAAGGGTGCGGGATCAGGAGGCAGACAGGGCCTTGACCAGGTAGAGTTTGTCGCCCTGCTCGCTGGTGAAGATGGGCGCCTTTTTGTAGTGTTCCACAAGCTCCTCCATGGAGTTGAACTTGCGCTGTCCAATGCAGTAGAGGCTCTCCTTCAGCTGCACCTTGAAATGCTTGTTCTTGCTTTGTGCCTTCAGCGAGATGGAGAAGTCATTTGGCTTGGAGACAGAAGGGAAACAGTCAGTCAGTAGATTTAAATGTATACAATACGAAGGGGGCACTGGTTTGCGATCGAGTTCCATTACTATGGCAGTGACATAACCTGAAAAGTCAGAACGCACCACAGTCTAATTTCTAGCACATTAATAGAAAATAAATAAAAAACAATAAGTACAGCGCTAACCGAAAATGCCTTCTTGTGCTGCGCGACAATGTATTTTTATGCCGCTGCGCAAACTAGTTAATTGTGATTAACCAAGTTGGGATACCCCACACGTGGGCTTTCGTAGAGAGTGGCCAGTAATAATCCACACAGGCGTATTTTTGTGTGCCGTTCATAACCTCGAAACGCAGTATGTACAGACCATCATAAAACCGATGACTTCCTATATTTTAAGTATGGATTTATTCTGTACTTTATGTACAGTAATATCAGGGGATATTGACCAAGCCCTGCCGCGAAGTCTCAGTAGCAAACGAGTTAAAGTGCTATTGCGACTTTCTTCTTCTACTTTTTTTTATCTTAATGTGTATCTCTATGCATGTATCGTACCACACCGCCCTTAAGAGGCCAAGTCGCACACAGCAGAAACAGAGGGTATATATTTTTACTGGTTTTTAAAAATTTATATTTTAATATATTACTATTTTAATTAAACTAATGTATTTTCCCATTGTTCTTTAAATTTGTATTTAAAGTTGAGTTTTGGTAGTTGAATAAATACTGTTTTGAAATCAATGACTATCACATTAACATGATTTCAATAATCAAAATAATCATGATTATTATTTTTTACATAATCGACCTCGACCTATCACTTCAACATATTTCCTTGACATCAATTCGAATTTAGACAGGGAATTGGCAGCATCTTAGGGTGTTTTAGAAAGAGCACGTAAACCGCTAATATGAGAGTTTTTCAGATAACAGCTGTGGGTAGGTCCCACAGTAAAAAAATAAAATAAAAATTGGCGAGAATAGTGTACTGCGAATATGGAGAGGATTACTATAAATATACAGTGTCAAATAGCAACTTGAAGATGCTTCCCAAGATCAACTCACCGATGACTCGCTGTCTCGAATAAGGAAGTCTCCCTCGGTGCCTCGCTGGTTGAGAGCCACCTCCGCTTGGTGGCGCGTCACCTTCCCGTAGTACCACTCCTTGCCTGCAAATCGTCCGCTGCCAGACGGTGAGATGTAATCACAGTCGGGTGTAGGCGGTCCGGCGGGCCCCGCAGTGGTTTTGTGGGAGGCCGTGTCCAGCACAGTCACGTAGTTCTTGGGCACCAGGCCCAGCTGGCCGTCTGCCTTGCGACACTTCCACCACTCCGGGTCGTTCTCGGGCTTCTCCACCACCTCCATCATTTCGCCCTTCTCAAAGTTCAGCTCCTCGTCATTGTCCGAGCTGAAGGGGTAGAGCGCCTGCACCGTGTGTAGCACTCTGTTCCCATTGGCCGTGCTGTTCACCACGGCTGACAGCTTTTCCGTGAGCGATCCCGACGGGTCCCCGAGGCCGCCCGGCCCCACTCCCCCCGCCGTCCCGTCCACATCCTCCGTGACGTAGTTGGATGGGAACCAGCCGGAGCGTCCGTTGTAGCTGCCGCGCCACCAACCGTCGCTGCACTTCTCCATCACTACCACCCGTGTGCCTTTCACCAAAGAGAGCTCATCCTCGCGCTCTGCAGTGTAGCTGAATTTGACCAGGGCGGGCAGGTTCAGGTCGTACAGGCGTTCACCATTGTCTGCGTACATGTCGGCGTCGGCGTTGGAGGCCGTGTCCCTCATGCCCCCCTTCCTGCTCTTTACCTTCCCAATTCCTGAAGCGAGCAACCAATGACAAGAGTTAAGATGAGTAACAAATACACAATAATAAATAACTGATTATTGCTTTGTGGCATCCTGAAGCAATCAAGGAAAATGGAGGGCACTATTTGGTTACAACCAGCAGATGTACTACCCATTCGGTATCAAATAGTTTTCTGTCCAAAGGAACCCAACATGGCATGAACTTTGGGCAGTTGAGCTCAATCCACACAGACGTCCACTTTGGCACAACTCCTCCAGGCAGGACTGAAACAGCAGTTCAGATGTATCAGACAATCCCCAACCCCATTAAGGATAATATGTAATTAACGCTGCAAGCATCGATGAACGTGCCGTCGCACCCCGTTTTTCATAGATAATCCTCAAATTTATCTTTGAACTTTGAGGCCATGCTACGGCCACATTAGACAACATAAGCAAAACAATTTAGCAATTTTGAATACCTGCTTCCAATTGGGGACTTCCGTTGTAGCAGTTCGTCAAAGTATGAGCACTTGAATTCGCCCAAAATGTCTGTTTTAAACCAAAATGAACTACTTCCTGTTCGACTTCGACCATGGGTCCAGAAAACCTTTTTGTGTGCCCTGTAACAATGTACGGCGGTTAAACTGGTGCCCAGGGTCAATTCTTTCTAACTTTGTAAGGGAAACTACTGAGTGAGTTTTGGGGGGTTGTGCAACTAAAAACACATTTTCATCAGCATTAAGCGCTTGTAAAAAAGATTATCGACTTTTAACATGAAACAGCGCATTTACAAGATGTCCTTCGAACCACCTGGTGCTTTGGCCCTAAATATGTAAATACAATTATTCAAATGCCCATCTATGATTCATCTATCAAAAATTCTGTGAATTGCCGAGATTATATTCAATTATACAAGGGGTGTAGTTCTATAGCAACAACACCCAAATTTGTAGTTGAAATGCGCTGACTACTACTACTGCGTTAGCATAGGTTTGTCATAAATACAGTATTTGTATGGCAAAAAAGGGTAATAAATATTCAACAATCCAATGATGACCAGTAAGTACGGCAGTAACTGAGCATGCCTTCTTGTGAAGTGTGACAACATATTCTTACACCGCAGCGCAAACTAGCTAATTGCCCATCTTAACCTTGAAACGCTGTATGTTGGGACTGTCGTAAATCAAGGACCCTCTGCAGTTTAATCTCACGGCCATCATTGTTAGCATATTTGCTCACAAACAAAATCAAAACAACAGTTTCGTGCATGAGGCACAAGTTGCCCAAAAAAAAAAATTAAGTGACATGCACCATTAAAGAGAAGAAAATAAAATCCCACCCCAGGCAGCAATAAGAATTAGTGGGGGTCATGCCAAAATAAGGGTGGGTAAGTAGGAGTAACACACACACACACACACACACACACACACAAACTGCATTCTTAGGGATTAGACTCAGGAAGGAAAAAAAGGTACGCCGGCGTAGTTATTTAAGAAAAACACCTGCTTTCTAAATCTAGTGGAAAACTTGGAAAGTGTGTGTGTGTTGTGTGTGTGTGGGGTGTAAATGAAATATTAAGTGGTGAAAAAAAAAAACAACGGTTCGCATTCGAAATTGCAGATTCTGCAGAAGGCTCAGTGAGATTTCGTTGGTACTAATCAGGGTGCACTAATCACCTTGGCGCCCTGACCCCAGAGCAGCTGGATGCTGAATCACTGCGCACTCAACCCTCACAGGCAGCCCATGGAAAAGAGAATTTCACTATGAACTCCACATAGGACTGGTCTTTGTGGGCTAAATGATACAAGGTGGTGCATTGTGTCTGCTTCTAAGTATAATGCCGCGCCTACAGTCAGTGTTTTTCTAAAACCCCAAAAAAAAAAAAAAAAAAAAAAAAAAAAAACAGAACAAAAGGAACTTATTGTCACCCAAAACTGGAATACCACAAGTGCCGGAAGTTGGTGGCTCCATGTAATTCAGATGTGAAGCAGTTTCTCAAAAACGCTCGTGAGACATTGTACAACAAATCCAGTGATACACAAGAAAGCAAAATATTAAAACTTTTCAACCATTTTATACAGTCACTGAGTTTGTAAGAAAAGAATGGAGCAACTGTCACTTTCTGTAAAGAAAAAAAACACATTTGGTGCATTTGTCTTTGGAATAGAATGTGCAGTGGTCCCAAGGCATTTGCGTTTTATGAAACGTGATTACACAGATTCCCCAGTTTACGACGTTGCCGACATACGTTTTTATGAAAGAGATGAACTAGGTTACTAGTTACCAACGTACTTAGTTTTTCATTTGATTGTTTTATATTCATGGCTCATAAGTCTTTTTCTACTACTAATACTATTTACTGTAAGTATGACTGATTTTAGTTTTACTACTGCATTACCGTAGGTTAGTAATAGACCAGGGTGCAATCAAGTTAGATAGAAACCCCCTGTAAAACAATTTAGCGCTTTTTTAAAATACAAACACATGTACAACAGACTATGTTTAAATTACCTGCAACAGTATTTCATACTTGTGTGATAGCAAAAATTTGCCCCTGGAACAGATTAATTCCATTTCCACCATGTTTTAAGGTAACAAACGGTGTAACTGTGTAGATTCTCAGACATCCAGGTCATTGTAATACACAAAAGTTAAATCGAGGCAACTACAGTCTTCTCTTTAATCCATCTCTTATTGGGAAATCCAAATAAATTGATTGGAAATGGTTGAATAGCCTCCTGGAAGGGATTGTTGCAAAGTTCTGAGGGTCTACTGTAATCCAAAAAGAGGGGATTACCAGACCCTCTAGCCCTCTCTCTTCCTCACTTCAGTGGTGGTTGTAGAACCCTGAGGCCGAGCTCTGGCAGGCCTGTGATCTCCGTCTTACTGGACAAGAATTTCCACTTGGCAGCATGGCGCACTCACAGATGATGCAGGTCATGCTTTTGTTCCCACTTTCCGAGAGACCAGAGAGCACTTCCAAGGACTCCCATCCCGACCATCGAAATAGCTCTTTGGTGGAAACGAGCAATGCAACAGTACACCAGCGCAATCATTCTTGGACTGAGAATGACTTTGCTCTCAACGCTATCAGTGACTGATGATGTACTGTAGGAAAACTCTCATTCTGATTACGTTTGCGAGACTTGCATAATCAAAAGTCAGCTGGTTGAAATTATACAAGGGAGGCAGGTTGGCGTTTCCAGAACGACGCTGGAAGGATAGCGCGTTTATTTTTTGAGAAGCCACAGATTAATTGTTTCTGAGAGATGTCCAGACCCAAAGCCACAATAAAATGCAACGGTAGTGCTGAAGAGCCTTATTACTTCCAGGTAGAGCCTGTTATTAGTCATGCCACTGTAACAAAGTACAGACTCCATACACGAGCAGATTTACTCATGCGCGACTCAACCAACACGTGTTCTACAAGCGATGGAACGTGTACAACCACAATATGCCTTATGGGATGTTTGATCAGGTGATAGCCGCTAGAAGCCTCCTCTTCACAGCTGGAACTGTCCTGGTTAGCTCCAAACAAACTTTTGGGGTCAGCGCTGGACAAATAAAGCGTCTTTTAGCTCCAGTTGCTGAACATGATGACCAAGTGTTTTATCCAACTGGCCACATTCCCAATGCTATCGCCCTGTTTGGGATTAATTTCTGCAGGGTTTTAATTGAAAATGGAATGCTTCCTAAAGCCACCGCATTTGACTCAATGCTCAAACTCAGTCAGGGTGATAAAAAAAAAAGGTTGAATTTACTGCAAAGCTACACATAGATGGTAGTTGGACAATACTGGGGGTGCTGTTAGAGGTAATCAGTAATGTGGAACTGATCAATTCATAATCTTTCCCTACTCAGATCTCCGTTGGGCCGAGCAATCCTATTTTGGACTGAAGTACCGAATTGTAAACCTCCACAGAAACGCAGTTTAACTGACCATGTTGGTTCAAAATAATGCAATAATTGAGGAAAAAGGCACAAGAACATGCAAACTCCACACAGGAACCCAGAACCTCAGGACTGTGATAGCTAGCAGTAATAGGGTGCACTGTTATTTAAAATGTGTACAAAAAAATGTCCCCCATCTGCAATTGAGTAAATAAAGCTCAAAGGCCACAATTTGTAGAAATGCGGTACACTACCTTGGATAAAAAGCATTTACCTGAATACACTCCAAAAGTAATGGTTTCTTCTTAGCCAGTCATTCGAATTTTCATATTCCTACCAACAAATAGTGAGTGAAAGACCATTTGATGGAAGGTAAACATGGCCAACTCCACACGAACCCAGCAAGCAAGTGCACTGTTGTGGAAGTCGAGTGCTTACCCCCAAAACCCATAAAGTGTGACACCTCTTGTCTGTGACCTAGAAAAGGTTGAGAGGAGAAACTTCTCCAAGTCACATGCTTTTCCCTGTGCATTTTCTGAGAGGGGGCGATGCGGGGGAAAAGAAGTCGACTCAACACTCGTATTTTAAATAATCATCCAAAACGTCTGTTGGTGACCATTTGTAGGTGGGTGTGCACGGCACGAGGGGGAGAACGTGGTAGAGTGGCGAGGGGGGTCTGTTTGGCAAACAGGCGCACACAGGAACTGGTTTTGTTTTTTAACTCTTGTCTGCCTTTGCTAGCGGCTTGTCCCATTGTGTGCCCGTGGCCTTCTCGACCCTCAGCTTCCCTTCATTTCAGGGCTCTTCCTCTGTGGACGACAACACCCTGCGTCAGGCTGTCTGACAAAGCCGGCCGGGACATCCCCCAGCTTGGGACACAATGCAGTCACTTGGACTGAGTGATGACTGTTTCGCTCATAGAAGCTAAAGGATAGTTATGAGCCAAATTAAACTAATGCATTGTGAAAAACGGTTGTACACCCATACCGATTTTTAACATCTTAACCGATATCTTAAATGTTTGAGAACACACACGACAAGGAAAACATCACAAAGTGTCTGCTTATTGCTCTTAGTGTGTGGTGTACTAGAGATGATCAACACAACACAAAAACAAAGATATCTCCTCACTTTAATCACTTTAATATACTATAATCTTTTAGAGACATCTTACAATCGGGCCATTTCTGACTGAGCGGAACAGTGGAACAACGCCCAAATTAAGACCGCTTGTCGGTATGCTTGTACCCCACGTTACTGGGTGGCAAACTTCATCCTGCCACTTTTTTTCTTCCACTAATTACGATCCAGTCACAGGACAGTCCCTGATGGTAATGGTCTTCTCAGAACAGTGTCATATTGGTACACACTCTGACGTGGTCTTAAAGTGTGCCTCCCTAAAAATAATGCAATGAGTCAGGACAGCTCCAAACACAGCTGGCTGACGGGTGTGCAGGAAACCTGCAAAACCTCTTGATGCTTAGGCACATTAAAGCGGACTGCCATCAGTCTGTGATGGAGACATGAGAGGTTTGTGTTTTGTTCTGGTGGCACAGTGCTGCAGTCAGGGCTGCACTGACAAGTCCCTGAGGGTAATACTATAAGAGGAGCTCTGTTTACGACGGTACCGACATATGCCGTTTCGAGGTTACAAATAGTGTGCCGTGAACTAGCTTGAACAGCCGCATTAGAATACATTGTACTTAGTGTTTTCATGTGATTATATTTGGGGCCTCAAAGTGTTTTTCATACAAATATTTTACTGTACTTCTGACTTTACTACTGCGATGGCGTAGGTTAAGTGTACGGCGCATTCAGACTTGGGTACAAATTCAGGTTACGTTGCTGCCATAAACAGAGGACTCCTGCAGATGAATATTTTAGGAGTTCAACTGTCTTATTTTCTTCAACTGCTGATCTGGTGACCCACTCAGATTTTCTAAGTTTTCCACTACACAAGCAGATGCACAATGAGGAATGTTGTTCCTCTAAATTGTATTGATGTTATTAATGTCTCATCAACCTCTCAACTCATGTCATAAATGTGTCAAAAAGTATTTACGGCCCAACGCCGCCAAAAACAACTTCAAATCCGATGCATTCCTCGGGAAATAGCATTACGTGGCATTTTGGAGAAGTAGAACTCCTACATGAATGGCCGACAGTACTTTACATCACACACTTGATGTGATAATTATCAGTTCTTCATACATCCCTTCTAGGCGCTGTTGACAAAGGGTGATGAGGGACTGCACAGCTGCCCAAGGCTGTAAGCCAGCCACATTAAAAGTGAGTCTCATGAGGCAGCGTGTTGTCACAAGTGCATCGCACACAATGATAAAGTTACTTGTCAGCTTCCTCCAGAACTGTGGTGTTTGATTAGCTGCATTCTAGAGAACATAAGTAGCTGAAAAGTGTCATCATTGCAAAGTCAGATTACAAGAATGGGTTGCTCATTTCATGGACAAATGCTATTCAATGTTAAGTTAGCAAACATTTGCAGATGTGTGCATTCCAATATCCCGGAAGACATAAGCTTCTCCACATTCTCAGGAACAAGTAGGAATGCATCACTACGAACACTTAGCTATCATGCTAAAATCCAAATTGCTATATACTCCCACAGTCTACAGTCTCTTTCACACAGAAAATTGCTCAATGTACCTATCCACCATTGCCTTTTACACAGAAAACACCTGTCGGACAGCGACAATTGCTTTTAACAGCAGGGGAACTGAAAACGTAACACACTTACACACTGACGCCATCCCCTCTCTGTTGCATCCTGATACTATCGCTGGGGTCCTCAGTTTACTATGCAGTTCTGTTCCTATGGCAGTGACATAACCAGAGTTTTTCGCAAATCACTAACCTATGCTAATGCATAAGTTATAATTACAGTTAACATTATTATGAAAAACACTCTTGGCTCATAAACATAAAACAATCAAATGGAAAACATATGGCTATAACTGAGCATTTAAACGTCTTCTTATGCCACTGTGCCAACTACCTCATTGTGCGCCATATGGATAACCTCTGGTCACCTTGAAATGGCAACTCTCATCAACTCCTCATACATAAACAACATAAAATTTATTTATCATATTTAGGACAGCTGCTTACCCACACATTGCATTTTTCAGCTATATTTCCTTTACTCAGATGGGTATTTGGACGGGACGTTCAGTTAACACGAGTGACTGGTATGCATCACTCGGACCGATTGTTCACCATACAATGCTGTCATAAATTGACAACTACATGTGCTAAATCAATTTCTCAGGGACAAAGATAAGGCCAGGTGAAATTCTATTTAACTCATCCCACACTGGACACCACCTTTTCCAACTCCTTCTCCTGTGGTAGGTGCCAGAGAAAAATGAACACCAAAACCACCCGACATTCCAACAGCTTTTCTGCCCTTGCTATCTACTTTTTAAACAGCTGACTTGCAAGTTCTTTGGAGTGCTACTTTTCCTGTATTCACCATTGTAGCTCTATCACCATCTGCGTCATTTGCACGCTTCTGTTGTTGATCAAATTTACTTCACTATTGCACACTGTATATAACTTATTGAGTCTTTGTAGATTTGTGTATAGGTCCTAAATTTTGTTAAGTCTTTTTTGCTACCGGTTTAGTACTAGTAAACCAATAATGGGTATCAAATTCATTCTGCTTTTTGACATATGTGCCCAATAAAGATGATTCTGATTCTGATGTGTTTTCCTGAGAAAACTGTTACTGAATTTGACAACAAATATTCACAGGTTGTCAACTGAGATTTCCCAGGTCAACAGTTCAGAACATTTTGAGGTTACGAAAGACGTAACCATGAGTCATCACACAGCACATAAAGGCTTGCTTAGTTACCGCCAAACTTACTGTTTTTCATTAGTTTTACAATAAGGGCTTAAAAGTGCTTTTCATAAATAGTACAGTAGTTATGACATTACCACTGTGTTCGGGTAGGTTGGTGATAAAACTACAGTGCATTCCGGCTTGCATACAAATATGTATTAGCTCGCCGCCATAACAACGGAACTACACATAAACAGAGGACCCCCTTTATCTAAAAAAACCAAACAATTGTGTGATAAGTAAGATGAACAAGATGGGAAGAAAACGAGTAGAGGAGTGAAGCAAAGAAGCGGGAACAAGTGAGCGCCTGAAACACAGACAAGAGTCCCTGCACAATGATTCAACTTCCTTCTGACTTCTCACTTCCTCTCACGCCAGCTCTCCTCCAATAGTGGGGCGGTAAGAAATGTGGCTCAAATTAGAGTTTCCGCTCAATGGGGGAGGCTGAGAAACAGGAAAACAGAGGGAGGGGACAGAGCAACTTCCCGCATTTGCCAAAAAAATACAAGTTTGTTAGCTCATCTCTACTTTGTAATCTCTCCAGACACGACGATGAGGGGTCCATGTAAAGCTTGTAAGGGGTTAGACAGACAGGAGGGTAGCACTCAGCAGTTACAAGCATGAGATTACAGAAAAGGGTGTGCGTTAGTGAGGCTGTAAAAGATCAACAGGCCCCGGCCAATGTCATTCCTCTGAGAAATTAGCGAGGTGCATGAGATTGAAAGGGGGTGTATTTCGATTGATGGCACCTTACACAATGACTACACTGTTCTACGTGAACAACGATAGCTCATGACCGGCGGGTGGTGCAGTGGGGGCCCTCCCAGAATGAACACCCTGAAGGTAGCATAAAAGGGAACTGAGCGTCTTGAGATATTCCCAAACAAAAGTGGTGAGAGGGTCTTCAAAAACAACAATGGTATCCATCGAGTTAGAGGACAAGAGATGGGGGGGGAGATATGTACTTAAAAGCAAGAGAGACAGAGGGATTGCTGAGACAATTACAGGCTTCATCCTGAGCAGCAGGCTTTTCAAGGGAATATCCACCCTCTGTGTGTGTGTGTGTGTGTGTGTGTGCGGCGAGTGCCTACACACTCTGCTCTGCCAACACAACATATTAGCACAAAGATCCGTTTCTCAGAAGAGACTTGCCTAACAACGCTTTAACGGTTTCACAGGCAGAAAGGGAGAACTGGACAAACCCGCACACAACTACAAATATCAAGAGAGAATAAGATAAACCATCATAAAAGAACACCAAACTTAAAGAGGACCCCAGCCGTATGATAAGAAAAGTGTAAAACTCACGAAAGAAGTGTTTGAATAGGTTAGCCATGTCCATTTTTGGCTTGCCGCCGCCGCCTCGCCTCTCTGTAGCCGTCTCCCAGCTGCTCTCACGTCCTACTGCAGCTGGAGAGTTATTCCATGTGAACACGCAGAGAACTGGGGATGGGTGGGGGTGGGGGGACCGCCCACTGCCCGGCTCATGTGACCGGGAGGAGCCAATTAGAGTGGGAGCCAGGGAGGCCCAGAGCATAGGCCTCATGGAGAGGGGAAGAAGGAAGGAGGTGGAGGAAGAGGAACGGGGGGAGCTGCTGAACTCAGAAGAAAATGAGATGTAAAGATGTAAAAAGGAAGGCAAAGAGCTATTTTTGGGTGGTGGATTTTTGGAATTTAAAGT
This sequence comes from Phycodurus eques, assembly GCF_024500275.1. Lineage (NCBI taxonomy): Eukaryota > Metazoa > Chordata > Actinopteri > Syngnathiformes > Syngnathidae > Phycodurus > Phycodurus eques. The sequence goes on from NC_084545.1 coordinate 6,822,447, forward strand.
AAATGTTTTCCTCTGGGGGTGGCGTTACCAACTGGGTGATTCATGAACTGCTCACCCATCGCATGACTGCAGTTGTTTGTAAAATTTGACATGAATCCTCTCCTACACACATCAAAGCGGCTCATACTCTGATGCATTCTTTCAGGAGGATGACACCACTCCACGCCCAAACACAGACTTTTTTTTTTGTTTTTTGTTTTAAATAAAATGTTTTTCACCCACTCGTTCACAAAAAAAATTTTGTAATCGCCCACAATTCTCCAGGTAAAATGTTTTTGAATGCACTAATAGATCAGGGTGGCATATTTAAAAGCTTCTTATGACTGTAATTATAATTTTACAAGCCGCTCAATTCTCTTCAGCATAAGGGCATGTTTACTGGATGTAAACCTGAGACTTGACCATGTCTATGAGTGCGTTTAGTGCGTCGTCCGTGCAGCTGTTCACCTGTGCTTAGTTCACGTACGTATGCATGAAGGTATGGAGTCGTAGCGAGGCTCGTGTTACGCGCTGCACACCTTACAAGCAAGCTTCCAAGTGTGGCAATAAAACAATCACATGCTTGTAAATTAAAAGGTCATTGGAAAGGGCAACATGATATTTGCAAGTCATAACAACCTCAACTCGTTTTACTATCATTTTTGAACTGTTGCCATGCTACCAGGAAGAGAATGTTCCCATATCCTGAAGATAAGATATTTGCACACACTGCAGCGTTGAATACAATTAGATTAGAATTAGAACTCCAGGACGCTTAATGTGTTCTCTACCCCCACGGGCCAGATTGGACCCCCTGACGGGGCAGTTCTGGCCCACGGGCTGTACATGTGCACCACTGTTCTCGCTGACAAACACAGGACATCCATCCATCCATTTACCTCCGCTTATCGGAGGTCTGATCGCGGGGGGAGCAGCCTAATCCCTCTCCCCAGCCACTTCTTCTAGCTCTTCCGAGAGGATCCCGAGGCGTTCCCAGGCCAGCCGAGAGACATAGTCTCTCCAGTGTGTCCTGGGTCGTCCCCGGGTCTCCTCCCGGTGGGACATGCCCGGAATACTTAAACGGGGTGGCGTCCGGGAGGCATCCTAATCAGATGCCCGAGCCACCTCATATGGCTCCTCGCAATGCAGAGGAGAAATAATCTTTTAAAGAAACAAGAATTGACACACACTAAAACCGCATATGCTTTGGTCCAGTTTGGTATGCATTTTCACTCTAAAGAGGCTAAAATATCCAACAAGAACGGACTCACTTTTCAGTACCCCATTCGTTGGGGTGCTGGCTGCAGGGTTACGCTTCGAAGGTTCCGTATGGTGATTGGCTGACAGAATAGTTTACCTTCTTCCAAGAAGCTATATAGTAATGCACGTACAGCAATGTTTTTGGTTTAAGACAGAGAATGTGTGACAAGGTCTCAAGGGAAGAAGGATTTTTACCCAGCGTGTCCTTGAGGTTCTTGACAATGGAAGCCTTCCTGGCGCTGTTTTTCCTCTCCACATAGTTGGACGGCACGAAGCCCGTTTTGTTGGTGGCATTCCGGACTCTCCACCAGGACTTGGAGTCGTCGAGGAGCCAGAGGCGCTCGTTCTTCTTGATATCTAGCTCCTGGTCCTGCTGGGCCATGTAATCAAACTTGGCAATGACAATCACCTCTTCTGTCATCTTGCACAATGGGAACTGCAGAAGAGGACAAAGAACACATGTATTTTTTTTTAAATGATCCATTTTTAACTAAATGACATTAACTCCTACATGTAGTTTGTACAGGTCACCAATGTTTTAGAATCACCAAGGAACAGCCTACTGCAGTAATTGCTCAAATTTGGGGGCTTCCAATGCAGTTACTCAACATTTGGGCCAACTCTTTCTTCATGCATTGCTACATTTCAATTTGTAACTTGAGATGCATGTTTTTAAGTCCAAGCAGCAGTTTCCCTCCAGGGGAACAATAATAAAATCAACAAAGAAACAAACATGCTCAATGACAAAATCTTGCCAACAGATACTGGAGAAAAACTGATTGCAATGGTTCCAAAGAAACAGGTCAATATTTGGG